>NC_081831.1:51445715-51803715 GCF_030867095.1 Alligator mississippiensis
AGGAGAGCAGTAAAACATTGGAACAGGTTTCCTAGAGAGGTTGTGGAATCTCCATCCTTGGAGGTTTTTAAGACCTGGCTAGACAAAGCTTTGGTGTGATGATCAAGTTTGGGATGGTCCTACTTTGATCGGGGGGTTGGTTTAGATGACTTCCTGAGGACCCTTCCAACCCTCATTTTCTATGATCACATGAAGCAGAAGTCACCTCCAGTAGAAGTTCTATGAGCTGAATGCTTACTTGTACAGTACACCTATTGTGCTTCCCTAGGGCATCCCAGCATGCATTGTCCCTGCTGCAACCTCCTCTTTCAACCTTCCCCACCCCCCCTGCAACCAGGGAGACACTATGCGACTCAAGCGGCACTCCACTGCTCCAGCCAAGCACAGAGAAACCCCACCTCCTGTCAGCTTCAGGATTAGGAAAGCCCATAAGCTCTCCATAGCCCCGTGCTGCACTGCAGGGAGAGCTGGGGGCTTAGAACCTCAAGAACCAGGTCCCAAGGTCTGGACACAGATTCACATACTCAGGCCCAAAGATACCAAAGACCCAGGACTCCCAGACTCAGACCCAGAGATGAAACCTCAGAACCAAAGACTTGGGCCCAAGTACCATCCCTCTCAATACACACCCTGGTATGGCCCTACCCCCTGCAAGTGGGATCCAGTTCTGACCTATTGGTTCTAGAGTTGGGAAGGCACAGACTGGTGACCCCTGAAAGTTCAGGGTGGGGTGTGACTAAACAAGTTGTGGCTGGCTGGCAAGCATCACTGGACATGTCAAGGTTCAGCGGGGTGCACTTCTGCAGGAGGGGCAGGGATCCACTGTGAGGTGTAGATATGGAATTGATGCACTATCAGTTGAACAGAGAGGTGACAGGCATCTCTTTTGGAAGCCTCTGGATAAAGAGGTAGAGGTTAGGTAGCCAGGGCTGTCCTGTATACTAGGCTGTTCTCAGCAATCTCTAGCAGCTTGAGGACCCTACAGAACAGTCTGGGATGCCTGCACAGGGCTGCTGGTGGCCCTCTGTCTATACAGCTCCTACCATGAGTGCCAAAAACTTGTACAATGCTTTACCGTTAGGGATTCCAACTGCTCAAGCTAAACAGTTCAACTTCAGCCAGTTGATTTGAATGCTTGCATGAACCCTAAGGGAGTTAATTGTTTGTCTCATGAGTCGAAATTTACATTGCAAGTCCTGAATTCATTGCTGTCTGTACCTATGTGGCCATGGCTCATTACAAGAATTATTAGAAAAGTTGCCAGACTTTGGCTTTTGACTTAGATACCTGAAGAGGAAATATGCATATGATATTGAGAATTACTTCAGCTTTGTGCACACAACCACACATTTTTATGCTTGAGAAGAAAACTCAAAGCCTTCAGAGGCTGAAACATATTATTTTGTCAAGTCCTTACTCTGTCTTGTCAACAGAATATATTTTCTCAAAAGCTGAAATCATTCTGTCAAGAAAACTTATTTTGTTCAATAATCCTACTTGTTGATAAATGTTCAAAAGGGAAAAAAAGATCTTCAGTTATTCTGGGAATTTTGGCTGGTATCTTCAGGTGTATTTGTTTTGCTAAGAGAAAGAATGATCATTGCCTTGTAGATGAACTATCCAGATTTGTGTCTAATGAAAAAAAAAAAACCGTAACTTTAAATCCCACATCATATTTATATGTGCATTGTTGCTGTTGCTGAGCTTGGTTTTATTTTTTTGCTCAGAAATTAGAGAGATGTACACATTCTAAATGACTCAACAGTAAGGGAATACTGATGGCACATGTGTCAAGTAACAGAAAAAGGAAAAGTCAGAAAAAGAGAACACCTGCTAAATATCTGGCAGATGTTTCATAGCTGTTGTTTATATCAAGCAGCCATGTCAGTGAAATAAAGACATTCGGGTAATTACATCTGTGTAAAAGTTACACATATAAAAGACAAACCCTTGACTACTGTGTTTTTACAGACATTGGAGGGAAAATGCTCTCATAGGGCAATTTTTGCTTATTTTTACTACAAATGGAAGGTCTTTTTCATCAGGTGAAACTGATTCTAACTTTAGAAAATATGCTTTTTACCAGTGGGAAAAAGATTCAAGTCACTCATTTTGGTCCTGCCACTGAACTCAATGTGCAGTGTGTCATTCCACTCTTGGGCACCTGAATGTCCAAATCTCAAATGTAGCTACCTCAATACTGGGCCTTAAATAAGCTAGTATGAGGCTTTTAAATAATATTAGGAATATTTCATTCATTGTTTCTTCCTTCTTCAAGATGAAATCAATGGTAAACCTGCAGGACTAGACTTCAGAATGCTAGATCTTGGGAAAGTTTTCCCTAAAATTATCTAAGGGACTGGAATGTAGGCTGCTTCGGATATTTTTGGAACATTTTCTAAACGCCGAAGGGTGTTAGGGGAAAGGTTTACATTGAGTTTTGGGTATATTATCCATCCTCTGAAGAGCCTCTAGTTGTGTCATCAGATGCGTTTTGCTTACCCACATGCTAATCAGGCATGTGGTTGAATTCATGTATCCCTTTTGTAACATATTTGTAAATTATGGTGATGTATCTTTGATATAATTTGTTTTTGTGTACCTTCATTATGCATCAAAGTAAGTAAAATATATGTTGGGAGCTGGTTTTGGATAATGGCCATATACAGTAAGTTATACATACAAGCTTATTCTTTTAATTACAGACACCTTCCTCTTGTACCATGGCTTATAATATTCTACCCTATTGTATGACTTTCTGCATTTGCCTTAGCAGTATAGTGATTTTTTTCTTTCTCACATGTTTCATATATATTCAATTGACAAGAACAGAACACAAAGGAATGGCAAATCAATTCACTTGATTCTTTTCATTCTAAACTATACAGTAGGTTTTGTCATGCATTAAAAAAAAAAAGTAATTTAACCTGATATTGCATTAAAAATTGTATTTTTTAAACAATAAGCACTGTGCAATGAAGCATGTTTGTTTTATACCTTAAAATGAAAGTGCAAAACAACAGGTTTTATAGTTTGTTTAAATAAAATTGATTCTGGAAGACAAAGAAAGAGTGAAACAGTTGCAGTGAGTAGGGCATTTCAGCATAAATGCTAAAGCATTCTTAAAATACATACCAACAAACCTTAGAACATTCATTGTCAACCCTGAAAACCTGAACATGATGAACAGAAGGTAGATTATGAAGAAGTTCTGTACCTGATGTTTTCAGGAAAACTTTTACTGAATTAATTTGTTTATGTAGCATCCATCACTATAGTATCTATATGACTTGGAATATTTCACACACCTACAAATCTTTGAAGGCACAGTGGTAAGAACAGCATCTAAGTTCTGAGAGTTAATTAAACAAAAGCCTAGAATTTAATTGAAGTACCCATTTGAGTACTTATATCTTGAGTACTTATATCTACCCATTTGAATTAAAGGTTTTCAATCGGAAGGACAATGGGATGCTACCACAAATGCACAAATACACTTTTCCCAGAGCCTGACGAAGGGACTTTGATCCCAAAAGCTTGCAGAAAAGGACAATTTTCTTGCCATTTTCCAGTTGGTCTAATAAAAGGTATCATCTTGGAACTAAGAGTTCTAGTTTTTTGTATACCACAAATGCATGCATTTTGTTTTTACTGCCCATACTGGCAACCATTTGTTAAAAAGGCAACGGATCATTTTATAAATTCCTTAAAGCAACTTTCAGCATTATGAATTCAGATTAGTAACCCAACTAATAGTGTACAATCTTTGGTTTTGAAAAGGTCTCTCCTGTGAAAGCCTAAAATCATAGCTATCAAGCACCTGTTTCCTTGGACTTAGCTTTCTAATCATATGAATTGAGCATAATTATTTCTAACCATCTGAAAAAACAGAAAACTGGATTCACGGATATTGTTTGCTGGTTACGAGTTATATTTTAACTGGAACCGAGTAGGCAACTATTAACACTCCCCTGATGGTACACTTATGGCTCTGCCCATTCTGTAACCCTGACTGGAAGTAGGTTTTGGAGTTAAGGGTAATAAAGCAGTTCACATGTCTTGGAACAACATGTCAGGCTGTTTGTAGACCCACACTGGTATCTGTCAAATAGGGTTCACATTTTCAAACGTTGCTTTCCATCTGTGATTCCTAGAAACCATAATTTTTTTTAATGGAATTTATTATTTCATCAATATGCCCCTGATTCCAATGTTTTGTGTTTTGTGCTTTACCGGCATGATTCAAAACTCACTGAAGTAAAAGGAAAGACTCCCATAGGTTTAAAATGTATCTAGCAGCCTATTTCAAAACTAAAGCTCTTTGTAATGACACTCACACAGAACTCCATTTTCATCTCTTTCACATCAGATTCCCACCAGTATAACTTCATTGAATTCTGTAGAAGGAGTCCTGATTTGTACCAATATAAATAAAATGAAAACAAAGCCCATGGTACAGATGTAATGGCAAGGGAGGGCAAATGAACCACAAAGAAAGCATCTGTTTGGTCTCAAGACAGAAATTATTTATTGGGGAATCATAACAAGTGATTATAAAGGAATGCTCAGAAGACTACAAACAAAGGGAAACTAGTGATGTGTGTTGAATAAACTGGGGGAAAATCACTGTCTTGGTCAGATATATTTTATTAAAAATACAGTCAAGATTGATATATGTTGTTGAACCCCCCCCCAAATAATAAAAAGTAGGTTTCACTGTCTCCCTTTCCTTCTCTCAAACCTAATACTCTTGTAAATATCTCTAAGTTATCCACTTTTAAAGAGATCTGATGGTTTAATTACTGGTCACAGTGATGGTGTGCAAAAGGAAAAACCAAGACCATGACACTGAAATACAGACACCTTTTTCTTTAACTGATTTCAGTCAAATCTTTATTTAGAACCATGATACATGTTAACTTTAGGTGGCTCAGATCCCCACTCACCTCTCCCCTACAGCTTACTTTTGGCTGTCAATGTTGCTGCAGCCACCCTCTGGGCTGGGCTCTGCCCAGAGAAAAGCAGCAGCCTGGCAGAGGCAATGCCAGCAGTGGGGGCTGGGTAGGTGGGTTCCTCTTCCCTGCCTGGCCCCCTGGGACAGCCTAGCAGGCAAAAGTAAGCTGGAGGAGTGGGAAGGAGCAGGAAGGGAACAGGGGGAGCTCTATGGGACAAAAAGCAAGGACAGAGCCACCAGCCCAGATTGCCCCACAGTCCCTTCCACCTCCTCAGATCAGGCCTGCCATCTCTTGCCCCGTTGGATGGGCCCACATCCCCCAACACCCAGATCCCCTATCACTCCCCTCTGTCCTCCCAGCTTAATTTTGGCTGCTGGTACTGTCCCAGGGTAGCAGGGAGGGAAGGGGAACCTGCCTCCCCAACCCCTACCATCACCACTGCCACTGCTACTGTCACTGTCTTGGCTGGGTGAGAAGCCACAAGCAAGCCAGGGAAGGCAAGGGCACAGATGAGCCACAAAAGCAAGGGTGGGAGGGGGGGGATCCCCAGGGGTGGGAAGGGGTGGGGTGGGGAGTTGGAGGGGAACCCTGAGGGCTGGGGAGGAGGAACCCCAGGGATGGGGCAAAAACAGGAGGATCCATGTGGGACAGAGGGGAAGCCTGGCATGGGAGGAAGAGGAAGGGAAGGGAGAGGGATTCTTACCTTCAAGTCCTCAAGGCCCTTGCTGGCTTGAACACGTGGCTGTTCAAACTCAAGCTAACACTAACACTGATCAACATTTGAGCAGTTCAAAGTACAACATGTACCGAGCCCCTTAGGTTTAGTTTTGGTTACATATGGTCATGGTCAGATTCTGCTTAAGCTGCTGTGTCTTTCTTGTGTCTCTTCTATCAAGAAATTGGAGTCTGTCTGCTTAAAAATCTCTTTAGTGGAATACAGTGGAAGGTCATAGTCATAATGAGCAAATGAAATGTATAAAGGGGATTTATATGAAAAATTACACAAGAACTAAACTAAATGCTGGTGAACATTTACTATCATCTTATTTACTTATCTATGCTTGTATTTACCAGAACATAAACATATCTTGTAACAATAGATATTGAAGAGATTCAGGGCCTGATTCCATTTAATCTATTATCTATCTAAAGTAATGTATGTAAATAGAAAAGACAAAGAGAATAGACAAAAACCCATGGTCTCTCCACGTATATCCAACTTGCATGTCACGAACCACCAAAGTCGACAGGCACTTATTAACAAACCATTGGGAACAAGGAAATAGTGTATCCTTTGGGAAGGGATCAAAAGTAGTGGAATCCTGTACAATCTGAGAAGCCACCCTCTGTAATAATAGTACTGTTCTGTTTAGTATGAATTTTTAAATTTGACTGTGTTTTATAGTGTGGTAGTTAGCTGTGTCAGTCTGAAGTGAGTTAGAAGGCAGGGTAGATGTGCACCTTTATAGTTTATATAAATAAGATATATATGAACACAAGCTTTTTTGAACCCAAGTTCAGTTCAACAAATGCTATGAAAGCACAGAGCACAGTATAAAGTTGAATGAGTGAAACCAAAGCTAAGAAAGCAGGAGGGAGAGGGAGGAAAGGAATGGAGAAGAGGGAATGCTGTGAGAGGCATAGAAGCAAAGAACCCATAAGAAAAAAAAAAAGTGGCTCACAAAACCTAATCCAAATAATGAGATAAGAATCCATAGTTCCTGTTTAAATCATATTTAACACAATCTAATTTGTAGATGTTTTCTTGTTCCAGAAGTTCCCATTCAGACAGGTTTTTTAATTTTTTTCTGCTTGAAATGAGCAATCCTGAGATCAGCAACAGTGTCCAGGGAGGTTGAAGATTTCTGCTACAGGCATTTGTGTCTTTCTGTAGCTGATGTCAGTTTGGTGTTCATTCATTCTTATACAGAGATACTGCTCTGTCTAATGTAGACACCAGATGGGCATTGTACACTGGTGATAGCCTATATTATATTGGTAGATTTGCAGGTGAGTGAACCTTGGATGTTACACACCTTATTAGGTCCAGTGATTATGTGGCCTGTATTGCCTTCAGTCTGTCTCCACTGGGTCCTCCGCCAATGTCGCTGCTGATGGCTGTGGTCAGTCCCCACTGGGCTTGACCCCACCACCAACATCGCAGGCGATCACCATGCCCCTCCCCACCCCCAATCCTTGGGGGCACCAGTCACTCATGCCCCAGAGGCTTCCTTAAGACAGTCATCCTTTGTCAGCTTATGGATGATGTGTTTTAGATGTTCTAGCTGGGGGGCTGTAAGTGACAACCAGAGAGATTCTGTTGTCCTTGTCCCAGGGTTGGTGTTGTACCACAATGGAGTGAGGTCCGAGTATGGTTTTGATTTGAGTGATTACAGTTTTATGATTATATTGTAATCAGATCCCCAATGTATGTATGCCAGTCTCTGAGATCAGAGCTAATGGTCTTCAAATGGTCTTAGTCACAGTTAATCTTCATGCAGTCAGTCTATGGATGACAGAGATTTTTTTGAACAGAGACAAGTACATAGTGGTACATTCTCCACAATATAACTTTTGAGCCAAGTTTTGCAGTATCAACAAGGTTTTGACGCATTTTTCCCCTGAGGCAATTTTTAATCATATAATTCCTGAAGCTGATCTTGTCTGAACATTGATTGCTAGTTTCTTTGTACCCACTTTTTGGTGTGTTCTTTCTTTTTTGTTCCAAGGTGCTCCAGGCATAAATTGAAAACTTCATGAGGGGGAAAATAGTTTTAGTGTTAAAGCATAAATATACATGTTGGGTCATTTAGAGGGCCTAATAAGTTGAGACTTTTTCAGTTCCACCATGTTCTTCAGAGTAATGAAACATTAAAGCCAAATAAACTGTTGCAAGTGACTGCTGTTGGTTTGTCTGACTATCCACTGCATAAGCAGTGGCAGTTTTTCATTACACTCTTATCTTGCAACAAAACAGAACATCCCTGAATAATGAATTTATATGCATTTTGAACAGTGGAAACTGATAAGAACAATTTCTGAAGTCTTCCTGTTTTATAAGCTCACTAAAGTACAAAGCTGTAATTCCATCACAATGATGTGAAATCTAAAGATGTAGGTTTCTCTCCTTGATAGGTATACAGTCCTTTTAGTTCAATAAATGCAATGTTAGGCTATACTTACTTTCTTCCTCTTTACTACTTCATTCTCCATGAATTGTTCATTATTAATATTAATTCCTCATACAAATTCATCTTATACAAGCATGGCAACAAAAGTATGAGCTTATTAACCACACTGCTCTTGAAAAGATACCTCTGATATTCTTGCCTATGCTTATTTTCACTTTCTGATGTGTTACAACCTCTTGGACTAAAGCTTTGGCTAAGAGGGGTTCAACACTGACAAGTGCAGGGTAATGCACCTGGGGAGGAAGAACCAGCAGCACACCTACAGGTTGGGGAACTCCCTTCTCACCAGTGTTGAGACAGAAAAGGGTGTTGGAGTCATCATTAATGCCACAATGAACATGGGCTGACAGTGTGGGGACGTGGTCAGGAAGGCCAAACATACCTTGTCGTGCATCCACAGATGCATCTCAATCAGGTCCAAGGAGGTGATCCTCCCCCTCTATGTGACACTGGTCAGGTCACAGCTGGAGTACTGCATCCAGTTCTGGGCTCCGCACTTCAGGAGGGATGTGGCCAATATGGAGAGGGTCCAAAGGAGGGCCACCTGCATGATCAGGGGTCAGCAGGGCAGGCCCTACAAGGAGAGGCTGAGGGACCTGAACCTGTTCAGCCTCCAAAAGGGAAGGCTGAGAGGGGATCTAGTAGCAGTCTACAAACTAGTCAAGAGGGACCAGCAGGCATTGGGAAAGTCCCTGTTCCCCCGAGCAATCCTGGGAGTTACAAGAAACAACGGACACAAGCTAGCGGAAGATAGTTTCAGGCTAGACATTAGGAAGTGCTATTTCACTGTCAGGGCGGCTAGGACCTGGAACCAACTTCCAAAAGAAGTGGTGCTGGCTCCTAACCTGGGGGTCTTTAAAAGGAGGCTGGACGAACATCTGGCTGGGGTCGTTTCACCCCAGTACTCTTTCCTGCCACAGCAGGGGGTCAGACTAGATGATCTCCTCAGGTCCCTTCTGACCCTACCAACTATGAAACTATGAAACTATGAAGTTTCATTTTTTGTCTTATGTCTTTGAGGTTATCTTATCCCCTGTTCAGTTTAAAAAAAAATGCTACTGAATGGGGAACATATTGATTATACTGTAGAAATGAAGAGTCCTAGATTATAATGTTATTTGAAATGCAGATATTGCAAAATCACATTCTTTGTTAACAAGATGGCACATATAAACCATGAAATAAATAGTTATTATTATTTTAAATGTTTCATAGATTTCATAGACATTAGAGCTGAAAGGGACCTCAGAAGATCATTGAGTCCAGCCCCCTGCCCCAGGGGCAGGAAGTCAGCTAGGGTCAAAGGATCCCAGCAAGATAAAAGCCTAAATGTTTCTTAAAAGAGTCCAGAGTAGGTGCTTGCACCACATCTGGAAGGAGTATATTCCAGGCCCAGGGGGTTTGGACAGTAAAGAAGTTTTCCCTTATGTCCAGCCTAAAACCATCTTGGAGGAGTATGTAACCATTGGCCCTTGTCATCCCTTGGGGTGCTCTGGTGAACAGACATTCCCCCAGATCCTGATGCCCACCCCTTATGTACTTATAAGCTGTCACCAGGTCACCCCTGAGCCTGTGCTTTTTCAGGCTGATGAGTCCAATGGCTCTCAGCCTGTCTTCATAAGGTCTGTTCTCATGACCTCTGATCATGTGCGTGGCTCTCCTCTGGACTCTCTCAAGCTTCCCCACATCCTTTTGGAATTGTGGATCCCAGAACTGGATGCTGAGGCCTCACCAAGGGCAAGTATAGCAGGAGGATGACATCCTGAGATTTGCTTGAGAAGCATCCATGTATGTAATCCAGAGTTTTGTTCACTTTACCAACGGTGACATCACATTGGTGGCTCATGTTCATCTTGTAGTCAGTCATGACCCACAAGTCCCTTTTGGCCATGGTGCTAGTGAGTATAGCACTGCCGAGCCTATAAACGTGATGTGGGTGTTTTTTTTTTCCTTGAGATGGAATACCTTGCTTTTTTCTGTATTGAATGTTATCATGCTTTTATCCACCCACTTTCTAAGCCTATGAAGGTCAGCCTGGATCACCAGCCTATCTTCAGGTGTGGGTGCTCTACCCCAAACTTTAGTGTATTCAGCGAACTTGGCCACTCCACTTCTGACACCAATGTCCACATTGTTAATAAAGACATTAAAGAGTACAGGTCCAAGGATGAAGACTTGGGGGACACTACTGGTCACAAAGCACCATGATGATTCACTTCCATCAACTCCTACTCTCTGGGTCCAAGCATGGAGCCAGTTCCCCAGCCATTGGACTGTGATGTAACCAAGGCCGCAGTTGGCCAATTTTTCCATTAGGAGATCATGGAACACCAGATCAAAGCCTTTTTTTAAGGTACAGATATATGACATAAATCTCTTCTGCCTTGCCCAGGTGATATGTCACCAGGTCATAGAAGGAAATGAGATTGGTCAGGAAAGACCTACCCACTACAAACCTATACTGGATGTTGCCATCAGCCAACTTGTTAAGAATGGTCTCTCTGATATTTTTTTTCCAAAGTCTTTCTAAGGATTGAGGTCAAGCTGATTGGCGTGTAGTTCTCTGGATCTACTTTCCTGCCTTTCTTGAAGATGGGCATCACATTGGCCTCATTCCAATCTTCAGGTACTTCACCTGAGTGCCATGTGTTTTTGAATATCTTTGTCAGTTGCTGGGCTATGGTGCCTGCTAGCTCCTTAAGTACTCTGGAGTGCAATCTGTCAGGACCAGCTGACTTGAATGTGTTCAGCTTCTCAAGGTATTCCTTTACAAGGTCTACACTGATGCTGGGTACACATTCACCCTCACTCTGGCCACCCCGCATCATGCTAGGCAGGGTGGTCCCTTTGGGCTGATGAAAAACCAACGTGAAGTACCCATTAAGCAGGTTTGTTTTTCCTGGGTATCGGTTGTCAGATGTCCCATTTGGTTTAGTAGGGGTCCAATGTTACCATTGCTTTTCTTTTGACTCCCCACATATCTGAAAAAGGACTTTTTATTGTCCTTGATATGTGTAGCCAGTTGGAGTTCAGTTGTAGCCTTGGCTTTCCTGGCTCGTTCCCTACAGTGCTGAATATTCCTCCTTAGTGGTGATTCCTGTCTTCCATCCTTTATAAGCCTCTCTTTTTAGGTGTAGGAGGTCCATGAGTTCCCTGCTTAGCCAAGGGGGTTGTTGTGCCCTTTTGCTACCTTTCCAAGTCAGCTTTCCTGAAATCAAGGACTTCTGCATTGCTGACTGACTTGCCAGCTTTGAGATAGATAGTAAAAGTGATCAGCTCATGGTCACTATCTCCCAACTTTCCTTTGATTCTTAGGTTCTAAAATCTATCATAATCCATGACACTTACTCTAATTTTATAGTAGTTTGCTACTACAGAAATCAAAGAATTGCATTGACCTAACACTAGACTATCACAATGGTAAATCTTGGTCCATAATTTTATCATTTAGCAGTGTCCAAGGCCAAGTGGGAGTGGAGTGGGTGGGAGGGATTTTTCTACATTCAGAGTTTCATAAACTGATTTAGCAGTAATATTTTGTACTGGGTGAAATATCTTTTAAAATTAAACTTTGACAATAATAACTCAAAAGTCTTGAACATTGGGATGGAAATATTTATTAAACACTGTTTTTATTAAAGAGAAATAAATAGCGTTGCAGACCACAACCTGTACACCCTTGAAGATTTAAAAGGGGCAAGAGCTTAAAGTTAAATTCTTTGTGTACTGTTTTTTACATGTGGTTGCTCTATTGATTTCATTGCCCCTGATTTCATTTCTTTCAATACTATTATACATGGACATGGATATAAAAGGTCTTTCATTGGCCTTTTTTTCTTTAAAAATGTTTTTATATTTTTTTTTAATTCTTACATGAAGACTGCTATCATCATGTAAGTCAAAGCTATATATGATCCTTTGAAACATCTAATACCTATTTCATTAGGCACCTAAATCAGAATGAAAGGTACTTTATTTTCTATATATTCCTTTCAAGCAGTATAGAAATCCATTCCTTAGTTCTCTAATCTTTGCTTAACCTCTTGATCTACAGCATGCTATTTAGTGTTTCTACTAGGTACTTTGCAAAAACAGTAGTTAACTAAGGAGGCAATTAATGCAATTAGATTATTGCCCCTTCACTGGAATGGTAACAGCTACTCCAGTTGTGGCTGTCTAACTTGCAGACATACTAACACATAATTGTCATTTAATCATACAGTTGCTTTAATGGCAGCCAGAGCTCACATAACTAAACAGAATGCTTTTTTCATGGAAAAAAAAATGGCTGCTAGGAAATGATGCCTCATTGGTTTTCATGCCTGGTCTTGAATAAAAACAGCCAGATTCATGGCTGGTATAAATTGGTGTAGTTCTACTGAAGACATTGTCAGTTTAAAATCACTGAGGCTGAAAAGTTTCAGAGTCTTGAGAAAGCATAAAGAATCTGCATTATTTCTGTTGCTCTGTGAGACCATTTGAAATAACAAAAGTTGAATTTTTAATTAAACTGGTTGTTATTTTTGTACCAAAGCAGTAACCCAAGAATCTATTTATCTTGGCTGCTTGCACCCCAGTGTGGAAGGACTGTGCAGCTGGTACAACACAAAACTTTTATTTTAAATATGCAATTGGTAACTAGCAGGAAAAAGGTCATATGCATCTTCAAGCTGGCAAAAGCCAAGCAGTAGAATATAAGACCTGATAAAATCTTGGTCAATAAATCATAAACTTAAAATGCCCATCAATAATTTTCTAAAGATCTGTTGCTTTAGATCTTCATCCAAGTGTTTTTCAGAGGTAGAGACAAAAGTCTGATTAGGCTTGTCTAAGAAACTGGGGATCATACCTATCTGAGGAAGCTATATCTAAGATGAAGCATGCTACTTCCCTGTAAATTTTATGATTTAAGGAATGTGTGGGAAAAAGGAAATTAAGTTGCAGTAGTTTTATTAAAGCATCAGATACAGAAAATATGGGGGTGTGTCCTATTCTGTTCAGAGTTTTACTCTGAACCCCTCTGGTTAGTAGTGAATGATGTCACCATCTTGACACTATCCTAAGATATTACCAGTCTTGAGTGCAAGGGCAGAGTACAATATATTATATCACCAACTCTGAGGCATTTTATGGAAACCTTCTATCAATGTATTGCCCCAGCTGATCCTCCCTCAGATTGATAATTCTTATAGCATTGCAGTGGATGGCAGTACAGCTGAAGGTTAAATATATAGAATACTAAACTATAATTCTGCATTCTACTGTGCATGTGACTATGTTACAAGATCCCTTCTGTGGATGCAAGTGCACTACCTGAACTTGCAAGATATATTACGATAAGTACCTATGGGGCTTAACTGGAAAGATAAATGATTGCATACACAAGCCTAACAGTTTGTAGGAAACAAGTGTTCCAACTTTTTAACTGAAGTGAATAGATATTGATTTGTTAAAAGAAAAAGGTTTCTTAGCTCATATTGGGTGCACCCAGATGAGCCCACATGTGCCTCTTGCAGCATCTCAAACCCCTTTGAGACACTGTAAGAAGCACATGCAGGAAATGGAAAAGGTTCCCCCAGCATGGGCAAAATTAGACACATGGATATCCAGGGGTCAAAGAAAAACAAATGAGCTAAAATAAGTGGGGCAGGGCATGGTCCTGGACCATGTCCTGAGGCAACTGGAGGCTTGGTTCTCCATAGAGATGCTCTGGCTGCCAGAGCATCTCTGTGGTTGGCCCTTGCCATGGTGCTGAAGCATCTGCCTGTCCTGCATGGGCGGGCAGCATGCGTGCCAGCAGCAGGGCTTCAGGGTCAGTAAGTAAGGGGTCAGGGGGCTGGAGGAGGGGGGAGGGGACCATGGGGAGGACCTCTGCTGGCTCCACCCAATCCTGTATCCCCTAAACTCTGCCCTGCCCAGCCACACCCCCGCCCACTCCCCCACCCCCTGATCCCTTCCCTGCCTGGACCCATCCCCACCTGCCCCCATGCCCCCCCATTACTGCTGTGCCCGTCCCCATTCCCCCCCATCCCCCCCAAGGCCTCCCAATCCCTGTCTCTCCAGCATCCTCACAATTGAAAAACAAACAAACAAAAACCAGCATTTACTGGGAATTATGGCTGCCCATCTGGGCCACCTCCCTCACAGTGGCCACCTCCCTCACAGTGAAGCCCCAGAAGCCCCAGACCAGACCCTGATGCCCCACAGTGCCCTGTGCTGCCCAGGGAGGCTCGGCCAGGAAGCCCCAGAGCCTCCACAGCCCCTGCTTCTATGGTGACTAGAGGCTTTTTTTTTCCTTTTCTTTTTTATTTTAAGTGCCAGTGCCTGGGGTTGGGAGGCAGCCATCAGGGATCTGAGGGTGCAAGCAGGGGGATGAGGCCAGGCAGAGCAGCTATTGGGGGTTTTGGGGGAATAGGGTTGTTGGGCAGCCATCAGGGGGACTGAAGGAGCTGGAGGGGGATGGGGCCAGGTGGGGCAGCAATCGGGGGGCTGGGGTAAGGCATGTGGGCCCTGCAGTGGGGGTGGTAGCCCTTGTGGGGGCCATTGGGCCCCTGTTGGGGGGGGGGCAACAAAATATATAGGTGTTTAGAATTGATGTTATTATGATGATAGAGACACTGCTAGGCATCCAAATTGCTTTAACACTGTAGATATATAAATAAAACATGCCCAAGTGATCATTCTCTCTCTGTCTCTCACTCTCTATGTATATATATACAGTGGTCTTTTGTTTAATTGTGGAGGAACATGGATTTTGGGGTATTTTAAAGAGTGACTTTGGGATTTTTTTCAATCAGGGATTTTTCATTTTTCCAGTTTGGAACACCAGAATTCCTGCTAGGGAGGCCAGTGGCAGAATCCTGCCTGCTCAGAGCTGGCACGTTGGACCCAGCTGGCTGTGGCTGACCTCCTAGCCAATTGGGGCCAGAAGGACATTCTTTGATAGTTAAAACCAGGCCACCACACTGGGAAAATCTACCAGGCAATAGCTGTCCAGATGGCTGGGCAGGGGCACAAACAGCAGTAGTGCCACACAAAGGCCAACCCTGCAGCCACAGCCCACTGGCAGTTGGCCCAGAGGGGAAGATGCCTCCACTGACTGTGCAGCCCCCATCCAGGTTTGGCAGGTGCACAGCAGGTCACAGCCAGGCAGCAGCCTCCACTGCCAGACTGCTGCAGTGGGTAAAGGGTACATGGAATTCTCAGGGCTGCTTCAGCTGTCCAGCTGACACAAGGGGTAGTGCCCCCAAGTACCAATTGGCTGGCCCCCAAGAAGCTCCTGTCTATTTGTATCCTTCAAGTATTGTGGGCTGTAAGGCCCACCTGGATAACTAACAGCCCCTACTGTGTGGGACCAATGGGTAAAAGATACAACAGAATTCTTGGGACAACAAAGGCAAAAAGCAAGATAGGAGTGTTGTGTTGGTCAAAGGGTCAAAACATGAAAATAAGTGTGCCTGAGCGGGACACCAAGCAGAGCACCCCAGGCTGCACCCACTGGTCCTCAAAGGCATCCATGAAGTGGGTGCATGCCACTCACTGGTGCTCCACCTGGAAATGTGCATGGGCAAGTGAGAAGAAAGCAGTCCCACAGTCTCTGGGCACCTTCCTGGCCAGATCCTCCTTCCTGGTCAAGTACAGGGCCCACTTGGCCAGGGTCATAGTTTCATAGTTTCATAGTACCTAGGCTGAGGAGGTACCTGAACAGATCCTGCCACAGGCAGGAATGAATGCTGGGTTCACAAGACCCCGGACAGGTGATCATCCAACCTCCTCTTGAATTTGCCCAAGGTAGGGGCGAGGACCACTTGGCCACCCTAACTATAAAATTTTGGCCACCCTAACTGTAAAATATTGCCTTCTGATCTCTAACCTAAACCTATTCTCCATCAGCTTATTACCATTGTTCCTTGTCATCCCAGGTGGTGCTGGGGAGAAAAGGGCTCTGCCTATTTGCTGTTGATCTCCCCTGATGAGCTTGTAGGCAGCCACCAGGTCCTCCCTCAGCTTCCTCTTGGTGAACAGGTTCAGGTCCATCAGTCTCTCCTCATAGGGCCTGTCCTGCTGCCCTCTCACCAAGTGGGTGGCCCTCCTCTGAACCCTCTCCAGGCTGGCCACATCCCTTTTGAAGTGTGGCGCCCAGTACTGGATGCACTACTCCAACTGCGGCCTGACCAAAGTCGCATAGAGGAGGAGTATCACCACTCTGGACTGGCTTGAGATGCACCTTTGGATGCATGATAAGGTATGGCTGGCCTTGCTGGCTGTGGTCTGGCATTGGTGGCTCATGTTTATCTTGGAGTCAATAATGACTCCAAGATCCCTTTGCACCTCTGTGCTTTCAAGAAGGGAACGCCCCAGCCTGTATGTATGCTGTGGATTCCTTCTCCCAAGGTGCAACACCCTGCATTTGTCTACATTGAACCCCATTCTATTCTCATCTGCCCACTTTTGTAGTTTGTCTAAATCTATTTGCAGCCTCTCTTTCCCTTGAAGTGTGTCCACCTCGCCCCACATTTTAGTGTCATCAGCAAATTTGGACAGCGTGTTTTCCAACCCCTCGGCCAAGTCGCTGATGAAGATGTTAAACAGTGCGGGCCTGATGACCCAGCCCTGAGGTACCCCACTGCTCACATCTCACCAGGTTGAGTACAACCCATCCACCACTAAACTCTGGGTGCTCCCCATCAGCCAATTTTTTACTCATACAATTGTGCAGGCATCAATGCCACAGTTGTTTAATTAATTGATGAGGATGGGGTGAGAGACAGTGTCAAAGGCCTTCTTAAAATCTAGAAAGACTACCTCCACAGTGACACCATCATCCAAGGATTTAGTTACTTGGTCATAAAAGGCAATCAGGTTGGTCAGGCAGGACCTGCCTTTGATGAACCCATGCGGATTGCCCCTGAGCATGATCTCCCCTGCAGACCCCCCACAGATGTGTTCCTTGATGATTCTCTCCAAGATCTTCCCAAGCACCGAGGTGAGGCTTACAGGCCTATAGTTAGGCCAGGAGGAGGTTGACCAGGAGATCCCAGGACCTGGGGGGGAGCACAGATGGGGTGAGCATTACCAAAAAGGTGGCAGGTGAAATTCAACCAGAACCTCAAGAGAAGGTTCTGCAGGTGGAGGTGGAGAGGCTGCAGCCTGGTGCACATGAGGGTCACGTGCACCAGGGTCTCCTTGTGCCTGCAGAAGGAGCAGGAGACTGGGTTGTCCATGAAGCTCACCACATACAAGCCCATGGTGACTGCTCCACGGACGAGCCACCAGATGAGGTCCCCAGCATCTTGTGGGATGAGGGTGGAGTACAGACTCATCCACTGGGGTGCCCCAGCCATGGCCTTGCTGAGCAGGTCCCACCACTTGGTGTCTGGGTGGGACACGAGGCTGGCATGATGGACAGTGTGGCACATGAGTGTGTAGAAGTGGTGGCGATGAACGGTGGAAAAGCATACCAATCTGGTGCCCTCCATCCACCTCAGGTTGTGGAGTGGGAAGTGCCATGAGGCTGGGCGAGGTGCTGGCTCCACAACTAACTCTGTTTGACTGGAGGACATGGGCAGGCAGGCACCACTGCTGCACAGGACCTGGTTAACAAAGGTCATTGGGAGGTAGGGCAGATTTCACCTCCTGGACCAGACAGCAGGTTGCACATGTCATGGGTAGACCCATACACTGGACCAGCACAGCAGGATCCACCCACTCCCACCTATCATAGTCCAGGAGGTCTCCAATACTGGTGGAACCAGCCAGCATCTACCTCTATTGCAACCGTGGTGCCTCTGCCGTTGGCACCTCCAGCTGGGGGTTCCAGAGGAGGGACTCAACGAGCAGGTCATCACTCTGGGTGCCTGTTGTGGGGGACCTGGAGTTGGAGACCAGCCTCTAGGCCTGGAGGATGTCCTGGCAGAAATATGGTAGCCCTCACAGGTCCTGCAGGGAGAAGCCCCGCAGACTGAGGAGCTGCCAGTCCTACCGGAGCTCCCAGAAGTGGCGGTGGAAAGCATGTCCCAGGTGGTCCCATGTTGGGTAGTCACTGACACGATATAACAGTCACTGCAGGGCCTGAAGGTGGAAAGCCAGAACCTAGCTGTGCAGACAAACCAGACCCTGGCCACCCTCCCACAAGGGGAGACTTAGGACTTCTGCAGAGACCCGGTGCCATCCCAGCCAGAAAAACTCCAGTGCCCAACTCTGGAGTCCCACCAGGACCTCAGGGGGCACAGGCAGGGTGTGTAAGCAATGCCAGAGCATGGACAGGACCAGCTGGTTCAGCACCAGCACTCTCCCATGCAGGGAGACACATCTCAGGAGCCCTGCCCAGGCCTGGAGCTGCTCCACCACCCTTGCCTCCAGCTGGTGCCAGTTCTCTGGCAAGGAGGATCCTGTGGAGCATGGGTTGGAGTAAGCCCAACTGCCACCCTGCACCCACCACCAGGCCAAAGCATTTGATCCTGTTGACCCACGCAGAGGAAGCTGAGGAGTACAATGCATGACAGGCGTCCACCCATGCCAGGTCACCTGGGTCCTGCACCATGAGGAATATATCATCAGCATACACTGACGGGACCAGCTACACTGCTGGCTCCCAGAGAATTGACCCCACCACCCACTTCTGCAGGGGCATGAGGAAGTTCTCCAGGGCCAAGGCGTACAGCTGGCCCGACAGTGGGCAGCCTTGACGCACCTCTCTCCTGAATGTGATGGGTTCCATCGGGGTCCAGTTGAGTTTGACCAAACACTCTGCAGAGGTGTACAGCACCTGGAGAGCCCACACAGAGTGGGGCCTGAAACCAAAGTCCAGCAGCATGCCTGTGAGCTACCTATGATCCATCTGTCAATCACCTTCTCCTGGTCCAGGGATAGGAGGGAAAAATACAAGCCCTTCCAGCATGCTAGCTTCAGGAAGTCCTGAACCAGGTACAGGATGTCGAAGATGGAACATCTGGGCACCATGCACATGGTTGGGATGGATCATGTCCATCAGCACAGACTACCGGCACAGTGAGATGGCTTTTGCTGCCACCTTGTAGTCTGTCCAAAGGAGGGACACGGGATGCCAGCTCCTCAGGTCATGGGGATCCCTGTGCTTAGGCAGGAAGGTCAGCATGGCTGTCTAGGATGACAGGGAGAGTTCCCCACTTCCTTTGGATTCAGCCCAGAGCACAGCAAGTTCTGGGCTGAGAATGTCCCAGAAAGCCTGGTAGAACTCCGAGGTCAGCCCATTGATGCCTGGTGCCTTCTTGTATCAGGTGGAGGGTGGCCAAAAACTCAGCCAGAGTGAGAGGAGCATCCTGCTGGTCCTGGTTCCCCATGCTGACCTGTAGGAGTCCCTATATGGGATCTAACAGGCCTCAGCATCGGTCGTATCCAGGGAGAAGAGCTTTTCATAGAAGGCCAGCGTGCATCTCACCTGGATTGTGAGGGGGTGTTGTCACCCACCAGAAGGCAGGTGATGTACTTCTTAGCCCACTGCCTCCTCTCTAGGGCATAAAAGAAGCAGGATCCATGGTCCATCTCCTGAAGGAGGTGGACACGTGAGCAGACAAATGCACCATGGGCATGAAGCTCTTCCCACCTCTCCTGACACTCTCCACAGAGGGACAGATTGGTTGGGTCAGTGGCCAGGCATCTCTCCAGCTCTAACACATTCCACTTGAGCTGCTCCCAGACTGCCTTCCTCTGCCAGGTGTGCCCCCAAGTGTAGCTGCGGCAAAAAAAGCCAGATGCACACCTTCCCCACATCCCACCATCTCTGAGCCCATTGGTTCCAGGGAAGCTGCCTGTTGCTCCCACCAGGCCTGCCAGAACACCTGGAAGGCCTCCCTGAAGCCAACATCCTCCAGCAGACTGGCATGCATATGCCAATAGGCTGACCCTGGACACCCAGACCCTGGGCCCAGACAAGGTGGTGATCACTGAAAGGGGATGGCTGGATGGCAGAAGAGTGGGCCTGGGCAAAGCACAGTAAAGAGATATAAACCTGGTCCAATGAGGAGTGGCATGCCTTTTCTTCCCCACCCTCATGTAGGTGAAGGCAGGGGGGTCGGTAGCATGACAGGCATGCCTGACATCCACCAGGGAGTAGTCCATCAGGATCCCCCCCCGAGAATGCCCACAACCATGGTTCCACTCCTTGCCTGACTGGTCTCATGCATCTAGGGTGTTGCTAAAGTCCCCATCAAGGACCAGGCACTTCTGAGGGTTGAGGGTGCCAATGTATGTGGCCACCTGGTGTAATCCCCTGCACCTGAACCCAGAGGTGCAGCAGGTGGTCCAGAACCATTTCAACATCCTAGAAAACCTCCAGCTTCAGGCCTGGGGAGAGCAGGGTAGCCACCCCTCAAGAGATGGCCAAGAGATGACTAAAAAAGACCCAGCATCTCCACTTTAGCCACCAATTTGGTTCATTAGATGGAGTCATCAGGGTCTCCTGCAAGAATACCATGGGTTAACGCCCCCTCCTGAAGGAAGGAGAGCAACCGGCACCTCCAGAGATACTTCCTGCAGCCGTGGATGTTAAGGGTTGTGATCTTAAATGACCTCATGGCTCATGGTGTAGATGGTTCAACAGGGGTCTCGTGAATCTCAACACCTGGTGTGGGGCCCACCGATTCATGTATCACCCTCCCATATGTATAGAGGGCAGCTATGAAACTGTGGGCCCACCTATAGATCTGGGCGTTTGCAGGTTTTGGGCCCCTTGCCTTCTTCCGTCAGCACCCTCGCTGTGGCGAGGACACTGTCAAAATCATCCCAGCAGTCCAAGGTGAACTGTACCTTGCTGGCAGCCTGGTGGTTATAGTCATGGTCAAGAAATGCGAGTATCTCATCCCTGGGGACAGGTAGGACCAAGAGGTAAGCAGGCTCCATGGATCCTGCTGCTTCTCGGCCATTCTCCTCCTTGTCCTGGGGCTCAGTGGGCTCCTCAGGCACCATCTGAATCTCCCAGTCCTGTACAACTCCAGACTCTGGTTGGGATTGGGAGAGCTCTGCAACCCCTTGGGACAGGGGTGGGGTAAGGGTGGGGGTGGGGCTACTTCACAAGAAGGTGGGGTAGAGCTGAGGCCCCAGGGGGGTTGTGCAGGATCCCTGAGAATATTGGCCTGTTGATTAGGGGACCCCACAATGACCACCTTTGGTGTCGGATTTTGGATTAGCCTGGAGGTGTGATTTTTCTGGGAGGGGAAGGGAAGAGACCCATCAGGGTGGCTCCAGCATCTGACTTGAGGTTCTGGGAAAGGGGAGCTTCTTCCTCAGAACTCACTGGGATGAGCCCCAGGGCCTCTGTATCCCCCAGATCATCAGAGGAAGGAGGCTTCACTGGGTAGGCCTCAGCCTTGACGCCTGTGGTTTCAGCAGGTAGGACCTGGCTAGCAGAATGAGGGGCTTCTTCCATGGGCTCCTGTTCAGGACTATCTAGCAGCCTTGAAACCTCCTCCATGGGGATCACCCATTTGATCTTTCCAAGTGGTGGGGCAACAGGTACAGCTTGGAATGCCCCCAGAGGCTGGACCACTCCTTTCCCCAACATGGTCATCTTGGGAGGGGGAGAGGAGTCCTTCACATCAGAGGGCTCCAGCTGTGCCCGGGACTTCCTCTTGCCTTTACACCCAAAGGGGACATGCACCCACTCAGCCATGGGGTGGTCCGCAGGTGGACAGGCACCTAGGTGAAGGGTTGGTGGGGTGGGGCAGCCATGACAGGGGCATGACTAGGGGCAGGGGGGCCCTGATCCCTCTCCCCCCAGTTGCTGCTTCCCTCCCCAGAACTCCACCAAACTTGGTTGGGGGCAGGGTCCCTTGAGCTCACAGGTGGGCTTTTAGTTGTGCCTGGGGTGCCAGGGGACCCTGAGTGGGAGGGGTGACAGTGGAAGGGGCACCCCTTTTGCCAGTGGGACCCATGGATGCCCTTCCTGCCTGGTCCATGGAGCAATCATGATGCAAGTGCTCCAGGGCACAGCACCGGAATCACCACAGGTCCCCCAGTGTATAGAAAATCCTCAACAGGGCCCCTTGATAAGGAATTGCCAGGTACCCCTCAGCCCCCAACCATGATCCCACAGCCAGCTATATCATGACCTGGTGACAGAAAAAGCACACATGTCAGAGGCTAGGGTCTCAACACCCCAGTGAGAAGGCCATGACTGGGGAGACAACTCTTCCCAGGGTTTGGATCTGGGAGAGCAGGTCCCAATTGGGGATATATGGAAGGATGGAGTTGAGGACCACCTTGGTCTCCAGTTCTTCTAGAGTGTCAAGGGGGACATATTCACCCTCCACCATGAGCCCCCTCTCCACTGCCTTTTCCTTCCTCTGAGGAAAGGAAAAAGACCCCCTTGCCATGAAAGCAGGAGGCCACCACAATCTTGCCTCCCCCCGCCCCTCCATTATCCAAGATAAGCCCTGCACTCTGGTCTCAAAGTGCAGGTTCTCCCACTTCGGCAGCTGCCACTTCACCCCATGCCTGCAGGTGAGTGTTGGGGGGGCCCTGCCACCTGAGCTGGAAGGGTCAGCATTGGATGGTCCATCCCCCCCACCCCAACTTTGGGTCTCTCCACAGCTGCCTGAACATAGTTGTGGTTCCGCCCCAGGGGGCTGTGTTGGTGGGGCCTGGGCTAGGGACAGGCTGAGTGGGTGTGCTGGCTGGTGTAGTGCACCTGGTCCCCTTGGGTGCTGCCTAGATAGACTTGGGGGAAGGGTCCTTGCCTTTTCCACCTCAACTATGGAAGAGGCTGAAGAGGAGTCCTTCCCACTGCCCTTGCCCTCGGTCCTTGATGATAGGAAAGGGGGCTTGGGAAAACCCTCTGAGGTGGGCCTGGCAGGGGAGACCCCCTGGCCCTGTTAGCTCCCTACCACAGTGCCACCTGCCTCTGCAGTGGAGGTTGCAGGCTTCTCCACCCTTGGAGGAGTTTGGTCAGACTCTGCCTCCAGGGTGGAGGCTGCAGGGGCATGCATCCCCTTGGGGGCTTTGCTGGGATCTGTACCCATAGTGGGGGCTGCAGGAAGCTCTGTGGGTTTATCTGCCCCCCCCAAAGGTTCCTGCCCTGCCATTGTTTCACATGAGGGCAGAGAAGACAATAAAGAAAAATAAAATATCTCATGGGGCTGGTGAATCTAGTAGGGGCAGGCTGGGGTTGTGGGGCAGAAGGGGGATAGGGAAGAAGAGGACTGAAGCTCACTGAGCCTCAGCCCCACAGGAAGAAAAAAAAGGAGGCCTATGCTTTGAGAATGAGGGGGGGAGGGGTAAAAAACCCCCACAAGGCTGGGGAAATTCAAGCTGGCTTACTCAGCCACACAACAAACACCAGATCGGGGGAATGGGCCATAGGACTTACCACACAAGGGCAAAAAACTCATAGGGAAGGCTGCTGAGGCAGGCGTAAAATATGGCTGGAGCAGTGGAGGGGCTTTATTTGTGGAAGATCTGTCCAGAAGCCCCTCAGGACTTCAGCCAGTCACTCAGAAGCAGAGCAGTAGGCAGAAAGAGAAATCAGGATCAGATGCAGTGAGGTAGCTGTGGTGGAGGGTAGGAGCAGTCAGTCAATTAGGAAGTAATACAGTGCAGGTGTGGTATCAGATGTTGCAGCAGGGAAACTCCCTCTACCCTGAGAGGGGGCAGCATCAGAAACAATGGTGGCGGCAGCAGCAGCAGCAGCAGAAGAAAAAGAAGAAGAAGAAGAAGAAGAAGTAGTGATGGTAAAAGCCATCCAGTTCAGCCACTCAGTGTGTGTTTCTGGTGAAAGTGGAGGTGAAGGTGTGGGTGGCTTGCCAAGGCAGCTGGGGCAGACAAGGTTCCTTTAGGCTCTGGCAGTGATGGCGAGACAGGGTCCCACAGGCGTGAGGCAGCAGCCACCACCACTGCTGCCTGGGACAGGAAGGGGCATAGCCAACTTCCTCCCAGAGGCTCCTCCCCCAGAAGCTCCTGAGAGCAAGTAGCCCTAAGCTACTTGCTTGGACGACTTTTTGTACTGATGGGGAAGGACAAGGCAGATTTTATATTGATGGGGACAGCACAGGTGCTGGCCCCAGGCTGTAGCTCCCCCTGGCTGCTGATCTGGGACGCGCCAGACAGGGTTATTTTGCCCCAAATGGCACAATTTTCTCCCCACCAAAGTGCATGTCTGAGCATGTGTGCTGAGGCAAAAAGCCCTGGCTCAAATTTGCACCACTTTTATTTGAGCTGCTGTAAGTGCATGTGCTTGCATGTGTGGTCACTCCCCATGTGACCTCTGCTAAGAAATTGGGTATAAAAACTGAGATAGTCAACATTTTATGTATAATATTTCAATTTAAATTACCATAGCATTTGGAAGTCAAGATTAGGGCCTACATGGGCACATCCACATGACCACGCATGTGCCTCTTGCCCCACCTCAAAACCGTTTGAGACAGGGCAACAGGTACATGCGGGAACAAAATAATGTTCAGGGATATCCAGGGATCTAAAAAAAGTTAAGTATAAAAAAGCAGGCCAGATCATGGTCCCTGACCATGCCCTTAGGTAACCAAAGGCTGGGTCCTCCACAGAGATGCTCTGGCTGCCAGAACATCTCTATGGTTGGCCCGCATTGTGTTCAGCACCAGGGCTCCGGTGCCGGTGAGTAAGGGGTTGGGGGGCTGGAGGAGGGGGAAGGGACTGTAGGGGGGACCCCCAATGGCCCCACCCACTCCTCCAGCCCCCTCTCCCCCTGCCAGCCCCTCCGAGGCCCCTAACCCCTGCCAGAGCTGGCCCCTCCCCCCTCTAGCCCCTGCTAGCCCCTCCAAATCACCCAACCCCTGCTGGGGCCAGCCCCCACCAGTCCCCCTACCCCTGCCCTGTCCAGCCCCATCCTCCCAAACCCCCTACCCTGCCCCCCCACCCCATACTTTAAAAAAACAACACACCCCCTGGCACTTCCTGGCAGCTGCAGCTGCCGTCTGGCTGCCTGGGGCCCCACCTGCACAGTGCAGGGCAGGCTAACAGCCCCAGTGGCCCCAGCCCATGCCCTCTTGCCTCTCCACTGTCCTGTGCTGCCCAAGGAGCTTTACCAGGAGGCCCCAGAGCCCCGCCGCCCCACTTCTCAGGTAAGCAGAGGCTTTTTTTCCCCCTTTTTTTCTGTTCTTTTTCTGGTGTGGGGGTTAAGTGATGATGCCTGGGGTTGTGTGAGTATCCTTGAGGGCCTGGGGGTGTGTTAGGGGGTGGAGCTTGGTGGGGAAGCCTTTGGGGGGGCCTGGGGGAGTAGGGGGTGGGGCTTGGTGGGGCAGCCATTGGGGGGGGCTGCAGCTGCTGTTAGGGGATTGGCCTAGGTGGGACAGAAATCAGGGGGGCTGGAGTGGGGCATGTGGGCCTTGCAGGGGTGTAGTAGCTCTTGCGGGGGCCATTTGGCCCCCATTGGGGGGCTGAGCCTCCTTTTTGGGGGGCTGAGCCTCCTTTTTGGGGGGGTTAACCTTTTGTGTGGGGGATGAACCCCCTGTTGGGGGCCTGAACCCCCTGTTGGGTAGGCGTAACCCTTGTGTGGGGACTGAACCCTCTCTTCGGGGGCTTAACCCCATGTGTGGGGGCTGAATCCCCTGTTGGGGGGCCGTAGCCCTTTTCTGGGGGCCATTGCCCTGTGGGAGGTCAGCAAAATATGTATTCATGAATTCACGAAACCCGTGTTTAGAGTTTACTTTATTATTATGATAAAAAGACTTTAACACTGTAGATATAGCAATAAAATATTGTCCAACTGATCACAGTCTCTGTCTCACTCTCTCTCTCTCTCTCTCTTCATAGTGGTTCTTTGTTTTACTTGAGGAGGAACATGGATTTGGGGGTATTTTAGAGAGTGATGTGGGGATTTTTTTTATTAGGTATTTTTCAGTTTTCCAGTAGGGAACACCAGAATTCTTGCTAGGGAGGCAAGTGACAGGACCCTGCTTGCTCAGAGCTGTCACCTTGGACCCATCTGGCTGTGGCTGACCTCCTGGCCAAATGGGGCCAGGAGGACATGCCTTTACAGTTCAAAGCAGGCCACCACACTGGGAACATCTTTCAGGTGATAGCTGCCCAGGTGGCTGGGCAGGGGGTACAAATGGCAGTAGTGCCGCACAAAGGCCCATCCTGCAACCGCAGTCCACTAGCAGCTGGCCCAGAGGGACGGATGCCTCTACTAGCTCTACAGTCCACATCCGAGTCTAGCAGATGCACAGCAGGTCACAGTCAGGCAGCAGCCCCCACTGCCAGACTGCTGCAGTGGGTAGAGGGTACAGGGAACTCTTAGGGCTGCTTCAGTAGTCCATTTAGCACAAGGGGTAGTGTCCCCAGGTACCAATTGGCTGGTCCCCAGAAGATTGCCAGGGCAGCTTTTTATACTGCTGGGGACAACACAGGTGCTGGCCCCGGGCTCTAGCTCCCCCTGGCTGAAGATTCTGGAGGAGCCAGGCAGGGTTATTTTGCCCCAAGTGGCACAATTTGCTCTACAGCAAAATGCATGTCTGAGTGCACGTGCTGAGGCAAATAGACCCGGGTCAAATTTGCACTGCTTCTATTTGAGCTGCTGCAAGCGCATGTGCTTGCATGTGTGGATATACCCGATGTGTTTATATATTCTACAAACAGCCCCCTTAAATAAATATCCCAGTCTCAATTGGACAGAGTATATTTCAGCAAATGTTTGGTTTTTTTTTTTTCTATTGTATTATACTTTGGTATGGTATTAAAGTTTCTACATTTCATAAATTAATATATTTCCATAGTGACCAGAGTACTTCCAGCATATCTGTATATCGGTATGGTAATAAAATATTATTCTGATATAACTGCTGAAAGTTAGTATTCATCTATAGAAAAAATATATTTTTATCATGCTTATTTGGATACAGACTGTGCAATCAAACCTCTTGGATATTATAAAAACTGATTTAGAAGTATTTCAGGTAGTTCAGTCCTAACAATAGTATTTCATCCATTTGCTAATGCTCTATTTCCTTGGGTCCTAGATAAGCAGAATTCTGACAAAAGCTTACAACTAACACAGCAGTTCTCAATAACAGTTTGTTCTTCCCTTTTTTTGTAAAGTAGTTATGTGAGTGTTGTTTCCTTGTAGGGTTTGCAAAGCTTCATATTTTTAAAGCCTTCTTTCGAAGAGTCTTTCCAGCCTTTTTATATACTGGGTATGTCTATATGTGACCCTGACTGTGTAGTCAGTACTGAGCAGTCCTTTAGTACTTACTTTAACAAATACTAAATGACTGCGCATTACCCAACAGTAGTACACAGTCCTGGAGGTACATGGGTAATTTTTTTCTCTACAGTGCAGCAATGAGCTACTGCACATTAGCAGTGGCATCACAGTTATTGATGTTGATGCTACGTTATCATAGTCTTTCGTGTAAAAGCACCCATTCTATACAATCATCTGTCTGCAGAATCACTCTAGTACAGTATTTTAACTGTTTCATAACACTGTCAAGCTGAACCATATCTCTTCTTCTCTGGCTACTTGGGTTGATCTTGGGCTCCTACTACTCTCTCAGACAAAATCTTACTACAAGCTTAGAGTCTTTCTTTTCTGATAAAGTAAAGTCATCACCTTGGCAGGAAACTTGTATTGCTTGGCAAACAAGTTGGTATTGTAATATTTCTGACAAATACTATTTGGCCACCTTTGGCCATTTTTCAGGAAATCCTTTGTTTCATCAGAAGTTATTTTAGTAGATCTGCTCCCTTTCATATTGTACAGTCATAGTAGTTCTGAGAAATTCTCAGTTTGGTAGCTTGACTAGTGGTAATAAGGAAATGAAGAGCACCTAAAGTTTTTTTTTTTTTTTATTGTTTTTATTTTATTTTTTTTTAATATTTATGACCAGATAATACAAGGTGCTTGAGTGTTTTTTGGGTGTTTAGTACCTGTAGTGAGACTTGGAAGTATTGCCCCCCATATACAAAGCACTTAATATAGTCAGTACAACAAAATGAAAACTCTTGATTACATTGGTTTATAAAATAATAGTGTACAAATAGATTAGTAATGGTAATTGTTTATTTCATCAATAATAAAAATATAAAAGTGTTTTATCCAAGATTACTTATCTTAACTTGACACTTTCTATTCAGTGTTCTAAATCAAGTTCTTGTGGATGGATGTTGTTGTTGTTTTGTTTTGTTTCTTAACTCCTGTGGTGTCTCTTGGAGAAAGCAGGACAAGCAGAGTAAACCTCTTTGAATGAGGTATTGTACCAAGCAATTTTTAAAACTATTTTTGTCTCCAGACAAATGGCAATCTCTTTTCACATCACAACATTACATTAAATTTGTGTTAAGGTTCTGAAGTAAAACCGTAAGAGCAAGTATATTCAATGATAAGAATTAAATTTATGCTACCAAGTGACAGTCCTGCAGAACAGACTATTAGTAAGGTAGCACACTCCCTTGTCCATGCACTGTAGATTTAATTCTTATTGAAACTAGCTATAAATTTTGTTGCTTGTATGCAATTATCTCATGGCCTTTACACAATTTTGATATCATTATTATGGAAGCATGAAGTATTTTGCTAGTTTATAGATTACTTGGTCATGTTAAATCATTCTTACGGCTTATTTTCTCTAAATATTGAAAAGATGTAAATTGTCATTGGAGACGCATACCATTTTCTTGAAATGGCATTGTACCTGTAGCTGTGTAATCTCAAATGTGGATAATAATCATAATCATAGATTAAATGTCCTGAAAATGTAGTAATGCAAAGTTACGTTTGCTCTGTGAGGTCTCATATCCTTTTAGCATAACATGTTTGAGTACACTAAAATACATAACACCTTTGTTTGTATATCTATGTCATATATCTGGCATTCCTGTCCACAGCTATTTACACTGGTCTTTACATTATATAATTCTGCCAAGCACCAAGAAAGTCTAGTTAGCTTCACATCTCATGTTCATTGTGTTGGGCATATTTGGGTAGAACAAAAATACAGTTATGGTAATGGGGAAGCTTCTAATGGATGGGGATTAATATGAACTGCTACTCCATTTCTCAATGCATGGCTTCAATTTTCTTTTAATTGGGAAAGCTCAAGTTCAATAGTATCCTTTGGAGGTGCCTGGCTTCTTTGGAAACAAGCTGTCTGAAAAATCCCTGGCTTCAGCACAGCCCTAGTTCTACTGAATATGTGTATTTCTTCTGGTGCTTCAATTTACCTCATAACTGGACTCTAATCCTTATCTTCAATAAGTTATTGCTTTCAAAGAGAAGCAGTGAGTGCCATCCACCAAATCAGAGGTCTCCCCAGTGGTTGAGGTCAACTTGGGGAGAATCAGAGGCAAATCAGGCCTAGGTTGTACAAAATGAAATACAAGCTGCTTTTGTAAAGACATGATTTGTTGGGGTTCAGTTTTATCTCAGAAAATTCCAGCTCCAATGACCCCAGATTTGGAATAATAATTCTTCCTCACTATCTAAAGGAACAACAAATGTCAAGTCAATATGCATTAGCAGGTAGATTTTAGAGCATTAAGAACAGTCATATTCTAAACAGCAATGACTCAACCTTACCTACAGTGGATCTGCAATTCAGCTGTAATATATGGAAAATAAGTAAAATAAGTCACTTGTGTAATACCTGCCATGTATTTAAAGTGTAGCATCTCAGAAATTTTTGTGAGGAGAAAAGTATTAATATTGCAGATTGTATACCCTATATTAATTAGAAGATACATTTCAACATTATATTAACCTGCTTTTTCAGAAGGCTCCAAGCACATTTTTTTTTAAATAAGAGAAACCTAACACTTTCTAAAAACACACTTCTCCCCTCTTCTCCATAAATTAAATAAGTAAATAAATGTAGCTGCCAATCATCATATATATGATCATCAGCAAGAAAAATTTACTTCAACTTTAGGGTATAGGTAGATGCAATGGTTCACATTGCCATTCTTCAATATAGATTGGATACACAATTCTGTAGTGATACAAGCATGGATAGTCATGCCACCTTTAACCCCACTACATTTAGAAACAGAGCTATCTAACTTGTATCATTACAGATCCAGCAGACCTAACAATTAGATCCCAACAACTTCTGCCCCTCCCCTAAGTGACAACTCCCCTTCCCCTTTTAAAGTGGCTAAATGTACATTTGTCCATGCCCTTAGACTGAAAAAGCATGTCAGTGAGTCACAATTATCAAATAACTTTTAAAGACTGTCAGCACCTCTCAACACATAGTTGTGAGTGTGAATTTTGAATGATGTGCTCTCTGGTATTATTTATTGTTTCTATTATGCTAGCACCTGCAGGTACCAACTATGATTAGGTGTTGTACAAATGTTTCTGAGAGAGTCCCTAGCCTGGGCAAAGGTGAGAGACTACTTTTGTAGAGATGGGGAGTTGAAAAATAGAAAAAAAATGTGGTTATATGAGTCAACATATGGCATTCTGTGGCACCTAGCATGGTCATCTTGAACAGAAGTAGCTTTCAACCTTAACTGTAATAGAACTGCCGTTTATCTATAGCATAAGAAAACAAGTAAAACTACTTTTGTGCAATATCTATGATGAACTTTAACACAGGGAGTTATAGTTCTAAGATTCTGAACTGAAGTGTCTTGCATAGGTTGACAGAATATGACTGTGAGAGAAGTCATGTTTCTTAAGTCAAGTCCTGGATTATATCCAGAAATACATCCTTCATTGCTAAATGTTAGAAGTCCATTGATGCTGTGATACTTTCCAGGTATCAGGGATGATCCAGATATTCTTATGGTCAATGATATTCTTTCATTTACTTAACTGCATTTTGGGTCAGACAAATAATTCTTGTGCTTTTTTATATTTTTATTTTTGCATTTCCAGATTGACTTACTAGTATTTCAGCATGAGCACAATGACAAAGTTCATATAAACTCACTCTCTTGAATGAAGCTGTTCTTTTATTATTTTTTAAATACTCAGATTCTTTTAAATATATTTCTAAGGTCCTTTAATAGGCACCACATTCTAGCCATCCTCTGTATGTCCATCGAAGCAGTTATTTATTCATAAACATTACATTCTAATTATAGTAGTCATCTGCAGTTAATATATCCATCAATGAATCTTTGATTTGCTTATATGTGAGACAACTTGAAAACATTCTTTAATGCACTTTTAACTGGGAACTAGATTCAGTTCTCAGATAACTGTTGTTAGGGTAACAATAATTTGGATTAATAAGGAGCATCGGACCTGCAGTTGGAACAAGGATTTAACCTGTGTCTCAGCAAAAGCTGCTGACCACAAGGCAAAATGATATATTAAAATAACCTTGCAGATGCTTAGGCAAGTAGTTTAAACCATATAATAGAATTGTTGTGCTCTATCTATCTATCTATCTATCTATCTATCTATCTATCTATCTATCTATCTATCTATCTATCTCTGTTATATAAAAGATTTTGCTTATGTTAGGTAACTATTTTAATTGTTTTAACCATTTTTCTGGAAAAAGCAGCAGTTAGGTCTGTGTGCTGTGAATCAGCTACAGTAAGGAATGAGATAAGATACAGGGACCCAAAAAAGGTGGATGCTGGTACAACATGGAACAGAAAAACAAATTGGAATGTGAAAGATAACATGTAACTGAGATGAACATATGCAAAAGGGTGGATGGTGATTGGTAAAGAAACCTCCAGAGTCCGTGCATTGACTGAAAGAAGAAGCAGAGCATGAGATGGGAGGAGAAATGGGTGGAACAGAAGGAAGAATGGCGGTGGAGTGAATGTTAACGAGTATAAACAAAAGTGTATAAATGTAGGAAGAACCTATTGTTCATGGCAGGTCCCCTGGTTCATGAGCTGTGTTTCTGTGAGGGACCCTTGTCCGAAGCTGTCTCCATTCTGAATAAAGCTGTTGTGAGCAATGTGTACTGGTGTTTGCTCTCTGCCTGCTCTGGCTAATGAGTAAGAGGACTCATGAACATTTGGAGCATCGTCTCCCTAGTCGTTGGGCGCCACATGGAGTCGGGGTCTAACAACTGTAGGTAGGCTGCCTTGGTCAAGGTTGCTTTTACTATTGGTATAAATCCTTACAAGTTAATTATTTTATTATATTATCCAGTTCATCTCTAAGAAGGTATGTAGTGATTCATTTTCTCTTAACAGAATTAGTTCTAGAGCCTTTTGTATGTTAGGTAAAACAAATAGTTCAGAGTTAAAATTCTTGTTAGTATTTCATGATGGCTATCATAAGATAGGTTTCATTTTATCTATAGTTCCTGAGCTTGTTCAGAATATAAAAATAAAGCTAATATTACAAATATCATTATGTCACTATATGTGAGTCAAAATTTTAAGTCATCCTGTCTGATAAAAACAGGTAATACAGTGACCAGAAGTGCTAAAATTGTGACTAACAAGTGAAGAATCACGTGTTTATTTTAACAGGTTATTTTTAATTGATGCAATCATGCCTTCAGGAGCATTCATTAGAGGAACTAAATATAACTCTTTTCAAAAGAGTATTTGTTGGTTTTTTTTTTCCCCCCTTATGGTGCAGGTTTAAAAAATAACCCTTATACAGAGTATTTGCTTGAAATCCTTTAAAATCCTCAGCCACTAAGTTATCCTCCAAAATAAAGTAATTCACCATGTCCAAAAAGAATAGTAGAGGAGCCACAGATTTTAATGGAAGCAATAGCATGGCAACCTCTTAATAATTTAACAAACTAAGAAGAATGTTGATTCTGATGGGAAGGCACTGAGCTGGGACTCAGGAGATATGTTTTAAATTCCTGAGATATGAACAATTCCTTTAAAGCTAATATGATTGGGCATGTGCCTAAGTTGCTTGCTGAATCATGTTGTCCACAATTTGCCTCAGCACCCAGTCTCTAGTTTCTATATTGCATTATTTTTATCGTATTTTACCTATCTTATCTATTTAGATTGTAAACTCCCAGGGGCCCTGAACTATTTATTACTGTCCTTGATGGGAACTTGATTTCAGATGATGGTTCTAGGAGGTCCTGTAATAAAGTAATAATGTTAAATCAGTAGTATCTACATGCAGCCTAGGGAGCATGATGTGAGTGACAATTTTTCCAAAGATATTCAACAGAGAGATAACTCTATAGTTTTTACAGTCACTTTTATCCACTTAATATTTGTACAATTGCATAAATCAAGGATCTTTGAAATCTTGGTATGGCTTCCTCTATCCAACAGGGCAGTATCACTTCATGAAACTTTACAAGTAAATTGTCATTGGCACAATTGTAGATTTCAACAGGTAAACAGTCATTGCTGGATGCCTTGTTCCCAGGAATTGATTTAATGGCAATCTCTAGATTTCTGCAAAATTTCTGCAAATCTTCTAATGTAGGCTCATTTTCCAAATCCATCATATCTTTGAACTGTGGTAATTCTTTGAGCTCTTCATGTTCGATTTCTGTCTCACTGGAGTATATAATTCCATAGTATTCAATCCAGTGCACGTTATTATTGTTATCAGTAATAACTTTTTTATTTTATTCTTTCATCAAAGCTGTTTTCTTCTTCATTGGACCAGTTTGATGCCTTCATACAGTCAACGGTTTTCACATGCATCAGCTGTTTTCTGAATATCATCACAGAGTTTCAGGCAAAAATCTTGGGTACACCTCTTAGCCTCCTTCTTCATTTCTCTTCAAGCCTCTATCAGATTTTCTAGGGTTATCTATTGGGGGGATTTCTTATAGTTGGCTAGTGCTATCCTTTTGTTCTCAACCAGTGGAAGAAGGGTTTCAGAGTGCTCTTCTTGGTGAAAGTGTCTATCCTAAAAGTCAATATAGTTTTCAGTCAGGATGCTCCACCATTGATATGATATTTTTGGTCAATCAACTGCAAGAGAAGTGTAGAGAAAAACAAATACCGCTGTACATAGTCTTCATTGATCTGACAAATGCCTTTGATACAGTCAACAGACAAGGGCTTTTTACTGTTCTAATGAAACTAGGTTGTCCCCCCACCAAATATTGAACATCAATCATCAAGGTACGAAGGCAACTGCAATATATGAAAACAAAGAATCAAATACCTATGACAAAAACAAGGGGGTGAAACAGGGGTGTGCCCTAGCCCATGTGCTCTTTAACATCTACTCTTCATTCCTGATTCTTCATTCATTTAATGACATTTATATTTGAATCAAACTAGATGGAGACTTGTTCAACAACATAAGGATTAGAGTGAAAACCAAGGTTAAAGAACTGGTTCTGAGAGATTTCCTGTTTGCAGATGATGTGGACTTGGTTGCCTGCAGTTAATCTTCCCTGCAAAATCTCTTGGACAGATTTTTGGAATCAGTATCTGACATAGCTCTGGAGGATAAATATATTGGTGTCTGTAATGGGACCCTAACCTCCATTATTAGAAGAAAGGCTGAAAGGGGGTAACCCAGGCATCCTCAACCCTTCATCAGGACTTTCTTGTCCCTTCCTGCCCCCTCTTCCTTGGCTGTGGTGCCATCCCTAGTTTGGAGCCAGCTTCTTCCCTCCCCAGTACAGAGCTTACCTGATGGGCATGGTGCTGGGCTGCCAGGCAACACCATGCTACTGGGTCAGATGACCAGAGATGCCTGAGGGAATAAGAGGGAAAGGAAGAAGAGCAGAAGGGCGGCCAGAGAGGAGAGAGCCAGAGTTGCTGTGGCTATCCCCAGGTGAACCCCTGAGGAAGAAGGGGGAACCAGAGGAGCAGCTGCCTCATGATGACTGAGATAATTATGAGATAAGTTCCTCTTTCTGTTTACATTTCTTTTGGTCTCTGAACAAGCCCCATTAGCAGCCCGGGCACAGCCTCTTCTGCCAGCTGGGGATTTCTGTTCTAGCTGAGTAGGGAGAGTCCAGGAGCAGGGTGCCTGAGGTCTAAGCAGTTTCACCACTATGCTGAAAGGGCAGCTTGGGTTCTCATACTGTAGACCTGGAGTAGGGCTCTAGACAGCTACAGCAAAAGTGTCCAGGAGCAGAGGTGCCTGGCCAGACACGCCTCTGAGAATGTGCTGACCTTGCAGGTGCACCCCAGGGCAGCCTACAGTGTCATTGACAGTTTTTGCTACTTTGGTTTTATCAGGAGTCTTGACTGAACTGACCAACAGAATTGGAAAAACAGCTGAGAATTTGGGGCTAGGTAACACTAAACTATCAGCTAAGGTGAAGATATGAATCTATAAAAAAGTGTGTGCTGTCATCCCTGCTTTATGGTTCAGACACGTGGACTATGTATGCTAGACATATTAAGAGACTGAACAACTTCTACATGAGATGTCTGCATAAGATCCTGAAAATACAGTAGGAAGACAGCATACCGAACACAGAAGTACTGGAGCACACAGGACTGACGCACTTAGAAACCACTATCAAAAAGAAAAGATTGCAATGGATTGGCCATGTCAGAAGAATGGGAGAAGGCTGTACAGTGAAATTCAAGACAGCTCTAGAAAGTTATGTCGCCCTCTATGGGAGTACCACAGTATGTGTAAAAATAATATGAAGTTGTTCAACATAAACATAGAAAGCTAGGAGGAGCATGCAGAGTCCCATCCAATCTGGAGGGAACATCTGGCAAAGGCTGCAGCTCAACATGAAGTGGGTTTGATCCAGAGGATGGAAGCAAAGGGAAAAAGAAGAAAGCAGCATGCTGTGAATTTGGACTCCAACTTAGACAACTCGTGGAACTGTGAAACTGGTAACAAGCTGTGTCACTATTAAATTGGGCTTGTCAGCCAGAAACTGATTCGTTAAGTATCTGACTAGACCTCTTAGGTGTACACCATGATCCACAGGATTGACAGTTGCCTACTAGTATCTGTATGAACATATTTTTTTGAAACATATTTCATAAGTCAGATGAATTTCTGCAGTCCCTTATACCCACTGACTGCAAAGTATCTATGTATATATCTAAGCATCTCTTTCATTTTATTTCCCTCCCTTGGCAGATCCATTCATATAGTCTGTCTATCATTAAAAGGGAAAAAAAAAAACACCTACAAAAATGTCTTGAAATCTCTCTCTCTCTCTCTCTCTCCTTCTCTCTCTCTCTCATATATATATACATATATATATATATATAAAACCTGTCAATAGGTTTCCAAAGTACTCCCCTCAAATGTAAAAGAAAATTTTATTCCTCCTGTAGAATTTTATGTGAGGTCATAAACTTATAGGAAAATCATAATTAATTAAATTATCTTGCATAATTTATATATATTTTATCCCTTATGAATTCTTTAGTGCATCATGGGATTTAGTTTCTACCAATCTATGAACCAGAGATGAATAATTTCAATTTACAAGAAAGTTTTGAAGGTTTCTTTTATAGTAAAATCCCCAAACAATTTATTCTTCTCATTCTAACCATGAAAGAAATTTAAAAATAAATTAGGCATATTTATTATCCCCACTTCAATGATTTCTCAGGATAAAATTGTCCAAAGGAAGGTATATGGGGAAGACTTTAATGAGTGTCTAGATTTCCCCAACACTTAGATAAGTCGTTGTTGTTATCATGCCTTTGGAAAACAGGTTTTTTTTTTTTCACAGGTGTGCTCTTTTCTGTCATATAACAAGAAAACACATGTTTACAAATTAAGTATTCTTTTATATGAAACACTGCATATCCGACATAATTCAGGGGTTTCTGAGGAAGGTAAGCTTCAATTTGGTCTAACATCTGGATCTTGTTATTTCAATAGCTTTCCTTCAATGGCAGAAACATCATCTAATATGCACCTCATACCATTTGATTGGTTTAGTGGCTTGCTGGAAAGCAGAGGGTGCATGTGGGGGGGCGGGGGGGGCACCCTGCTACTGTTCTTCTTTGGCATGAATCTTTAAAATCTGTCAACACCTCATAGGCTAGGAAAGTTTCACATTTTTGAAAGTCCTTAGGAGCAGATGGTTGTCTAAACAGCCAACCTTAAGGCAATATGCTTCCTATATCAAATTAGACCAAATGCAACTATTTATGTTTGATATTGCAGGAGAATTTGAATCAAAGGTAGAACAACATTTAAAAATGAGAATAGAACATTCTCTGAAGAATTTTGTTAGCATGAGCTTGTGTGATTATTACTTTGCTTCCCCAGAAGCTTATCCACTTACTTTTTTGCCAGGTTTATGAAGATTTATTCTCTAAGTTATGAAGTGCCACTTCTGATTTTAACTTCACTTGCATCCCTCTTCAGGATCCTTGTTTCAAGGAGTTTACATTTGAAGATGATACATGGCATGTCGCAGATTTTGTATTAAGATGCCAAAATAAGATTAGCCATGGCTTGCACTTTAAGTGTTACTGTAAGAATATATACACCATTTTGAAATGATCAGCATAATGACATGTATACATAATATGGTGAAAATGATAAGGGGAGAGACAGAGACAGAATATGGAGCTGCAAAAGTAAACTGATAGATAAAGTTAAGTATTAACTTACTGAGTAATAATTGACTAAAAGTAAAAAGATGTATTTTAGAGAAGACCATAGTTCTTATTTCAAGCGATATGCTAGATTTTTTTGAAGAAGTAGAACAAGGAATGATGCCTTGCTAAGAATAGGATAGTTCATTGTAGTTTTTCCTACACATGATCATTTTTATTAGTTACTGATTTATATAACACTTTTTGTAAGCCTCAAAGCTCTTCTCAAAATTACAAACTCTTACTCTCTTTCTCTCTCTCTCTAGGGTTCACTTCACTTGAGCCGCCACTGAAATATATGCACTTCAGGGAAGGCATACAGCAGACAAAAACCTCAGGAACAATGTCACAAAACTCTTTCAGTAAGAGGAAGTAAAACAGAATACTTGTAGGCAGGTAAATCAGTGAGGGAGGTTAAGTAGACAGGATAGTGTTGTTGTTACAATCATTTGTGAAATGTCAACAATTATTTATGTCCAAAATGCTTGAAATGTTAAAAACTGATACACAGGGAAAGCAAAACAAGCTCAGAGGATGTCTGTTAAATGGAATTTCAATATGTGATGGACTACGGCTTTTATTGTGGTATTTCTCTGTTAATTATGTTGTTCACATTATGATATTGTAAATCTGTTTACCTCATTATCCTGCACACAGTATAACAGGGCCCTGACCCCTTCACTGAAGGAGGTGGCTGGCTGCAGCCTCCCAGAGAAACTTATAGGGGCAGAGGGCCCTTTAATAAAAAGGCCACCTGCCCCAGATGTGGTCAGCATAGTGTGGCCAGTGACTGACAGTTCTAGGGCAGAAGAAGTGGGTCAGGTGACCCAGAGAGAGGCATATAATCCCAGGACCTGCAACAAAGGGGTCAGTCTGGTTTTGCAGGTTGCAAGAAGCAGAGAACTGTGGATGTGGAGGGGGTCTCAGTGGCTGAGAAAGGAGGATTCCAGATTGCAGGAAAGCTGTAAGGAGGCCCTGGCACCACCATGCAGCAGAAGAGATGTATTTGGGGGCTTTGTGTATTTTGTGTATTTTGGCTCATTGCCACAGTGTGTTGATGCAACACTACAACCTGTATATGGTATGCAGTTTTGCACTTAGACATGGAAATTTAGCAGAACAAACAAACAGCAGACAAGGGAAAAAGTCAGGTCAAGAGATCCTAGTAAAAGGATAGCAAGAAGAACCCAACCTTGGGGAATTAAGAGCAACAGGTTTGCAGTATATAAGCTGGAGACTGTAATTGCAAACATTGCTTAGAAAGATAGAACTACTTAGGCGGTTGCTACCCTATTTTATTTTTCTAACAATGATGTCATCACACCAAGTCATAAAAGAAACAGCAAAGGACAATGAAGTGTTTTCTCTACTGGACTGCATCCCAAGAAACATCAGGTGATCAACACAAACACGGGACCCTGGAAACCTCTCTTCAGCATGGCCAACTGATTGAGAAATCTTGTTGAACTCCACCCAAAACTGTTGCAGCATGGTGAGATGCACACTAATGCATTGTAGCATTGCTGCTTAGCTATGTGTGTGTGTGTGGGAGTGGGGGGTAGCCAATAAAATTATGCTTGATCTTTAACCAGGCAGGTGTGCCATGGTACAATCCATATAACCTCCCTGGCCCACTCCCACCTCTGAGGTAAATTCTATTCCAGCCACTAGTCAAGAGGTGGGGATGGGAAAGAAGGTGCTGGGAGCAAAGCATGTTGGGAAGTCAGAGGATTGTGCTGCAGTTTCTCTCAAAAGATACTGACCATTACCCTGTGGTCCTTATCCATATGGGCATGAATGACATAACTCAGAGAAATCCCAGCCAGTTCATGAGTGGCTACAAGGCTTTGGGAGAGGGGTTTAGGGGGCTGGGGCACAGGTGATTTTTTTTCCTTGATCCTCCCAGTTACAGGTCATGGGCTGAGGAGGGAGAGATGGATCAAGGTAGTCAACTGAAGACTGCAGCAGTGGTGTCATTGTGAAGGCTTCAGCTTCCATGATCACAGTGCACTCTTTGGCGAGAGAGACAGTGGTCTGCTAGGAAGAGATGGCCTCCACCTGACTTCACTGGGGTGGAAGCTCTTCTCATTCAAAATGGCTGACCTGCTTAACCAGGCTTTAAATTAAGCCTGCCAGGGGATGGCTGGACAACCACCAAAGCAAGCCCACTAGTCAACTATTACAAAACCAACACGTTAGGGCACCCAAGGGAATCAACTTCTACCCCTGCCCTAGAATGGTGTTCTCCTGGGAGTGCAAGGAAGCCTAGGGTTTCCAATGGGATGCTTACATGTCTGTACACCAATGCCAGGAGCTTGGGGAACAAACAGGAGGAACTGGTCCTCCTACTAAACAAGAATGACTATGATCTCAGAGATAATTGAGACCTGGTGGGACTCCATCTATGACTGGGCCACAGACATAGATGGCTATACCCTGTACAGGAGAGATCATGTGGGGGAAAAGGGGTGGGGTTGTAGCTTTCTATGTCAAGAAAATCTACCCATCCCTGCTAGCTGACATTAGCACCAAGGGAGGATGACTGGAAACCCTCTGGGTTAAAATATGTGGAGAATGTGGCACAGGGGACACAATGATAGGAGTCTACTACTGACCTCCTAACCAGGAACAAGAACTTGACCAGCAACTCACCAGGGACCTGGCTGAGGCTCCATGCTCTTGCTGCATGGTTGTCATGAGAGACTTCAACTACCTGGATATCTCATGGGAAGAGCACTCAGCCAAATCCAAATGGTCACAAAGCTTCCTCTCATGCAAGGATGAGCTTTACCTGACTCAAGAAGTCTATGGACTGACAAGAGATAAAGTGCTATGGGACCTGGAACTGGCTAAAGGGGAAGACCTAGTCAGCAACCTAAGAATTGAAGGAAAGTTGGGAGACCGTGACCATGAGCTGATCACTTTTACTATCCATTGCAAAGCTGGCAAGTCAGTCAGCAATGTAGAAATCCTTGATTTTAGGAAAGCTGACTTTGATAATTTGAGGAGGCTTGTTGGTGAGGTCCTAAGGGTCCAGGACTCAACAGGGAGGGAAGTCCAAGAGGAGTGGTTGCTCCTTAAGGGAGTAATCCTGAAACCACAAGGGATAGTTTCATAGTTGGTAGGGTCAGAAGGAACCTAATCAGAGCATCAAGTCTGACTCCCTGCCATGGGCAGGAAAGAATGCTGGGGTCAAACAACCCCAGCTAGGTAATTATCTAGCCTCCTTTTGAAGACCCCCAGGGTAGAAGCATGCACCACTTCCCTTGGAAGTTGGTTCCAGCTCCTAGCCACCCTGACTGTGAAGTAGTGCCTCCTCGCATCTAGCCTGAATCTACTCTCAGTCAACTGATGGCCATTATTCCTTGTTACTCCCAGTAGTGTTCGGGGGAACAGGGACTCTCCCATTGCCTGCTGGTCCCCCTTGGCAAGTTTATAGATGGCTACCAGATCCCCTATCACCTTCTCTTGTGGAGGTTGAACAGATTCAGGTCCCATAGCCTCTCCTCATAGGACCTACCCTGCTGCCCCCTGATCATGCAAGTGGCCCTCCTCTGGAGCCTCTTGATCCTGTCCACATCCCTCCTAAAGTGCAGTGCCAAGAACTGGACACAGTCATAGAAGACAACCAGGTTGGTCTAACAGGACCTGTCTCTAATGAACCCATGTTGATTGCCCTTAAGCATAATCTCTCCTGCTGGTCCCTTGCAGATGTGCTCCTGGATAATTTTCTCAAAGAGCTTTCCCAGGACCGAGGTAAGACTAATGGGCCTATAGTTTCCTGAGTCCTCTTTCCTCCCTTTTTTGAAAATGGGAACCACGTTGGCCCTTTTCCAGTTCTCTGGCACCTCACCAGAGTACCATGAGTGCTTATAAAGCTGTGCCAGGGGTCCTGCAATGACCTCTGCCAATCCCTCAGCACTGTGGGGTGGAGATCATCAAGACCTGCTGATTTGAACATGTCTAGTCCCACCAGAAGTTCCCTGAGTAGGTCCTCACTGACCCTGGGCCTGGCTGCACTTCCCCTGGGTCCGTCTGGGATCCCAGTGGTGGGGGATGTCCCTGTCCCTGCTCAGAAAAATGGAAGCAAAGAATCAGTTAAAGAGGTTAGCTTTGTCATCTGTTGTGACCACCAGATTTCCAAGCTTGTCCTGCAGAGGCCCCATGCTATTTGGTACCTTCTTTTTACCTCCTATATATTTAAAAAAGGACTTCCTGTTATCCTTTATCCAGGTTGCTAGTCCCAGTTCCATCTCCACCTTAGCCTTCCTTACAACACCCTACAATCTAAAGCAATGGAGGTATAATCCTACTTGTTGATGGCCCCTCCCTTCCATTGGGTGTATGCCACCTTTTTGGTTTTGAGATGTTCCTGGATGCTTTTGGTGAGCCATGGGGGCTTTTGAGCACTCTTGCCCCCTTTGATCTGCATGGGGATTGTCACCCTTTGGGCTTGGAGGATTGTCTCCTTCAGGACTCCAAAATCCCCTCCCCTCCAGGACCTCAGTGTCTCCCTGACTATTCTCCTTACCTCATTGAAATCTTCCCTCCTGAGGTCCAGGGCTGCTGCCTTGCTTGAGATGAATTTCCATCTTATCTCAGAGGAAAGGTGGGAGAACAACCACCTTGTCTCAGAAGGGAACTCATGGACCTCCCATGACTAAAAAGAGAGGCTTATAAAGGATGGAAGACAGGAATCACCACTAAGGAGGAATATTCAGCACTAGTGTACCTGTAGGGAGTGAACCAGGAAAGCCAAGGCTGCACTGAACTCCAACTGGCTACACATATCAAGGACAATAAAAAGTCCTTTTTCAGATATGTGGGGAGTCAGAAGAAAAGCAAGGGTACCATTGGGACAACTGACAACTAACACCCAGGAAAAAGCAAACCTGCTTAATGGGTAATTCACGTTGGTTTTTCATCAGCCAAAAGGGACTTCCCTGCCTAGAATGATGTGGAATGGCCAGGGTAAGGGTGAATTTATACCCAGCATCATTGTAGACCTTGTAGACTCAAGGGATGACAAGGTTGAACAGTCACAAACTCCTTCATGACCCATTCAGGCTGGACATAAGGAAGAACTTCTTTACTGTCTGAGCCCCCAAGGTTTGGAATAGACTTCCACTGCAGGTGACTCAAGCACTTACTTTGAATGCCTTCAAGAGACATTTGGATGCTTATCTTGTTGGGATCCTATAATTCCTGCTGACTTCCTGCCCCTAGGGCAGGGGGCTGGACTCAATGATCTTCCAAAGTCCCTTCTAGCCCTAGTGTCTATGAATCTATTAATCTATTGCATAGGAATACCTTGAGAAGCTGGACATGCACCTTGTCAGCTGGTCCTGACAGATTGAACCCAGGAGTACTTAAGGACCTAGCAGGCATTAAGTCTCCCAGGACAAGGGAGAGTACTTAAGGACTGGCAGACATTAGGCCTCCCTGGACAAGGGAGAAGAGACTGACATCATATATCTGGACTTTAAAAATCTTTTGATCTCATGTCCTATGATCTCCTCATAGAAAAATTGTCCAACTGTAGCATCGGCTACATCACGGTCTGATGACTGGGAAATTGGATCTGAGGCTGGACCCAGAGACTGATAGTCAATGGAAGTGAATCATCATGGTGTTCCAGGGACAGTAGTGTTGCTCAAGGCTCCATCCTTGCACCTGTTCTCTTAAATGTATTTTTTAATGATGTGGACACTGTTGTCAGAAGTGGACCGGCCAAGTTCACCAATGACACTAAACTTTGGGGTAGAGAATCCACACCTGAGGATAGGCTGATGATTCAGGCTGACCTTGATAGGCTTAGAAAGGGGGTGGATAAAAACCTGATGACATTCAATATGGAAAAATGAAAGATACTCCATCTCAGGGGGGAACCCCCCCTGTGTCACACTTGTAGGCTTGGCAGTGCTACACTCACTAGCACCATGGCCAAAAGGGACTTGGGGGTCATGACTGACCACAAGACGAACATGAGCCACCAATGTGATGTCACAGCTGGTAAAGTGAACAAAATTCTGGCTTACATCCATAGATGCTTCTCAAGCAAATCTCAGGATGTAATCCTTCTGCTGTACTCAGCTTGGTGAGGCCACAGTATCCAGGTCTGGGCTCCACAATTCCAAAAGGATGTGGGGAAGCTTGAGAGAGTCCAGAGGAGAGCCATGCACATGATCAGAGGGCATGAGAACAGACCTTATGAAGACAGGCTGAAAGCCAAGGGACTCTTCAGCCTGGAAAAGTGCAGGCTCAGGGGTGACCTGGTGGCAGCCTTTAAGTACATAAGAGGTGTGCATCAGGATCTGGGGGAATGCTTGTTCACCAGAGCACCCCAAGGGATGACAAGGTCCAATCGTTTCAAACTCCTCCAAGACCATTTTAGGCTGGACATAAGGAAAAACTTCTTTACTGTCCAAGCTCCCCGAACCTAGAAGAGACTTCCTCCCTGTGGGGCAGTGGACTGGACTCGATTATCGCCTGAGGTCCTTTACAGCCCTAATGTCTATGAAGTCCGTGAAAAAGAGCTTTCAATTTAAAAGGGCCCACCAGTGGCAGTAGCCACAGTTTGGGGCCAGCTCTGGAGTGAAACGCATGGACAGAAGCCCATCACACCCCCATGAGCCAGGATCCCCAGGACCCCCCTAGCATGACATGCAGCAGACCCTGCCCCTGCCCCCCCAGCACAGCCAGGAGGTAAGCGGGTCCCATGATGGGAAGTGAGTAGCTAGCTGTGGGAGGCAGCTGAGAGGAGTTGTGGAGGATCTGGGAGAAAATTTTTGCTCTGGGAATAAATTCCTGAATATCTATTCACTTGTGACTTCTGCTGTGGGAAGAAATGACTCTCACAGTGAAAACTGAATGTTGGGCTCTCTTGGTTAACAGAGTTTCTAGGACACCACATTCATGTATTATCCCCAAAATGATACCACATTCCTCCCCACTAACTTGATGCAGGGACATAACTTAAGCTCAATTTTTTTCAGTACTTTTTTATATACTTGGAAATTTTCCATGTAATAACTAATTAGACTGACCCTCATCTTATGATATCTTAGATTACTGTAGCCTAGAACATCCATTCAGGAAGATATTAAGCACATGCCTAAGTTAAGTATATTATCAGTCCCACTGAAGTTAGTAGGACTACCAGCCTTAAAATTAGGTGCATAAGCAAAAGGCAAGGATATCTTAGGGTGATATCTTTTATTTGACCAACTATGTAGTTGGGACAAAGTTATAGAAGCTTTCAAATTCAAAACATTTTTCCTCATTCTGTTCTCAGGAGACCTGAGGAAGAATGTTTTGCATTTAAAAGCTTTTTAAACTTTATTGCAACTGCATAATTGGTCCAATAAAAGATATCACCCTAAGAAACCCTGGCCTCCCACATAATTTCTGGACCATCACAGCTACAACTTCACTCTTACACTACTGCACATGTGTAAGTATTTTGTTGAATTGTGGCTTTTAATTGAGTGGCTGAATCAATAAATATTCCATCTGTTGAAGATGTGGATATATTATCTACTTATGTAGAAAAGCTTTCTGTTTCAAAATGTATTTTAATCTAAATTAACTCACATGAGAGCAACCCAAAGGTTCCTGGTCAGTGTAATCTTTAAACAACTTCCAGTCAAAGAGAAATATGTTAAATATTAATAACAGTGCATTCCAAATGGAGAAGATGAAGCAGCATAATATCTGAAAGTAGCATGGAGAAACACCAAGTGTAATTAGGTCTAGGAATCAAACTCATACTGCCAGAAATACTCTTAATACGATTTTTTTCCTTTAGTTTTGAAAAATTTATTTTTCATTTTAAGAAAATGAAAATTAAAGTGCAATGAGAAACTGTCTGACTTCAAGAAAGCTTTACTGGTATTTTATCTGTCATGTCAACAAAATGATAAGTGGCATTTTTAATGAAAGAAGGAAACACATAAGACCAAAAGAAGACATGAATCCTGCAGTACAAATAAGTTCAGAAAATATTAAACTTTTAATAAGAGATACTTTATCTTATGAAAAGTTTCTTCCTAAACTGAAATATAGCTGTAACCAAAGTTTTTTAAGTCAGTTGTAATGCAGGCAGAAAGTAACTGTGAATCTTATTTTCTGTATAAAGAAACCAAATATGTTTAAATTTGTGTTTTCTCCTGTAGCTAGCTGTGACTTTTCCTTGTTTTTTTCTAAAGTGAGATAAACTTGTCTGGTGCCAGGAGTTCTGGTTTTGAAGACTTTAGGAGCAAATTCAAACTATTTTTATAGGCTCCTAGATGGAATTTGGATCCATCAGATGCACCTCAATGAAGCAGTTGCAAAACTGCTTGGGTAGCTTAGATGACGGAATAGTGGCATTTCCAATTTGCTTCTGAGGTAAGTCTATCTAGTTTGAGCAAATAGAAGCCCAACTCCTGCCTAAAACTTAATTGCAGCTCAGACTGGAGTTAGGAGGCTCCTAATCTCGGTTGTTCACCCACAGAACATGCCTACATGTTCAATAGCATTGAGTTCAGTACAAGAAGAAGTATCCTTGCTCTACCACTTGCACGCTATAGGTAGTAGTAGTGATAGCCAACTTTTGCAGAATACCTAATGACTTGAATTGTCACCAAGTAAGTGGGACACTTTTTTTTCTTGGCCTGAGTGGATTCAGATTCACATTTCCTGTTTCCCAGAACAATACTGTAAGCACCAGGTTATGGAATTAACTGGGTGAGGTTACCTCCTCTTGAAGCTGGGCTTCTGGACAGCCAAGAGGGAAAGATTTATAGAGCAGGGAAGATGAAAAAACCAAGAGGAGGGCTAATGTGATCAGAACCAGAATGACGAGGGCACAATCTGAAGGACAGTGGGGTAGGGACCTTGTTCCCTACTGCAAGGATTATTTCTGGTTTTAATCAATGATTGTCATATATATATATAAAAAGAAAAAAAAAAACACACAAAGGGCATGTCTACACATGCATTAATGTGCCTTTTCTAATTCACATTACATTTATTACCTCCAAAGTGGTTTACTAAATTAAAGCACATTAGGTTGCACTAATGTGCAGTAGCACATTGGCACACTTTTTTAGTGATGTTTAATGTGCAGTAGACTATTTTACTGTGGATTCACATAATGTCATGGCTTTATATGTGATGCTTTAGTGCACAATAAAATAGTCTGCTGTGCATTGAAGTGGACATCCAAACAGCCCTGAAAGCAGGAACAGGAGTTTTGATTTGATAATATATCTTTTTCTAATTTTCCCTCCAAAATGTATATGCTTTAATTGGAGATTTTTTAGTCATCAGAGTACAATGATGTCACATATATTATCTACCCCAGATTCCCTGAACACTAAGGAAAGCATCCTGTGGGAAACGTTTCATACGTGTACACTTTTGAAGTATTTATTGCCCAAAGAGATCCCATCTTTATGTAACTGGTAAGTAATTCACAATCTAATATAAGTATAACCTGTTTTTCCTGCCCAGAGCAGGGGGACTGGACTTGATGATCTCATGAGGTCCCTTCCAATCCTAAACTTCTGATGGCACATGTCTTCACAGATCTGCAATGTATGATGTGTCCCTAAAGTTTACCATGTATTAGCAGTTCTATTATACTCTCTGACAGAATGTTAGTGAACATAAAATCACTACTGAAGGAAAGGATTTGTTCTCCCGTACATATGCATTTTAAACAACTTCAGTCTAACAACTCTTTATGCTGAAGTTAATTGGAACTGACAGATTATCATCACAGGTGAGACACTGTGATAGAGAAACACTTTTACACAGGAAAGCAGTTTGGAACGTATATGTGCTACAGTAGATAGCATGATTCCTAGCAGACTAAATAATAAATAGCTCTTAAAACTATCCTTCAAATGATGTTCTTTTCATTTTATGGTTGCCTGTCAAATTAGATTAGCCTTTTTTTTAATCATTGACTCCACTTTTAGATCTCTTTTATAGTATTCATATATCGCCTTTTAACCTTCTATTTTAGAATTATACACCGGTATCTTATTTCTTCCATTTTTAACTATTCACATGTAAAACATCACATAAAATCATTGAAATGATTCACCTAAAAAGCTCACTGCTTTTGCTATGGTAGTGAATCTATAGATTTGTATGTCATCATATGTTATGTATAGCAGTAGCTGTGTGATTGTCTGTATCTTTCTGTCACTTTGTCTGTTGTCCACAGTGAATTGGTTTACTTTTTATTTCGACTGAACATACCCTGAACTGGTACCTATTTGCTTCCTGTATATAATTCATGCTGTCACCTTTTACTACTATTTTTGTGTGTGTTTTTAATACCAATTAAAGCCAATAAAAGTAATCAATCTGCTTTTACTTATAGTTACACCATAATATAGATCAAGAATAAATACAGTAAAAATAATGTGTTTGCTCTGATGTAAGCAGTCTAATCATTCTTATCATTAAAAGGGTAGAGAATCTATTCTGTATTATGGTAGGCTCTAATCCTGTAAATATATAATTGAAAGTATTAACATTAAACTTAGACAATCTGACATCTAATGCTGAATGAAGTAAATACACACACACATGTGTGCGCACCCCCCCCCCCCCCGAGATTGTCTGTACTGATAGTTTGAGGATTTCCTTAAATCCTGGTGTAAACTCCTAAACTTGACCTCTGTTAGTAATCAAATCAAAGAGCTCCAAAGTGGAATCTGGGATATGTTTTACTATCATGCCCAAGAAATAATAATAATAATAATAAACAAACAACTCAATGTGGACAGCTTTCATGCAGGGTACAAGGTACTACATAGATGGGACTGCTTAGTGTATCAGTGGCCACATCTACATGAACAGTGGACTTCCATTACTGTGCAGTACTGTTGCCACATGTTTTTTATCAGACACTACTGTGCAGTAGCAGTTAGCTACTGCACAGTAGCTCATTACTACTACTACTGAGTAGCGTTATGTCACAGCCATTGCTACTGTGTGGTAGTAATGAGATACTACGCAATAGCATCTCGTGTAGATGCAGCCAGTAAGGATCATAAATAGTTCATGCATAGGTCTAACAATAAAACTGGTTGGGACATTTTCATTAAAATGTTTGGTGTTGTATTATGCATTTTCTGCAAAGTCTAAATTTTCTCTCAAAAACACCTCAGACCAATAGATTCCATTTTGGGTAAAGATGATCTGAATAAAGGCATATTGAATTGAAATATTTTGCTATGGGTCCATTTGACATGTGTCTTCCTGAGCTACCACAGAAGTTAAAAGGGCTAGAAGAGAGCTAGGTTTTCTGAGTAGGCAATATTTCTTGTGATAAACTGTTATCCATTCTTAAACTAGAATATCAGCCTGTGCATCATGTGGGATCATATGATGACAGTTTATCACAAGAGAACTCTAGTGTTACCAGTTTTATTTCAGCCAAACTTATAATAGTTATGAATTGAAATTATTCAGAACTTTCTAGTCAGGATAATTGCAAATATTGAAATGTCACTGTTTCCTTTGCGACCAGAAATGTTGGAATTCCCTATTTGATTAAATGCCAATTTTTGACAAGTTCTAATTTACATGTTTATTGTGGAGAAAAAGTTGAGGATGGTTAAAAACAAAACTAAACACCCCACCTCACCAAAAACATAAAAAAAACTAATAAGTTAGGTTGTCCCTAACTTATTTGTACTTAATAAGGTAATCCTGAAACTAGCTTTTAAATAAAGCTGAGACAAGATATAAAGGAGAGAGATTTAGCCTTCTGGTACTTTTTCTTATGAGCTTACATTCTAAAGAGCAATGTCTAGATAAATATGTAAAATCAAGAGTGCTTGTCAGTAAATCACAGAATTTATTTCTTGAATTGAAAATTATAGAGGACTCCAAAACTGTGTCTTTTTTTCCAACACAACAGCGGTCCAGGTTTGAAGATGTTTAAAAAAACAATACAAGAAATATAAACATATAAAATAATACTTACTACACAATTAAATACAGTCCTGTAGTTTCATTGAGGGGTCTGGGGATGTGCAGCTTATCACAGGGGCATCATATTAATGACCACACTAACACATAACTGAATTACATCTTAATCATTCAATTGTATTGTTTACCTGTTGTTTGGGTTTTTGTTATGCAGACACACCCAATACTAGCAATGAAGGTAAAAGGGAGATGAATATCTAAGAAGAAATACCATGTTTGAAAAAAAAAATTACTTCAGTTTAACTTCTGTTGTTTTCTCTCTCTCTTTTTTTTTAAATCTCCAGATGTACAAGTTATCTTGTAAGGAGGCTGCTTTTTAGTTTCAGCTTTCAACACTATGACTGTTTAAGTGAGAATAATGGTAACAATGATCTGACCATCTGGTTTCAGAATTGTGCAAAGGGAGTTAGAAAGAGCTTCTAAAATGTTAAAGAATGTTTCAATCTGGTCACTGTTTCCTGACTTCTTACTGTATCTAATCAATGCAGAGCTTTTTCCCCATGCAAGTGGGGAACCCAGATCTATAATTTAAATATGAGTTTTATCATTACATGGCTGAGCACTAACTTTGGATGTCTAAACCATGGCTAAGGGGAACCCTTTATTGTTATATTTCTGTATCACATTAATGTCTATATTGTCAATTTTGTTCCTTTAATTTCCCTAAAATGCATCTAAAAAGCTCCTGGTCCATTTCATGTACATACTATATCAGTGAAAACTATGGAATAAACAAATTGTATTAATGTTCAAGTAAATCTTCTTGACCCTGAATCCTCTCTCACTATGAAAGTCCCCTCTCAGACTTTTGCTGCTTTACAGGAAAGAGCAAGTAGCTTTCATAAAGGTTACTTAATTTTGTAGGCTGACCTAGCACAAGAGCTAACAAAGTACTGTTTTAATAATTAATAATTAGAAGAGCTGCACAACTGGAAACACAACAATTTAAAATATATATTTAATGCTTGGAACACTCTGAAGCTTCTTGTAAAGTGTATTTATGGTTGGGGCATGCTATTTGCTCTAAGAGAATTTTAAAGTTACAGGAATAATATAAAGCCTAGTACTGAATAATATGCTCCTTTTACTGGATAAGGAACAGATTTGGTTTTTTTTCCCTATCGTGCTGCAACAAGTCTAAAGTAAAACATGATTAGTGTTTGATTGCTAATGACAGAAAATTAAAATATCTAGATTTCAAAGGTAGTTTCTTATTTGAGTTATTGTCAACATGCATAGCCTAACTGTGGATGTGCATGTCTTAGCAGGAACTTCAGGGTTCACCATAACCATTCCATGACCTACACTGAGGGGATAGAGAGCAGTGATCTCTCCCTCATGCTGCTCAATACCTCTCAAGCACCATAGCCTCAAGCCTGCATCTTTCATTAGCTTGTAATTTAAGATATACATTCTGAACTGAAGCCCTTTTGAGATCATCTCACCCAATTTTTGGTCATTATTCTAACTTTTAATATTTTCAAATGTTCTAATTGCAACAAAATTTTAAAAGTTAATCTTGTTCTATCTATTCTTTAAGATTTCACTTAGTGTTACCTGTGCCTTGTTGCGCAACCATTTTGGATATTACCCTACCAGTCATTTTCTTTGCTATTTTGTCATTCTTTCTTTTGACTGAAAGACTGGAAGACTGTTCTCATGGTTTCTTTTTAAACACCAGGAGCCAAAACCTGTCATGCTATACCAGCCTTTGTTCATCATGCACAGTGCCTATATTACATACATCAAGCAGAAAGAGCTAGTCTTCTACCCCGTCCTAGATGAATGAGAGGAAAGAGGCCTTCTACCAGGAGGTTTCAGGGAGCCCCATTATTATGATGTGGGTGTTTCACATCCTCAAACTGTTAATGAACATGCAAAATTCCAATTTTATATATGCTGATAGCAGGCATGAAGTGTTGTTGTAGAGGTGATGGTCAGGGAACTGGCTGAGAAACAGGGGTTTTTGTAATAGCTTTCATTGAACAAACTGTATAGTTGGGAGAACTGTTGAGCAGGCTTTTAAGCATCAAGTTTCCTTCCTCAGTTCTGAAAGAGAAACAGATGCAGGGTGAGCTAAATATCAGAGCAAAATCTTCATGCAAATACTGGAGGAATGGAGAAGGGCTGTAAAATGAGAAGTGTAGAGGTATGAACACATTATAAGACAAAAGAAGTGCAGTAATGTTAGTGGCAGAGTGAGGTCATTCAGGATTGAGGTGGTTATGCCCTGTGAAATGCAGGAAAATCATTGGCAGCATTTGTAAGGCTGTAATAAGCCATAAAGCAAACATCTTTGTTAAGACCAGATTTTTTTTTTTCTATTGTCTATCATATTTAGGAATTTCTGTTCCCAGGTTTATCTTCTGGAGGTGTTTTGTATTTTTCCTTTAAGCATGAGGGTTGTAAGCACAAAGATGGAATGGCTGTTCTGTGAAAAATGTGTTCCTTCTGCTGTTCATGGCTCTGTCCTATCTATAAATGGCAGGATGGGATGGGGGGGAGCTAGGCCAGTGCCGCTGGCCATGCAACCCCTGCTCCCTGCAGGCAGCGGTGATAGGCTAGATAGAGGGTGGGGAGGGGCCATGTGATAGAGTGAGGGTAGACAGAGACAGCGGATAGAGGTGGGGGGGCTGGCCCATCTCCGGCCCCAAAGTGGCGGGGGTGGGAAAGAGGAAGTGGGCCCAGCCCCGAATGTGCGGGGAGCCGGAGCCTCTGATATATATATATATGACAGAGGCACAAACAGTGTGTGTGTGTATATATATATATATATATATATATATATATATATATATATATATATATATATATGGCTACTATGTGTGTGTGTGTGCATATATATATATACACATATATATATATATACTAGCCAATCGCCTGTCAAGAATGATGGGTGTGGGGATGGGGGAAGAGAGCAGCCGGGGACAGAGGCTTGGCCACCCCACACTTTATCTGCTGGCCCTGTCTTCCCCGACTCCGTCACATGCTCCCCCCCCCCCCACTCCATCACTGCCACCTAAAGCGCTGACCTTCTTCCCCCCTCCTGTCCATCCACTCTGTTTTCACAACCTAAAGGGGGTGGGGAGCAGTGCCACTGGCCTTACCCCCCCGCTCCGTCAGCTCCATGGTCACCATCCCCAGGGACTAGGGAGGTGAGGCATGCAGCACTGGCCCCACCCCCACTCTGTCTGTTCTGTCACCAATGCCACCTGCTGGGGGGTGTGGGTGGGGACAGAGGCCCGTGTCCACCCCCTTCTGCTTTGGGATGGGCTCACTCCCCCACCTTCACCCCTGCTGCTTCAGGGCTGGGGCCACTCTGCTCACCTGCCCTGGATGGCTGGTGTGGATGGAGCCAGCATCTAACCCTGTGCCTCTGTTCCCCTTGTCTGGCCCAACCCCTGTCCAACTTGAGCCTGGTCTGGCTCCCTCCGTCCCCTCTGTTTGCACCATCATGGCAGAGCTCCACTGTGTGCTGGCTGGAACACTGTTGGAGCACTCTGATTGGCTGCCAAGACAGACAATCAGAGTGCAAATAAAGCATTATGGACAGACAGACAGTAAGACAGACTAAGGCTTTTATAATATTAGAATACTGGGAGAGCTCATCCAGGTGTATAGCTCCCGGCTAGTTTTACCCACATAGTTTCTACAGGGGCATCTAGCACACTGAATGAGATATAACATTTTCTGTGGTGTTTAGGATTTGTGGATACTGATGATTTTGTTGGAAGGCGTGTTCACTGTTGTAGTACTGGAACTGTTCACAGGTTTAACTGTTGAGGCAGGGTTGTGTTCTATTTGGAATCTGTTGATTGGAGGGGAGTTTGCTTCTGATGATGTGTTGAGCCAGGCTTGAAGACCAAGAGAGGAGGAGTTGAGATTACTTCCCTCAAATCCTGATCTTTCTCAGTTATACTCTGTAATTGCTCATTGATCCTTCTCATAGGTTCCAGAAATAGGTTATGAAATAGCCAGAAGTTTCATAGGTTATGAAATAACCAGGAGAATGCAATCTGTAGTGGTTTTCTTTCTGTATTGTTTTAGGTTATTGTTGGGTATTAGGTTATTTGTGGGGCTCTGTAACAGGTAACCCCTACCCTGTTATGGAAAAGTGAAATGGATCCTTTAAGAGAAGAGTTTTTTTGTGAATCAGCCAAAGGCAGCTGGCAAGGCTGGGATTAACAAACAGCCCTGCAGGCAGGCCAGATGATCGGTCACCTGTCTATTTGTAACATTCAAATACTGTGGGCCCTAAGGCTCACACGGCTAACTAGTAGCCCCTATTTTATGGGGGCTCGTGGGTGAATGCTACAGCAAAATACTTGGGACAACTAATGAAAAAAAGAGGATAGGAGTGTTGTGTGGGTCAAAGGGTCAAAACATGAAAATAAGTACACCTGAGAGGGACACTGAGTTGACCCCCTCAGGCTGCACCCACCAGTCCTTGAAGGCATCCAAGGAGCCAGTGGACACTGCCCAATAGTTCTCTGCCCAGAAACATGCATGGACAAATGAGAGAAAAGTTGCCCCCAGTCTCCAGGCACCTTCCCAACCAGAGCCTCCTTCCTGGTCAAGTACAGGGCCTATTTGACCAGAGCCAGGAGGAGGTTGGCCAGGACATCCTGGGACTCGGTGGGGCCATGGATGGGGTAACCAAAAACAAAAAGGTGGGGGATAGAATTCAACCAGAACCTCAGGCAGAGGTTATGGAGGTAGAGGTAGCGGAGCTGCAGCTTGGTGCACTTGAGTGTAATGTACACCAGGGTCTCCCTCTGCCCACAGAAGGGGCAGGAGACCAGGGTATCTGTGAAGCTCACAACATACACACCCATGGTGACAGCTCCATGCAGGAGATGCCTTGATAGGTCACCTGACTGAATGTGGGCAGGGCTTGAGCAGCATATTAACATGGGACTAAGTCAAGCCAGGGAGTCTAGCCTGTAAGCAATTGGATGAAGAGTTCCTGGCCAGAAAGTCTGCAGGAGAATCTGGACTGACTTCAGAACTGTTCTAAGGACTTCCTGCAGAATACTGATCCCTTATAGAGAACTACATCCTTGGGTGAGGGGAAGCCTTGCAGCAAGACTGTGAGCTATTGTTGTCATTTGCTATACCTGGAGCAGGTTAAGTTTGTTTCAGCCAGTGTTTTTTTTTTTTTCCTTTTGAGTTTTGGACTTGTGGTTTGGGTGGGACTAGAAATGGGTGGCTTGGAGGCCCCATTAGTGCATGAGTGGCACACAATTGCCTTGAGCCCTGACAGAGAGGGATAGTGCTTGGTGCTAGAGAGCCCAAAGCCTGAGAGAGGCAGAGTTGGGGGGTCAGGAAGCCTGGAGCCTGAGAAGGGCAGAATGAGCCCAGAGAGGAGCAGAGTTTGGAGGAGGAGGATCAGGGGGCCTGGAGCTCACAAAGGGTAGAAAGTGCCCCCTGCAGTGTCCTTGATAGGAAAGCCATTTTTCAGGTTGGTGAGGTGGGTGTTGTGTGTGTTCTTTTCAGAACAGATATGGTGGTATCTAGAGGCTGTTGGCTTAGAAAATTGTATTTAAAGGTTTATTTTGGGGGGAATTGGCTTATAGGTATATGTCTATGCATTACACATGTTCAAGATGGGCAGCAGGGGTTAATTGATTTCTAAGAAGCTTGGGTTTCACACACACGCAGAGTTCCATACAGTCCTGGAAGCAGACAAGTCGTCTAACATAACAAGGATGGGAACCAAGGGAGTTTGCACCGTACTGCCCATAACATAAAATAAAGTGACACCAGCTAACAAGATTCCAGAGCAGAAGTGGCCTGTGTCCCAGTTTTAGGGGAACAGATGAAATTAGGAGAAGGCCCGAAAGGAACAAATTAATATGTGTGCATGTGACACTTCTGCGTCTGCCAGGGAGTGTTCTGGGAGGCTCCCCTGAGCTCAGCAATTGGCCATGGGGGGACCCCAGGTCCCATCCAACCCAGGAGGCACCAGTTACTGAGCTGGGGGTGCAGGAGGACCCCCCATACGCTCCCCAGTGGAACCGGACATGGACCAGAAATGCTTCTGGTCCACTTCTGGGTCTGCTGCCAAGTGCGCTGGGGACATCCTCATGCTCCTGTGGGATGCTCCATCTGCCCCAGCATCCCAGTGTTCATGAACTCCCTGATACCTTGAGGTATGTAGATAAAACATTTAAAGCTGTATCTATGTCCAAATTGCCGAATCTCTCTTAATCGATTTGCAGGGTTCCAATTTGATTCAGATCAGAGTTTCAGCATCAAATCTTCAGATTTGGACTCAGCTGAATTAAATCAGGGACAGTTATCTGAATCAAGTAATTGAATTACTGCTCCCATTCAGGCTGAATCCAAATCCAAACTGAATACAGCCCGTTTCACACACCCATACTGTGTATCAATAAATGTGCCTATTATTGAATGGAGAGGTTGTCCCCCCCCCCCCCCCCGCCCCCTTCCTGGAACAAGGTATCTGTGTCCTAAATCCAGAGCCAAGAGAGGTCTGACTGTAGATTACAGCTTTCTCATATCTGAGATGATAGCTGACTTTGTAAATATACATGTAGTGCTTCATGGATTTGCTGTATACAGGAATTCATAGAATGTTGTCACTGGTGTGGATTGTTTTATACAGGAAGTTAAGGTTTCTGTAGGAGTATTTCAAAAAGAATATAATCAAAGGGTGGTAGTTGTTGAATTTGTGGTGGAATTCATAAACAAATCCAAGTGTTCAGTCCAGGTGTTGAAAATGTCATCTATGAAGCACAGGCATAATGTGGATTTGATGCAAAGTGTTCTCAAAATTCTTCCAGGTAGCTCATAAATAGTCTGTGATATTGGAGAGGGAACAGGGGAACTGGACATCTTTGTATTCACAGAGTGTCTATGATTTGGAACAAAAGACAGTTGCCATGGGGGAGGATGAAATGCATGATTTGTGTAATGTATTGTAGTTGTAAATCTGAGTGTGTTCTGTGTTCTTGTAGATATTTCAGGGAGGCAGTTGTGTCTTCATGTTGTGGGAAGATGGTGTATAGGCTCATGACATCCAAGATTAACAGTATGTCATTATTAGGGGGCAGTTGATATTCCACGCCTCGTTGGGAAAATCTGTTGTAGCCTGTAGAAAGTTTCTCTTTAATTGACTAATGGTTTGAGGATAGTTTCTAAGAATACTGATAGCTCTTCAGTGAGGGTACTGAAGAGCTTATGCAGTTATATATAATGGGTCTGCAAGGGTGACCTTCTTTGTGTATTTTTGGGAGCACAGGGAAATTTCCTGGGATAAGCGAGTGGGAGATTAAATATACAGACTTTGTTCTGCAACTGGTATGGAAAGACCCAGTTAATGTTTTCTAATTCACTGGTTAATATTAGTGTGAAGTCCCCCATAAGGACTTTATAGTAGCTGGTGTTGAACAGTTCTCTAGTGCCCTCATTGATTTAGTTTTGATGGTTGAGAATTTGCTGATGGAAAATTCTGAATTAATTCAATTATATAGTCAACAAGAAGAGCTCATCCTCCTCCAAACAGGGGTTTCTGCTTTTAGGGTTCCTTTTTCCAATGCCTTTTTCATTCCATAGTCAGGAACCCTTCTATATGCTTTCCATTTTCCCTTATGACTTTATTTGTGCTCTGCAAGGTGAGGTGGGACACAGAACAGATGGCCATGCTGGCCTCTAAATAGCTTAGGCAGTTCATCTATCAGTACATTCTGTTGATGTCAGTAGAGGACCCCAGAACATCTGACTCTACTGCCAGACCTTCTGACAGGATAGAGGAAAAATACCTCCTTCCGATCCACGCTCCCTGCACTTCATACCCTGTGTGCCAGATCGATCTCAGAGATTGGGGAGCTATTGTGCCTAAGAGACATCTCTTGCTTAAAAAAAAAAAAATCCATCACACACACACACATCCTTGGTTAAGTTCTCAGTTTTCTTGATATTGTGTCTTGATACTAACTTTTGCACTGCCAAGTCCTATTCTTGAAGTATACTAGAATATCTGCATGACCTCATATATGCAGAATTGCCTATTTTCCATAACCCACCTACTCATCCATCATGTCCCAGCTGCAAGTTGACACAAGTTTTTTTACTTGGCAGTCCTGAAGTTCCTGAAAAGTGTTGTCAAGGTCTCTGATGAGCAATCCCATCCCACAGTGGGAAATTACTTTTGGCCTCTTGGCTCTGAGTTGATTGCCTTATGAATCAATAGCTATGTTCTTTTCTTCTCCTGCCCATTGAAACAGTTTTCCTGGTGGCTATTATCTTAGCAAGCATAATGAGTGAAATCAAAACCTTTTACTATACAGGTAAAATACATGAGGACTATAAGGCAGTCACTGAATTTTACCTCAGTGAGCACATTAACTTTACTCCTCAAAACCTCAGTCTAAAAAGAGCATTGTCCTTCTACCCACATCAAAGGGCAGAATTTTGCCCTGAAATATGTTTGTTCCTTTTCTTTTACCGTGGTAGTTTAAAAAAAAAAAATCAAGCTGGTGACTCTTCCATTTTAAGGCAGAGTTCAGGCATCTTGCCAGGAGAGGAACATTGATTCCACAGGAAAAACTTTAGAGGATCTTAGATCATATCTAGCACAACATAAGAGATGAGAGCCATTGGCCCCAGATGCAATGAGCCAGAGTCAGATTAATGGAGAGAAATGGTAGATCTACCAAGAAGACAAGGAAGCAGAGCACCAGAGAGACATGAACAAGCTGCTTTTTTTTGAAGGTGGCAGGGGAACAGTCAGCTGAATGGACACACCAGATCAAGCTTTAAAGATTGCAACACCCTGACCCTTTCTGTGGAGAAGAAGCCCCAACTTTGCTAACTAGTTTTAGGAGATATGCCCATATTACAAAGAAGGTGCATGCATAAAATGGACCTGACCTCCTTTGAGAGACTTTACCAAATGTATCCCATACAGGATGATTACAAATGATGTATCTGATCCCCAGTTGAAGGAGGAAACCCTGTCTCTCTTTAACACATTAAGGGCACATCTACACAAGATGCTTAACTTCATATTAGCATAGTTTACTGCAAATTAAGCATGTGTGTCTGTATGTGCACATGCTTACTTTGCACTAAACCTCCTGCAGCAGGGCACTAAGGTGCGTGCTACTTGGAGAGCCGGAATAGCTACTCAGGTGATGGTTGCTAGGATGACCAGAGGGAGCCAGTGTGCCACACCTGCTAGCAGTCAGCTGACCGGAAGGGGAGGGCCTAGCTCCCATTTAAACACCAGGACTGAGGCCAAGGGGGCAGTTCCTTGCTAGCAGCCAAGGAGGAAGGAGCTCTGTCATGGAAGGGAAGAGCAGCCTGAATGCAGTGGCAGCGTCTAACTGCTGTGGGATGACGTATCCCTTGTAGGCTTGAATGTGGTTATAGCCGGGCAGCTTAAGCTTTATGTTCTAGCCAAGGGGCTTGTGTTTGTGTTGCTGTGTGTCACCGGTGGTTTGGGTGAGGCTACTAGGGGTTGGTGGAGGCCTCATAGGGGACCCACAGCAGTGTGGGAACCCCAGCACCAGCGAGGGCGCAGCATTTGAGGTGCACTGGCCCCAGCCCCATAGAGGGGCAGTTGAAAAGCCCCAGAAAGGGGTCATTGCTGAGAAACCCAGTGTGGGTGTGGTAAGACCCAGAGAAGGGGGCAGCATTGTGGAGAAGGCCCAGAGAAGGGGGCAGCATTGTGGAGAAGGCCAAGAGGGTAGTGGGTTTTGGGGCTTACGACCCTCCGGCTGCGAGGCTGGCACCCAGTCCTCTGGGCCAGGCTACAGATTGGAGCGGGAAAAAGGGGCCACGGGCCTCAAGACAATAGAAAAGGCTAGACCCTCGGAGTCAAACCCTGTTTAGTGGGTTTAGACGGGGAGGCCTAGCTAGAGAAACCAGGGGTCAGTCTCACATAGGGGATAGGCCCCAACATACCCAATACAATAGGCAGCCTCCCGCTCTCAAGAACATCATCATAATTTCCATCAAGACGTGGCAGAAGAGTATAGGGTGGGACATGAGAACCCTAAAGAAGGATCCAAGGGTGCCCCACACAAGGCACAAAGTACTACCAAGATGGCCCTGGGAAGGACGACTTGTTACACTTCCCTAATGCTGAGTAAATTTGCTACCTGCACATGTATGTACCTGGTTTACTTGGCATTAGTAATGCTGCTGTACTGTTCATGTAGATGCCTGACTGGGAGCAAAATCTGCTCCTAGCCAGCTGTTCGCTAGGGGATGGGAGATAGTTCCTGCCCAGGCTTCAGTGGCTGAGCCTGCCCAAGCAACAGGCAGCTCTTGGGGACAGGGAGCTATGTCCCTCTGTCCCAATGGAAGGGAGGTCCAAACCCCTTGCTCTGAGATCACGATTGGGGAGCAGGGGCTGAGAGATCCATATCTCCCAGCCTGTGCTCTGCCATTGTGATTGGGCAGCAAGGGACGGGGAGACACCACAGTCACAGAGCTAGCACTGGGTAATAAGGGTCTCTCAGCACCAGCCCTGTGGTCATGGAGCTGGCACTGGGAGCTCCCTGCTGATGGGGGCAGGGTCCCTGTTCCTCACCCAGCTCCACAAGCATGGAGTCAATCAGAAATGTATAAATCCATGAGTTTAGGAAAGCTGACTTTTTCACAAGCTCAGGAGGTTGGTTGTTGAGGCCCTGAGAGACTGTGATCTGACAGGGAGGGGCGTTCATGATGCGTGGTGACTCCTTAAGATGTGATCCTAAAAGCACAAGGGAAGTCCATTCCAGCCCATAGGAAAGGGATAAAAAGGGCTTGGAGACCCCCTTGACTCAATAGGGAACTCATGGACCTCCTGAATCTGAAAAGAGAAGCTCATACATAAGGCATGGAAGTTGGGGAATATCACTAAGGAGGATTATGCAGCACTGGCCCATGCCTATAGTGAGTGGACCAGAAAAGCCAAGGCTGAAACTGGACTCAAACTGGCTACAGGAATCAAAGACAATAAGAAGTTCTTCTTCACATATGTGGGAAGCTGGGAAAAAACAAAACAAAAACCCAACAACAACGGCAACATTGGAGCCCTGCTAAACCAAATGGGCCAGCTGGCAACCAACACCCAGGAAAAAATCTAATCTCCTCAATGACTACTTTGTATCAGTTTTCCAGCAGCCCAAGGGGATCACCCTGCCTGACGCAACACAGGATTACCAGGGTAAGGATGAACCTATGCCTATAATTGGTGAATATCTTGTGAGGAAACAGCTTGAGAGGCTGGACATCCACCAATCAGCTGGCCCAGATGGAATGCACCTAGAAGTGCTAAAAAAGTTGGCTGTTATCATAGCACAACCAATGGTGAGGATATTTGAGAACTCATGGTGCTCAGGAGAGGTTCCAGAAGATTGGAAGAGGGCCAATTTGGTACCTATCTTCAAGAAAGGAAGGAAGGAAGATCCAGGGAACTACAGGTCAATCAGTTTTTCTTCAATCCATGAAAAGATCTTGGAAAAAGTCACCAAAGAATCCATCAGCAACAGGCTAACAAAAGGCAACATTCTGAGACATAGCCAACATGGTGTTGTGGTGGGTAGGTCTTGCCTGACTAACCTCATTTCCTTCTACGACCAGGTGATGTATAACCTGGACAAGGGATAAGAGGTTGATGTCATATATTTGTATTTAAAAAAAGCCTTTGACTTGGTCTCCCATGATGTCCTCAAGGAAAAATTGGGGAACTGCGGCCTCGACAAACTTATGGTCTGATGGCTGGGAAACTGGCTCCGTGGTCAGACCCAGAGAGTGATAGTCAATGGAACCAAATCAACATGGCTTATGGTGACCAGTGGTGTCCCCCAGGGTTCAGTTTTTAGACCAGTATTCTTTAATATATTCATCAATGATCTGGATTTGGGTGTCAGAGGCAGACTGGCTAAATTCACAGATTACACCAAGTTATGGGGAAGTGCGGTCATGTTAGAGGATAGGCTGGTGATTCAGGCCCACTTGTACAGGCTCGCAAGGTAGGCAGATCAAAACCTGATGACACTAGTGAGAGCCTGGAGGGCACTCACCAGGAATATGTCCCCGGCCAGGGACGCGGACTACCACACACCGTAATCTTGACCCTGCAATGGGAACTCCGGGTCCATAACAGCACCGCTTTACCTGCATGGCAGATGAGGTGAATTGGAGCCAATATATCCAGGAACCAGGAGCGGTCCAGAGAAGGAGTCACTGGAGGAGGGGAAAGTAGCCACTGGAGGAGAAGCCTGGGTGAGTGGCCAGGTGGAGGTGGAGGCAGTGGTGACCCCCTCACTGTGGGAACAAAGTTGAGGGCTGAAGAAACAGGGCAATGGGGGGGGAACCCGGGATAGCTCTGGGAGTGGCGGAGATGGCAAATCCACCCAAACGTAACCACTGCAGAGTTCCAGGCAGCTCTCCATTCCTCTTTTGCCTCCAGTGGTCTTCTCCAGCTGCCTGGAGAAGTCGGGCTGAAGGTGAGCACCTGCCCAGGGAAGGGAAGCCAGGACTTACCTCCAGGAGTCCTGGTAATGAAGGAGGGGCAGCCAGGACCTTGCGCCGCAAAACTTACATCTGCCAGGCTGATGACACGGGAGGGAATCCCCAGCCGCAGGAGCAGTACTGAATTGTAATTACATTTCCTGTGGCGCGGATTTTGAAGATCCTGGGGAAGAGACCCAAGTAAGGAAGGCAGCTCAGGGAAGAGCCTGGAGCAAGGTCCCCAGGCAAGACAGGACACAACCAGGAAGACTCCTGAGGCTGAGGAGGCCAAGGGTCAAGGACTCTCTTTTTTTTAATCCCCTTTTCAACAAAAAAAAAAGCGGGGGGGGAATATATGGGTTGTATATAATAACCCATAATAAAGAAAGGAGAAGGAATCAGAAAGTCGACTCCCTGCCAGTCCTTTCCATCCTCCCAGAAGTCGGTCCCCGCCCGGGGTGTGGGGCAGCCCCTTTGAGTGAGTTGGGCAGGAGACAGGAGGTCACCACCTCCCTCTCTCTCATTATCTCTTGTATCATCAAAGTCATGGCAGGAAGGAAAAGAAGCGGTGTTGAATCCCCTCCCACTCATAGGGGCACAACCACCTGAGGGGCCAGTGAATGTCAGCAGGATGCTGGGGGGGTTGCTCGTACTTGGTGACCCCCAACAACATTCAACACAGAGAAATTCAAGGTACTCCACCTCAGGAGAAAGAACCCACATAATACTTATAGGCTTGGCAGTGCTACACTCACTAGCACCATGACTGAAAGAGATTTTGGGGTCATGATTAATCACGAGATGAACATGGGCCACCAATGCAATGCTGCAGCCAGCAAAACAAATAAAACTCTGGCTTACATTTACCGATGCATCTCAAGCAAGACCCAAGAAGTCTTCCTCCCACCTTTACTCAGCCTTGGTGAGACTGCAGCTGAAATACTGCATCTAATTCTGGGCTATGCACTTTAGAAAGGGCATGGAGAAGCTTAAGAGAATCCAGAGGACAGCCATGTGTATAATCACAGGTCAAGAGAGCTGACCTTATGAGGAGAGGCTGAGGCATGAGCCTCTTCAGCTGGGAAAAGAGAAGGCTCAGGGAGGACTTGGTTGCAGCCTATAAGTATATAAGGGGTGTGCATCAGGAACTGGGAGAATGTCTGTTCAACAGGGCACCCCAAAGCAAGACAAGGTCTAATGGTCAGAAACTGCTGAAAAACTGTTTTAGACTGGACAAAAGGAAAAAAAAAACCTACTTTGCTGTCTGAGTCTCCAGAGCCTGGAATTGACTCCCCCCAGAAGTGGTGCAAGCACCTACTCTGGATACCTTTTAAGAAATGCTTGGAGGCTTATCATCCTGGGGTGAACTGACCCCAGCTGACTTCCTGTCCTTTGGGCACGTGACTGGAACTGGTGATCTTGCGAGGTCCCTTCCAACCCTAATGTCTATGAAATCTATGGCACTGAAGGGCAGGAAACAGACTGGGGAACTTGTTTGCCATCCCAGCTCCCCCAACTCCACCCCACTAGTAGAGAGCTCCCAGCACCAGCTTCACAGTATTGGGCTGCTTCTGGGAGATGCTTATCTCCCAGGGTGAGCTCTGTGGTCTTGGGGCCCCTTCTGGGAGATGGTTATCTCCCAGCCCAAGATTACAGAGATAAGCATCTCCCATCAGGGGCCCCAAGACCCTGGAGCTCAGGCTGGGAGATAAGCATCTCCCAGCAGCAGACCAATACTGCAGAGATATATATCCTGGCTAATCTTGGATTTTGGGCTGGGAAATAAGCACCTCCCAGCAGGGGCCCTGAGACAATGGAGCTTGGGCTGGGGAATAAGCATTTCCCAGCAGTGACCTTGTGGTTATGGTGCTTGTGTTGGAAGCTCCCTGCTAGTGGGGCTGGGGAACAAGCTCCCCAGCCTGTTCCTCCCCCTCTTCCCCCCCAGTTCTGTGCTCATGGACATGGGTGGGGAACAAGCTCCTCAGCCCCCACCCTGTGTGCCCAAGTTGGCTGGCAGGGAGCATGGGGCCAGAAGACAGCTGTCTCCTGACTGGAACTGGGATATTGCTCCCTGCCCCCAGGAGCTGCCCGCTATGGAGCAGGCTCCACCACCAGAGCCTGGACAGGGATAATGTTCCAAATTACCTCCCAGCCTTGGCTCTGTGACCTTGGAGCCGGAGCTGGGAGATGCGAATCTCTCAGCCCTGCTCCATGATTGTGATTGCAGAGCAAGGGCTGGGAGCGCCCTGCTGCTGGGACAAGGGGAAATTCTTCCACCCAGGTGCCAGTGACAGAGCCTGACCTGGCAGCAGGTAGTTCCTGGGACAGGGAGCAATTTCCTGCCCCCTGCTGCCTCACTGATTGGGAAAACATTTGCTCCCAGTCAGCTGTCTACATGTGCTGTTCTGTGCAGTAATTACTCTTGAGGAAATTTGCTACTTATATTTATAGGTAGCAAATTTACTCCGGTTTAGAGCAAATTACTGCACAGTAAGCATCTACACGTGTAGACGGTGATGCTTACTGTGCAGTAATTTGCTCTGATCTTGAGTAAAGCATCTCACCCAAGCATAGGCATACCCAAGTAGCGCTAACCTGACTGGACATCAAGATAACATAGTCCTAATTGTCACAGGTTTAAATCTAATCTTTCAATTGGGATTAAGCATTTTTTTTATGATTCTTGCTAGAATGTAGCAGTGCACAGCAGCTAAGGTAGATGACACTAATTTTTTGTCTTAATAGATTTAACTTTTTAACCTTTCTTGGATGAGAAGATTTGTCTTAAATTCAAGTATTATAAAGCAAAAACTGGTTGAATTTCAGGTCAGAGAATAGCAATTTCCTAAGGGAAGCATGCCTGAAATTGGCTGTTTCCATATTCTTTTCCACCCCCCTGAACTCTGCAAAGTTCAAACAAAAAACCCTGCTGAATGCTGAAAAACAATTCTCCAATAGCTGAGATATTTCCCATCATTAGTGAAACTATTTGTTTGCATTCCCTTCCAATGAGAAATCACTGACATATGAACCCAACTCAGTAATTGCTGAATGAAAAGGTGTCCCAAAGTTTATCACAGGTTGTGTTGTGTTAAAATTAGTCCCCCCACTGCCTTTTTTGTTTTTTTTTACCACATATATCTATGTCAATATGTTAGTTACTCATTGCAATATGTGGATTTCGAAAGATTTTGAGTTATATAAACTATATTTCATAAAGAAAAGCTGTCTGTTTTATTACTTTACTCAAACATCGATTTTAGTGACTTATTTTATGTGATTTCCTATGCACACCCAAAGAAAATATACAAATCAAGGGAAACTGACTTTGGGTATACACCATTATTTGCACAAATCTCAGTCCTGCTGTTGAAAGTAACATATGACATCAGTCCCAAGCAAATGGATTTTCACTTGTAAGTGCTTTATTTTTGGAACTAAAACAAGACTTCTCATGCTGGGAAAAATACTAGTGTTCTAAAGATTCATTGATTTATATTCAGAATTGAATGGCATCTGGAGCAAAATAAAAATCATCCCATTGTTTGTATTGTTACATTTCAGAAAATGAACTTTCTCTCAGGGTATGGTAGTGTGATCCTGTAGTTTTTTTTTTTTTTTTTTAACTTCAATTTAAATTTTATCTCATACATCTGTGAGACCTAATGTCCATGATTAATTACTATTAAACAGGATTTCTCAATTTCCCATCATGATCAGTTAACTGGCCACAGAGTTACAAAATGGATCCTGCAATGGATGGCTGAATTTGCTAAAATGCTCTACAGAGATCGTTGCCACCTGCTGTAAATGAACATACAGGGACAATGTTAGCATTTAGGTCTCAAATAGATCTACCATTCTTGAAAAATATTGCAGTCCATATAGCCCCTCATTTCTTTGTAATGCTAGAATTATTACCGAAGGATGAAAGATAAGAACAAGAGGAAGGACTAAACAAAGAAATGGTCAGGAAGAGAAAGAGAAAATAATGATATGTTCTATGTAAGGAGACATGGGTAACATTGGAAGCAAGTAAGCAAGCAAACAAATAGCAATCACTTCTGTGGTTTTTATACTGCATACCCAGCATAAAAAAAATATTGTCTTTTATTTCAGGCGATTTCATAGATTCATAGTTTCATAGTTTGTAGGGTCAGAAGGGACCTTGACAGATCATCAAGTCCAACCCTCTGCCGTGGCAGGAAAGAGCACTGGGGTCAAACGACCCCAGCAAGGTGTTCATCTAGCCTCCTCTTAAAGACCCCCAGGGCAGGAGCCAGCACCACTTCCCTTGGAAGTTGGTTCCAGATCCTAGCCGCCCTGACTGAAGTAGTGCCTCCTGATGTCTAGTCTGAATCTACCCTCTGCCAGCTTTTGTCCATTATTTCTAGTCACTCCTAGTAGTGCTCGGGGGAACAGGGACACCCCCAATACCTGCTGGTCCCCTCTGACTAGTTTGTAACAGGCCATTAGATCCCCCCTCAGCCTTCTCTTGTGGAGGCAGAACAGGTTCAGGTCCCATAGCCTCTCCTCGTAGGGGCTGCCCTGCTGCCCCTGGTAATGCGGGTGGCCCTCCTCTAAACCCTCTCAATGCTGTCCACATCTCTCCTGAATTGCAGTGCCCAGAACTGGACACAGTATTCCAACCGCGGCCTAACCAGTGCTGCATACGGGGGGAGGATCACCTCCTTGGACCTGCTTGAGATGCATCTGTGGATGCATGACAAGGTACGGTTGGCCTTACTGACCACGTCCCCACACTGTTGGCCCATGTTCATTTTGGCATCAATAATGATTCCAAGATCCTGTTATGCCTCTGCACTGATGAGAAGGGAGTTCCCAGCCTGTAGGTATGCTGCTGGTTCTTCCACCCCAGGTGCATCACCTTGCACTTGTCAGTGTTGAAACCCATCCTGTTCTCATCTGCCCACCCCTGTAACCTGTCTAGGTCTGATTGCAGCCTATGCCTCCCTTCTAGCATGCCCACTTCCTCCCACATCTTAGTGTCAGCAGCAAATTTGAACAAGGTGCTTTTTACCTCCTTGTCCAAGTCACTGATGAAGATGTTGAACAGTGCGGGTCCAAGGAGTGAGCCCTGGTGGATCACATTGCCCACATCCCTTCAGGTTGAAAATGACCCATCCATCACCACTCTCTGGGTGTGGCCCTCTAGCCAGTTAGTGACCCATTTGACTGTGTAGGGCTCAATGCCACAGTCCCCTAGTTTTTTAATGAGGATGTGGTGAGAGACAGTGTCGAAGGGCTTCCTAAAGTCCAGAAAGACTAGGTCCACTGCTACCCATGCATCTAAGGATTTTGTGACCTGGTCATAGAAGGCCACCAGGTTGGTCTGACAGAACCTGCCTCTAATAAACCCATGTTGCTTACCCCTAAGCATAACCTCCCCTGCTGGCCCCTCGTGGACATGCACCAGGATAATTCTCTTAAAAAGCTTATCCAGGATCGAGGTAAGACTAACTGGACTATAGTTCCCTGGGTCCTCCTTCCTCCCTTTTTTGAAAATGGGAACCACATTGATCCTTTTCCATTCCTCTGGCACCACACCAGAGCACCATGAATGCTCGTAAAGCCATGCCAGGGGTCCCACAATGACCTGTGCTAATTCCCTCAGCACTCTGGGGTGGAGATCGTCAGGACCAGCTAATTTAAATACATCCAGTCCCTCCAGAAGTTCCCTGACTAGATCCTCACTGACCCTTGGCCTGGGTGTGCCTCCCCCAGGGCCTGAGGGGGTCTTGGCAGATGGGCTGATCTGTTCCCTGCTCAGGAAAATGGAGGCAAAAAAATTGTTAAATAGGTTAGCCTTGTCGTCTGGTGTGCCAACTGGATTTCCTAGCGTGTCTTGCAGAGGCCCCACATTACTGGGTACCTTCTTTTTGCCCCCTATGTATTTAAAAAAGGACTTCTTGTTGTCCTTGATCCGGGTAGCTAGACCCAGTTCCATCTCCCCCTTGGCCTTCCTGACCCTGCAGCCCCGAGCAACCGAGGTATAGTCCTCCCTGGTGATGGCCCCTCCCTTCCATTGGGTGTACACCTTCCTTTTAGCTAGGAGACATTCCTGTAAGCCTTTGGTGAGCCATGTGGGCTTTTGTGCCCTCTTGCCCCCTTTGACCCTTGTTGGGATTACCTCCCTTTGGGCATGGAGGATCATCTCCTTAAGGAATGACCACATTTCTTGGACACCCGACTCCCCTCCCCTCCGGGACCTCAGTACTTCCCCCACTATTCTTCTTACCTCATTGAAATAAGCCCTCCTGAAGTCCAGGGCTGATGCCTTCCTGCAGGCTTTTAACACCTTGCACTGGTTGGTGAATTCCAGCAGGCGATGATCGCTGTCACCCAGGTGGTCGAGCACCCACAGCCCCCTCACAAGGTCGTTGCCTGTGGCCAGCACCAGATCCAACAAGGTGTCTCCCCTGGTGGGGCTGTGCACCTCCTGAGTTAGACGGAACTCCTGTATCTTGGCTAGGAACCTACGTGAGTGGTCAGACCTGACTGACTGCTCTTCCCAACAGATGTTTGGAAAGTTCAGGTCACCCATGATGACCACGTCTTTTGACCTAACTACCTCTGTGAGCTGGCTTAATAATTCCCAGTCTAGCTCTTCCCCTTGGTTGGGTGGTCTGTAGTAGACCCCCACCGTTAAATCCCTTTCCCCTTGACTCCCTTGTATTCTAACCCAGAGCACTTCAGTGTGCCCCTCATCTGACCTTGTGCTACTAGATGAGGATGTGTATTCCTCCTTGATGCAGAGTGCTAAACCCCCACCTTTCCTCCCTGTCCTGTCCCTTCTATACAGCCTATAGCCCTTGATATTCGCCATCCAGTCATGCATTGGGTCCCACCGTGTTTCTGTGAGCCCCACTATGTCTGGCTTGGTGTCAGCCAACAGGAGGGTAAGTTCCTCCTGCTTGTTCCCCATACTATGAGCATTTGTGTAGATGCATTTGAGGCCTCCTGAAGATTTGTGCACTAGCCCTCTAATCATAGTGCTACCCAGACCCCTGTTGCTTACCTGGGTATTTGTTCTGCTCGTCATCAGTCTAGGCTGGGCTGTTCTTGTGGGTGTCTCTTGGTGTTTTGGTTCAAGGCTGCACCCTCATGTTCCCCATCCCCTGATGAGCCTGGTTTAAAGCCCACTGGAGGAGATCCGCCAACCTAGAAGATAACACATGCTTACCTTTGGGGGAAAGGTGAAGCCCATCCCACCCGAGCATGTCTTTCATCGTGATGTGTGTGTCATTGTCTAGGAAACCGAAGCCTGCCTCGAGACACCATTCCCAAAGCTGCCAGTTGGTCTCTCTAATGCAGGTCTCATGACGTCTTCCCCATCCGCTCACTGGTAGGACAGAGGAGAATACCACCTGTGCTCCTATCTCCCTCAGCATGCCCCCCAGGGCATGGTAGTCCATCATCAGGTGATCAGGGCTTCTCCTGGCTGCATCATTAGTACCCACATGGATTAGGACCATGGGGTAGTAATCAGTGGGCTGGATCATGGTCTGGATTATACCCATCATGTCCCAAATCTTTGCTCCAGGGAGGCAGCAGACCTTGCGTGTTGAGGGGTCCTGGCAACAGGTTGTCATTTAGATTATAATACTACTATGGGATAGATGTATTGATGTACTATGGGTGACGTTTTGTGCTCCGAGTGACCTCCGTGCAGTGAAATATGTTTAATCATAATACTTTGGCAAGCAGAAAAACAGTTTTTTTCAGGTACAACTGTGTGTAAGACACAATCTAGTTTCTGAATACAGACTTTTAAACTGCAGAAGCTAGACATGATATATAACATTGTACCAAATGATTAGGTGATTAGGTGTGCAGCCCAGGTACATCCAAGGGTGTGTCCCATCTGCAAATAGAAGGGATGAGTGGTCAGACGGTAGTGCTGTGAGATGGACATGGTTGTCTCTGTACCAGTTCCTCTATTCTTTATATTGCCAGGCCAGAACAAGATGGCTTAATTATTTAAAACTTATTAACATATCTATCTATCTATCTCAGATCAATAGTGACCCCTAAAACCAACAGTCCACAACCACCACAGGTGTGCAGGTGGATCCTGGGACAGGCAAGTGCAGGTAAGTACAATATCACAAAATAAACAACAGGTAACTATTTACAACTTGTGATAAACCATTAACCAAGAAACATTTGATAAGAGGTATATAATATACTTGTGCTCATAAACAGTAAGCTCAAAACAACCCAAATATAAGGCACTGTCTGACAAAACGTAAGGTGCTGTTACACCCTACAGGGCCCCAATGAGGTTAAGTATACATGGACTCCCCCCACCCCCGCTTCTGCAATGGGAGCCCTTGTTGCTACTTGTCAGGGAGAGTCACAAGGTCCCAGGTCATCCTGCCCCTCTTGGGTAGCATCAGAACCCTTATCCTGCAGGGCCCCTGTTGTCTCCCTTATGAGGGTTCCCTCCCCTGTGGAAAACCCCTCTCCCCTGCAACTCATGAATCCTGTCATTACAGGGCTGTCTCCAGTTCACATCAGGGTGGCCTTCTGCAGCCTGGGCTCTCTCTCCCAGTGCAGTGGCCTGCTGTAGCCCCATGCACCAACCTGTGCACCACAGGGCTCGTCCTTCTGCCCAGATAGGTTGGAGGCCTGGGACGCCTCATGCCATGCCAGGGCTCAGTCAGCTCCTGGACCCTCTGGCCCAATGCACCCTGAGTCAACTACCTGGCTCCATGCCAGGGAAAGGGTCTCAAGCTGCCCAAAATGGCTCCCAGAGCCCTGATCCACTCCTACATCCTCCATGCAGTGATCTCTTTATCATGCCCTTTGGCCTTTTGCCAAGGGTTACAGCCTCAAGCTGCCTCAAGCAGCTCCCAGGGTCTGAGCTCTGTGCAGTGATCTCTGCATCATACCCTGGTTGCCTTCTGGGGAATGCAGACCCAGACCACCTTGAGCAGCCTCTAAGTCTGTGCCCTGTGCACACGCACTGATGGGGCTGTCATGTTGGTCCCAGCAAAGGGAGTCTTCATGGCTCTTATGGGTGCTGCTTTGCCTGCCAGGCAGCTGTTCCCCAGCTCTTCTTGGCCCCTTCTTCCTTCTTCTCCATTCCCCTGATGCATCTGCTACATGCAGGGCATGCAACTCCTTTTATTCACTTCGGAGGCTCCACCCCTGAAGTCTTGCTGGCCCTGTAGAACACAAGCTTCAATCTAGTCTGGGAGGCCCTTCATCCCCCCCCCCCATGTAGCGGGTGGGGCTGGCCCCACCCATGCCTTTTCTGATTGGTGGACAGGCTCCACCAATCAAAGCGAAGATTCCCCGAGCCCATTCAAGCTGGGCTGAATTGGTAAGCACGCTGCAGGTGTTTTAGGTAATACAAGGAAATCTTGGTAAATAAAATGGCAATAAAAAGAGATTTTGGAAATCTAAGTATTTTATTAAAATAGCTATGAGCAATATCATGCTAAACACTGTGTGAAGACATAGTAGGATATACAGCCAGCCCCAAACTCCATAGATACATTATATTTTCACAGTCTCATCAGCACATTTGAGATTTGAAGCTAAGACCTAAGCCCCGCTTACCTGATCTTGGTCTACATGGTCCAAATTTCAGTGGAGGTAGTGAACATGCTTTTGTGAAAGCCTCCTTCTACTGTGCTCAAGATCTTTGGTCCTGGGGAAGATATTTAAAAAAAAAATTCAAGGAGGACATCAACCACAAGGTTGCATCTGGTGGGGTAGTGAGAAGCAACCAGCATGGCTTTGTAGAGGGGAGGTCATGCCTAACAAACCTGATGGCCTTTTATGACTAGGTAACTGAACACAAGGACATGGGACAGGAGGTGGACATCATCTACATAGTTTTCAGCAAGACCTTTGATACTGTTTCCCATGAAATCCTCACAGTTAAGTTGGAGAGTACTGGCCTAGACCCGGCTACAATGAGGTGGTTTGGGAACTGGCTCAGAGGACAATCCCAATGAGTCTTAATTGATGGGGTGGCCTCATCCTCAAAGGCCGTCTCCAGTGGTGTTACCCCAGGGATTAGTGCTTGGGCCTGTGCTCTTTAATATCTGTATTAATGTCGCAGACCACTTAGGTGCACTGCTCCTAGGAAGGAAAAAACTGCTAGGGAAGGAGCCCTAGCAGTGAGGGACGAGCCCAGCTGCAGGCTGCCAGAGCAACCAGAAGAGGTCAGATGACCAGAAGGGGCAGGGCCTGGCTCCCATATAAATCCCAGGGGCTGAGGCCAGGCTAGCAGTTCTCTGCCAGCAGCCAAGGAGGAAGGAGCTCTCTCTCATGGAAGAGAGGAGCAGCCTGACTGAAGGAGTAGCATCTGACATGGATGAGGGATGGAGTATTCCCTGGTAGGCTGGAATGTTGTTATGGCCAGGTGGCTTCTGTTTAAGTTATAGCCAAAGGGCTTGCATTTTCTTTACTGTTTAATACCGGTGGTTTGGGTGAGGCTATTAGGGGTTGAAGGAGGCCTCATAGGGGACCCACAGCAGTGTGGGGACCCCAGCACCAGTGAGGGCACAGCAGTCGGGGTGTACTGACCCCAACCCCAGAAAGGGGGCAGTTGAGAGGCCCCAGAGAGAGGGGCATTGATGAGAAGCCCCGAGAGAAGGGGGCAGCACTTGAGATGCCCCAGGAGAGGGGGGCAGCACTTGAGAAGGCCCAGAGAAGGGGGCAGCATTATTGAGAAGGCCCAGGGAGAGGGGGCAGCACGTATAGAAGGCCCAGAGGAGGGCACAGAGTGAGACAGGGCCGTGGAGAGCCTTAGCGCCGGAGAGGGTGCAGATCGAAAGAGGTAAGGCCCAGAGAGGACAAGGGGCCAGATTATAATAAGGCCAGGACAGAACAACATCTATTCCATCTGTGAGGCTAGGGTGCTTCTGAAGCACCCATCACAGAGTGGGACCCACAAAGGGTCCGGGAAACCACAGGGTCCGCGTATCCAGCAAGAAGTGACCAAGAGGGCGTAAAAGGCAACCTCCCAAATATATGGTGTCATCAAAGACATGGCGGGCAAGACTTTGAGGGTGTCCTTGGGCCAACTTGGCACAGGAAAGAGACTTAAGGAGATCACGGCCCTCCTGCAGGACCCCGCGCCATGACAATTAATGACTTGGACGAGGTAGTGAAAAGTGCCATGATCAAGTTTGCAGATGGTACCAAACTGTGGGGACAAGCGGGCACATCAGAGGACACAATCAAGGATTCAGGAAGACCTTGATAGGCTGGTCCTATGGGCTTAACAAAACTTAATGAGGCTCAAAAGGAACAAATGGTGGGTCCTTCATCTGGGTAGGAACAACCCTCACCATATCTCTACAATGGATGGTGGTCCCCTGTCTGGCACTATATCCAAAAGGGACCTAGTGGTGTCAGTTGACCATAGGATGAATATGAGCCACCAGTGTGATGACATTTCCAACAGAGCAACTAGAACTTTGGCATATATCAGCAGATGTTGCCAACAGATCCAGAGATATGCTTCTCCCCCTCTATTCAGCATTGGTGAGGCCACAGCTGGAGTGCTGTGTCCAGTTATGGGCACCACACTTCAAGAAGGATGTGGACAAGCTCAAAAGGGTGCAAAGAAGGTCCACCCACATGATCAAGGGCCTGGGGGACAGGCCTTATGAGGAGAGACTTGAGGATCTGAAACTGTTCAGCCTGAGCAAAAGATGGCTGAGAGGCAACTAGATAGCCACCTATAAATATGTCAAGGGAGAACACCAGGACCTAAATGAACAACTTTTCAGAGAAGCACTCCCCTCCCCTCCCACCAAGAAGACGCAGACCAATGGACAGAAGCTAGTCGAGGAAAAGTTCAGCTGGACATAAGGAAAAAATTCTTTTCTGTACAAGTAACTAGAATCTGGAACATGCTTCCAGCAGAGGTGGTATTGTCAACATCTCTGGTGGTCTTTAAGAGAAGGCTGGACAAATACCATTGAGCTCATTTGAGCTCAATTACCTCCTGCCCATGGCAGGGCACTGGGCTTGATGATCTTTATAGGTCCCTTCCAGTCCTCCTTCCTATAAGTCTATCTCCCTGGCATGCTTCAAGGGGCTTACTGACTTCCAGACCTGGAGTTCTACTACGAAGTCACTCCCAGAAAAAGTGATGCTAGAAAAATAGTTTTCTGCATATGCACAAAAATGGGGCTTCTTGTTCACATTGAAACAAAGTCAAGGTCTTCCAAACTGTTATCACTGGAAAAAGTAGAGGAGGAATAGCTAGTTACCTAGAGGTTAAGGGAGCCTAAGATATAGGAAGTCCAAATTCAAGTGTCTCCTCTAAGTAAGCCAGTTAAAGATTCAATGAACCAGAGAGAGAAAGGAGGAGAGCCTGAATTTGGATCTCTGTCTCTCTCTCTTACTCTGAATATAATAAATGGATACTTTTTTTATTGTACCTTTGCTTTGACATAAGAGAAGAATTTTTTGACAAAAGGTTCATGACCAGCCCTGCTGTTAGGGGTATGTGAGCAATAACCCGTGAAGTAGCTGCTGCTAATCTATAGTTAGCTTAATACCTTCACATTCTAGACACTAACTCACTGGAACTTAAGGAAATGCTTAACACTAAGCAGTTTCTCATGTACTTAGCTGGAGTGAGATCAACTTAAAAGGTGAAAGTTAAGCACTCAAGTGTTTTGTTTGTTAAATAAATTGCTTTTTTTTTCTACATTCCTTGAAAAGGTGAGGTTCTCATTTCTTTTTTGTGAAAAAATCCCTATAATATAATGCAACATAGTGCACTAATTTTTCATTCTTAGGCCAGTGTTGTTACATACCCATAACTATAGCTCTTGTGGTGAAATAACATTTCCTCTTTCTCTCTGTCTCTCTCTCTTATGCCTTTTGAACTTCCTCATTCTGGTTGAATCCAAAAATGGAAGTGGTGAATTAATTTTTTTCTGAGCCAGCTGGAAGAAAGAACCTGTCATTCTTGTTTTTTATTATTTTATTTTATTTTTTAAAATCTTGGTCACCCTTTTGTTAAGCATTCAAATTTGGGCTAGATAGCCATACCGAACTGAGCCTCTTCCTGGCCGCCCTTCAGAGATAGAATGAAATGTAGGGTAAGAGCACAATTAATGCATACTGAATCTCACAAATAATGAACCAGAATGATCTCCTAGTAAGCATATCAAAGATTAGGCAGCATTCAATCAACATGGATTAAATACAAAACAATTTACTAGAAACTTAAAAAATAGTACTAACTTTATAATATATTCAACCAAAAAACAAATGCACCATGGAAAAAAGAACACAAAAATATCATGGGAATTGTAGCAGTGCTACTAGGAGCTCTATATTTAAGTGTTTGTCTGTTTGCCGTTCCATTATAGACTCTATTGTAAGTCAGGCAGATGCATGTGCACTGGCTTAAACCTTCCCTGAAGTATTTCAAGTCACAAGTAAATTATTTTAAAACATTTTAAAAGTTAAAGGAACATCTTAAAACACTTTTCCCTGACTTTTAGTAAAGGTGTGTGAATCTGAAAACATCAAGGCTGAATGAGCAGTGAAGTTTGGTCATCTAAACCCCTGGGAAGCTTTTTTTGTAATGCATAACGCCACATAATTATCCCTCATCTGTTAAAATGCTTTTCAAAGACCAGATTCTTGATCCCAACAACCTATGCTGCCATTATTTTTTTCTAAAAGAGAAAATCACAATATCTGCATTTTGAACTTCTTATTTTGTCTAGTTCCATTTGTCCTGTGTAAGAGACATTTTATGGAGGGCAAGGAATGCAGGGAATATATTAGAAGAGGATCTCTTTCTGTCAAACGTCGTATCATAGTTGCATGCTTAACCCCTACTTTTATTAATGCCACAAAATATGGATTAAGGTGTTTTTTCCACATGTAGGGGAAATAATATATATAACATATTCTTCCTTTCCAAAAAAAGAAAAGGTTAATGACTGAATGCCAATGAAGACATGCTTTTTGTTGGTTACTATTACAATATGAACTTTTAGGTTGTAAGTAGCCAAAGATGAAATTTTGAGTTATAACTGGCCATTGTTTGGATTATCACATGATAATGATGTACAATGTTGTCTTGGTTTACAATCCATACAAGTGGTCAATCATTAGAACAGGATACCTAGCAAAGTTATCGAATGTCCAGCACTGGACATGTGAGCAGAGCTGGACTAGATGACTTCAAGAAGTGCCTTCCAGCCCTACTTTTCATAGATCCTAATGCAAGCAAAATAATGTGTCAGATCCACTAAGCCTATAAGGAAGCAAAGTGATCAAGTACTGAAGACTTGCATGGATTCTTCTTGCACTGATGCAACCAAAAATGAAGTTGAAAAAAGAATCACTGTGACCTGTAGGGCCTTCTGAAAGACAGCTGTAGGAGTTGCCACTCTCTTATAGTATTCATCATATAACTTTTAACTTAAATATCAGGTAAATTTTGAGAGCTGTTAACATCAACACAGCTAGGGAAAAAAAAAACAGGTAAAGATGGTCTTGCACTATAGACAATCTTGACAAACAAGGCACATCTACACAAGATGCTGACTGTGCAATAGTACATCACAGCACGGACAGTGGTAATACATTGCTGTGCAGTTATTATTAGGCTACTATGCAGTAACATCACTTAAAAGATGTTCACTGGCACTACTGTGTAGTAACTCTGGTTACTCTGCATTTATTTAGTAATTCCTAATACAACTACTAAATAAATATGCAGTAACAACTGCACAGTAGCATCTTGTGTAGATGCACCCAGAGTCAAGTAAAAAATTATGTGCCACCACTATGGTCTGAGACAGCACCCACTTAGAGGAGTAATGGGCTAGATGGATGAACAAAGACACCATGGTAACTGAAACTACATCCTGTAGCAAGGAAATTATTGAAAGCAGTTCTTCCATATCATCTACCACTATTCAAGTGTAGGGAAGGGGCTGTTTGCTCCTCTGGGAGGGAAAACTGAAGCATCGGGGGTTGGGCGCAGAGGGAGAGAATACACATGAAGAATAAATAGCACCTCCCCTACCTGGTTCCAAGGCTGTCTGCTAAGTCTGGTCCCAGAAACACCCAACACCCTGCATCCTAGCTTTTCCACCTAAAGGACCAAATTCCCTCTGTCCTCTTCCAGCCCTGCCCAGGGGCTTTTTAGAAGCAATCAGAGGTCTTGGGAGTAAGGCCTCTGCTCCTGCAATTAAATGTGATCCTGAACTTGCCCTCTCATCCAATCAGGGGACATGGTGGTGGGGGGTGGGAGAGGTGCCATGATCTGGGTGTGAAAATGGCAGCCCCTGGCACAATCAGACCATGATATTAGTGAGCTGGGCCTGTGATTTAAACCAGGACCTATTCATTGCACAATGTATTAAATAGAGACTCTTCCTCCCTCCCTAGCTCAGTCAGTACAGGAAAAAAAGATTAATAAAAAAACTTTTAAAAACCTTGTTTTGACAAGAAGGAAAAGAATTAAACCTGAGGCATTTTTTGCCAAGCATACTGTGAATCCCTTTGATTATTTCTCTGAGGTTCTATCCACAATCTCTCCCTCTGTCTCTAAGCTCTGTACCTGATGCTGCTGAGTATTGTTGCAACTCTCAGATATGCAGTCATTTCTTGAAAGAAGTGCAAGTGAATCACTCACTAAAAATGTATAAGACAGACCAGAAGACTGTGTTGGATTTTATTCCTGTTGGTGTATTCTAGTTACTTGTATTATGCAGAGAACTCTAGGCTTTGATCAGTTTTGTGTAGGGCATATATGTAGTCTATAGAGGAACTGCAGTTTTTCTTTGAGTCTTTCCTGTATATGTATTTTAGCTTGAATGTGAAGACTAGGAAAAGTATAGCATGAGCCACTCACTTGTGCTTTACTCTGGTTAGTCTTCAGCCAGAAGTTCTCATTTCTATCATATCTCCATGATCTCCTAAATGATGTCTCCATCTAATCTGCTATACATTTATTCATAAAGATTTTTTTGAAAGAGCATCAATAGGTAAATTATGCTTTAAAAGATATATGGTTTCCACAGGGGATGGAATTTCTGTTATTCTGTAAGCTGCCTGAAACGAACCCATATTTTTTTTAACTGTATGGTCCAGACTTTGAGTTATGTGATATAAGTAAGCATAAATCTGCCCTAACTGGTGGGTACCAGTATGGGCAGTAAAATTATTTACTAATGGACACAGGCTTGGGAAAGAATGTGAAAATAGTTGCCTGACTCTATTTACCTGTATGAATAAAGGATGAGCTGTAAGCAATGTATAACTTCTATAGGCTTACGTAAAAATCCTTTTTGAATCAGTTAGTCTCAGTTAACTCACCCACACTGAAGTAATTACTGCATTACTGAGTCTTATGGTAGGATTTATCCTTTTCTACAGGCTTCTGTAGGCTTCAATTATTACTTTTCCTCAGTGAATCTCAAAGCATATTACAAAGTATAGAAAAGATGAAACATCAAGATGAGCAATGAGGATCTTCAAAATGAGGACCTTCAACATTCCTGCCCAGATATTGCCTAAGTGTCTTAGGTGGTTAATTTTTAACCAATAAAGTTTTCTTGGTGCTTACCTGTCTGCTTCTGGACATGCCCAGAAATGCCTTAAATTTAGCTGTCCTAAGCAACTGAGCATTAAGTCTTTTTTCAAGATTCCATCTTGCCTAATTTAGTAGGGGTTCCCAGAGCAAATGTAGTGGATTGGTCCCTAGACAAAACAAAGCTGCTAGAGTAAACCTGGAAAAGTACTCCCTACCCTTATGCAGCAGCCCAATGGTTAGAGCAGAGATCCAGGATGTGTGAGAGAGACTACTCTTCTCTACCTGAAGAGACTTCAACCAGCATCTCTCATCTGAATGATCTAATGATCAAGCTAGAGGGAATTCTGGGGTGGATTGCCTGCAATGCTTCCTGTTGAGGTTTCTACACTTAACATGGAATAATTTCATTGAGCCAGAGTGAACTTGGCTGTCCAACCAATTTCTGTTGGGGAGAAAATTAGTTTCAGTTACTATTTTACCTGATGTTCACCACTGTGATGCCTAAGTCACACTGCTTCAGGGGTATAGGCTGTAGCTTTGTTTGTCTAAATACATAGGCAGACAAAGTTATTTGGGTAAATCTGATATATTTTATTAGACCAACTCAGATAGTTGGAAACATTCTTCTTTGCAAGCTTTTGGGTACAAATACCTATTGTCAGGTTGAGGAAGTTGGTGTGTGCTCTTCCTGGATGGGAAGAATAGTAAAGAAGGCAGAGGCTGGTATGCATACAAGAAAGCCAGTTGGTAACTTACTGGATACAAAAAATCATAGACTAAATATAGACATTGGATTTATGATGCATTATATAACCTGCCTAATGGCTGACTCCCCAGGTACTCCTCCACCATTTACCAGCTACATTCATTCCCCTTCTTCCCTCCCCGCCCTCCACCTGCCTCTTACCCACTGACTCCTCAATTTACATTTTCACTGACTGGCTTTCTTGCATGCATTCCAGCCTCTGACTTCCTTACTATTCCTTCCATCCAGGAAGAGCACACACCAACTGCAGATGCTTCCTCAGCCTGACAAATGGCATTTGTACCTGGAAGCTTGCAAAGAAGAAATTTTCCAACTATTTGAGTTGGTCTAATAAAAGATAGGAGATTTACCCAAAGAACCTTGTCTGCCTAAGTCACACTGCTTCACCTTGCCAAATCTATATATTTTGAGAAGTCCACTCTCAGCAGGGTAAGCAGCAGTATAGTTCATTATCATTGCAGAGAACAGAGTAAGAAAAACAGCATTCGGGGATGATGATGTAAGTACTTCCTCAGACAGGGTTCTCTTATAGAAATGATGACCAGTTCTTCAGTTGCAGCATCTTCTCTGATGTATATCAGCAGCCCCAAACCCTATGGTTTACCAGAATTGTGAGCTATAAGCTAATAGCCAGGTACTCATCAATATTGAATAGCAATGCAAACATTTCTGAAATAGATTGACCATATTAATTGTCCAGATTCTGCCCAGTTCATAAGATTGGTTAGTTTTTCTTCATCTCCCACTGTATCTGTATCTCATGTCAGCTGAAGCCCAACCCTCCACTAAGAACATCTGGGCAAATTCTTAAAAGAATCTTATCAGAGAGAGAGAGTTCTTTCCCAGAAATTTATGTAAAAAGATATTTTTGAAAAGTTAAGACATTAAAGTCTCCATCAAAGGGCTTGCTTTCCTCCCAGAACACTGGAAAACATATAGAAATAAATCCATTAGAAAACAATATCATTAATATAGAAACAAATCTGAGATTTACCAAAGTAAAAAATCAAACTGCTTGGTAAAATGGCAATGGTGATTTTCAGGGATTTATTTCTGGTTTTCGCTTGACAGCTAAAATGACCTGAAAAGACTTTATCTCTAAAAGCATTGGACAGTCAGATGGATAGATAAATCCAATACAACCATAGATCTAAACTATTAGAGGCCCACCCAACACTATAGAAATCTTTCTATTGATGTCAACATGCTTTGATCAATGGCTTAGCACTAATGTTTTTAGGCAGCATCCAATTATCCCAGCATCAACTATTTATGACAACATATTGTTCCTTCTCACCACAGAGGATGAATTCAGCACCGAGGGCCTAATCATCCTGTGTGTTTGACTTCTATGGGAGGCTTGTGTCTACATCTGATGAGATGACTGGGTTCCCAGTACAACTTCATTTTCCAGGCAAGTTTTAATGTCCATTCATGCTTTGAGAATCTCTCTCTCAGTACCTGAAAGGCCACTTTTTTTTTCTATTATTTCCAAATGGCCAAATATAACCTTTGGTGTATAAACAATGAACTCTGATGCATTAGGACATTTTGTTTTTATCAACTGTGATCCTTTACCTTGCTGGGTCTGGGAGAGGGCATTCAATAATGCCTTTCTTCTGTTAAAAAAAAAATCCTTAATATATGCAATTTGTGTTTTAGCAAGGTACATAATTAATCCTGATACCTAGTTACCAGCTAAAACCAAGAAATACATCAAACTCTGTCTCATTAGCATTCATTCAAAGTGCATTGCTCCTTTCAGGTCCTGCTCCTTATTATTTAACCATTAATCCAAAAAGTTTATAGGCTTGTATTACGAGGATGATTATTATATTTTTGGTTGGTATCCAAAGGGTCATTTTGAAAGAGACTCATTTCAGAAGGGTTGCAGAGAATGTAGATTTGTAGCAACATTTAATGTGTTTTGCTTCCACTCTCTCTCTCTCTCTCTCTCTCTCTCTCACTCTCTTTCTCTCTCTCTCTCTTTCTCTCTCTCTCTCACTGGGCAATAAGCCAAGAGCTATCTGAGGTTTGCTTTGTAAGTAGAGAATCACTAATGCACAGGCAGTGAAAGTACATAGCTATCATACCCATCTGTCCAATATTACTACACATGGAAGTGACCATATTGAACATATTGAATTAATTTCACTGCAGTGTTGCCCATCAAATTACTCAACTCCTTACATCACCACTACTTTTGCTCCCTAATGCAAAACATTCATTTTACTTGACAACCCCTTCTTTGGCTTTGGCCTAAACAGAGAACAGGGATGATCTTGGCTCACTTCACTCTAAATAATTATTCTTTAATTACACCAGAGGTGGTATCATCTGCAGTAATTACTGAAAAGATGTCAGCTTTCACATAACGGAGTAAAACATTAATGGTAATGGAGTTGGCCTGGACTTTTGTGCACAGAAACCAGCCACTTGTTTTGCAGTGGTTTGGCATCATTCTGAATATTGTGACATTTGCACCTAGGGTTTTCACTCTAGTAGATGAGTTTGGGTTTTGCAGAAAGTTTCATATTCAGAAGGTTTCAACCACAGTTCTATTTGGATATTTTCTTTTCTTTTCTCTTAAAAGCCTTCTTTTTGTTCCCTCTGCAAAACAATATACATCCTGTTCCCCACCCCCGCCCCACAAGGCTTCATGTGCTAGTTTTCTAAAGACGGCATGTAGGCTACATCTCTAGAACCTCTTCATGAATTTATTCATTCAAATCTCTCCATAGAGGCTATGACATCTGAGTAGGTGGGAAAACCTGACATGTAAAGGAATTCTCCAACTTGATTAATAGCAGCAGTAAAAGCCATGATATATTTGCATTTAAAAAGAGCTACCAGAATCTATCCTTAATAGAAGTCAGAGTAGAGTGTAACCTTATAGACTTGTTAATTCAGAGAGGTGTAAGCTTCATAAGCAACCGTTTATATTTCACCACATTTATAGTGTCTAATGAAGGAGGCTTTTATGACTCTCTAAATTAGTTAGTCTATAAGGTACCACTCTGACCTACCTTCTGCCTGGCTAAAGACTAACATGACTAAATACCTCCCTCTTGGAAAGCTGCTCTCAGCCTTTCTGACTCCAGTGTGTCATATGTGGTTTCTGTAAAGCTACACAAAGAGGGTCTATTAGAAGGCATAGCATAGATATGTCCAGATAAGTTTTACCAGCATGGTCAATATATTGAATAAATTCCCAGGTTTGGAAGAATTTAATCCATTAAATAGCTATCAGTGGGTATGTCTTCATGAGACACTAAAGGCACCGTAGACTAATTCTACCGCACATTAGCATCATTGAAGATGTGTCCTGGCACTACTGTGCAGTAGCGCCAATTACCACACATTAAGTTGGTACCTGTTATTGCCATGCATTAAATTGGAACCTGCTATTACAGGTACCAAACTTAATGTGCCAAAATTATGGTGCATTAATGCATGTGTAGACATTCCTAGTAGGTTTGATTTATTTACTAAGAAGAACTCTAGTTTAAGCTAGAACATAGACTGGTGAGATACCTGTGAAGTAGAGAGAAAAACCTGTTTTGAACAGTTCTCAGAAGCAACTGCCCATAGTTCCTGAGAGATGTAACTCATTACTGTACCTGAAAATGTTCTTGTTAATATTTGCTGCTTTCTCTATTTAATTGAGACATAGGACTGGTTCCAGATATCATATGCAAACAAGATGACACCCAAATTTCCTACAAGTCTAAAATTGACAATAACACTAAAGTTGCAACAGTCTGTTACAGTTGATGTGAAATGAGAAATCTGATATTATTGTAATTAAAAGCATGTCAGATGAGTATACAAAAATCATTTTTTAGGCATCTTCTTTGCATACATTACTTTTCAGATAAAAAAGCAACATATGTGAGGAGCTCTTCAATTCATATGGTATGTTCCCCCTTGATATTTTTTTTCTATTAAAAATATCTGTACCATGCATTTAAATAATCCTTTTATTGTAAACGGATTTATCCTCTGAATAGACTAGCACTGAAAGATTTTTTTTTCAGAGCCAAATATTACTATATTTAATGTAATTTCCTCCTCAGTCAAAATTTCAGTGCAATCACTTCATGGGCACTTTGATTGCAATGGACCTGAATGTTCACAGGGAATACAGTTAGAGGCCTACCCAAATTGAGGAGGCAGGCAGTAGATTTCACAGGCTTATCATGATGGGGCCCCCTACATCTCTGGCTGAGGAGCCTCAGTGGCCCCCCTCCTCTCTAATGATTGGTTGAGAGGGCTGTCCATAATGTGACCCCACCCCTCACCGCTGATTGGCCAAGAAGGCTGCTTATTCTGTGGCCCCACCACTTGCTGCTAATTAGTGAAGAGTGGCAGGGCCACATGACAGGTAGACCTGTTAGTCAACCAGTGGCAAGGGCAGAGGCAGCCGCCATCTTGGTTGCTCTCCTTTGTGCTGGAAGTCCTCCTTCCTACCTCTTCCCCCTCACTGGCTATGTGACTAGGCTACAGAAGCCATGAGGACTGCTGATTTGCATAAGTCATGTCCCCCAGCCCTCTTGCCATTTTTGTTGCCTTCTTGGCAACAAGGGCACACTGCTGTCTCATATTCAGCTTATTGTCCACTGTAGCCCCCAGGTCCTTTTATGTAGAGCTGCTACCCAGCCAGTCAACCCCCACCCTGTACCAGTGCATGGGACTGTTCCATCCTAATTGCAGGATTTTGTACTTGTGCTTGTTGAACCTCATGAGATTTCTTTTGGCCCAATCCTCCAATTTTTCTAAGTCACTCTTAATCAGCTGGTGGAGGTATGCTGCTGCAGGTTGCTCAGCCAGTATTCTCAGCCTATGGGGTGTGGCATGCAGGTATTCAGCTAGAGCCCCTTCTAAGGAGGAGCAGGCATTACTGGTGGCTGGTGGTGTCATGGCCAGCCATTCTTTGGGGCAGACCTAGGGATACACAGCTGGTGAAGCAGGCACTGGCCAGGGCTCCCCAAACTGCTTGTGGGAGGTGCAGCCAGGCAGCTGAGCAGAATGGGGTGCTGCATGCCTGAGGGTCTCTCTTCCAGTGACATATCACTGGAGATGCCAGACTGGGGCAGGGGCTCACACAGGCCTCCCCTGCTACTATAAACCACATGGTTGTAGCCTAGTTACCAAGGCACCAAAACATTGGTTAACTTCTGCATAAAGGGCATGGTCTTGTGAGCATGGCTGAGCTGATGATTGTGGTCAGTCATGGCGATCCACTTTGCCCACAAGGCCTTGACCTCTATGTAGCACTGCAGCACTGACTGGTGATGCCTTCGCTCCTGCATCCCACCAGACAGAATCATAGAATCATAGAAATTAAGGGTTGAAAGGTATCTCAAAATATCATCAAGTCCAACCCCCCTGCTCTGGGCAGGAATACTGCCGAAAACAAATGATCCCAGCAAGGTATCTGTCCAATCTCCTCTTGAATAATTCCAAGGTTGGGGACTGCACAACCTCCTTGGGAAGTCTATTCCAGATTCTGGTCACTCTTACCATAAAGAAGTTCTTCCAACCTCAAATCATCCCCTAACAGTTTATGGTCATTGCTCCTTGTCCTCCCTTTGGGCACCTTTAGTGAATAGTTTTTTTCTCCTAGCTCCTGATATTTACACCTTACATACTTATAGATGGCCACCAAATTCTCTCTCAGTCTTCCCTTCCCCAGGCTGAACAGTCCCAAATCCCTTAGTCTTTCCTCATAAGGCTTGTCCTCCAGGCCCGTAATCATTTTTGTGGCCCTTTTCTGGAGACTTTCAAGATTCTCCATGTCTTTTTTTGAAGGCTGGCACCCAGAACAGGACACAGTACTCCAGCTGGGGTCTCACCTGTGCCAAGTAGAGAGGAAGTATCACTTCCTTACCCCTGCTTGCGATGCATCAGCTAATGCATCCCAGTATGCTATTAGCTCTGTTGACTACAGCATCATTCTGGCAGCTCATGTTCATCCTGTGATCAACCATAACTCTGAAGTCCCTTTAAGCCTTCATGCTGGCCAGGACATCTCCTCCTAACCTATATTTATGTCACTGGTTACTTCTCCCCAGATGAAGCACTCTGCATTTATCCTTATTGAACTGCATCCAGTTCTGCTCTGCCCACATTTCCAGCTTGTCCAGGTCCACTTGGGTCCACATTCTATCCCCTGGCATGACCACTTTTCCCCATAACTTAGTATTGTCTGCACACTTGGCCAGCATGCTTTCCACATCCTCATCTAAATCATTAATAAAGATGTTCAACAGCATGGAGCCAAGAACCAAACCCTGTGGGACACCACTGGCCATCTCCCACTGAGATGATACAGACCCATCCAGTAACACTCTCTGGGTACTACCCCTTAGCCAGTTCCCAACCCACCTGAACATGGAATATGCCATCCCACAATCCTTCCCAGTTTCTTTTATCAGTGTGTCATGGGAGACTATATCAAAGGCCTTTTCAAAATCCAAGCATGCGACATCAACTGCATCTCCCCCATTTAAGCAGTTCATTACTTGATCATAGAAGGAGATGAGGTCGTTCAGACACAACTTGCCCACAACAAAACCATGTCGGCTATTCTTCAGCATCATGCCTTCTACCAGTCTCTCACAAATGGACTTATTAATATTTTTTTCCCCAAAATTTAACCTGGTATTGAGGTTAAATTTACCAGCCTATAGTTTCCTGGATTATCCCTCCTCCCCTTCTTAAAGACTGGAACTACATTAGCCCTTTTCCAGTCTTATGGGACCTCTCCTGAGCACCATGAGTCTTCAAATACCTTTGCCAACAGTCCCACAATGACTCTAGCCAACTCCCTCAGCACTCTTAGGTATAATAAATCTGGTCCTTCTGACCTGAAGACATTAAGCCACTCTAAGTGCTCCCCCACCAGTTTGACACTGACTGTTGGTTTGCAATTGCATCCCCCACATTTGTCCATTATCCAACCAGGCAGGCAATCACCTTTTGTATGCAGGAATACTGATGCAAAGTATTCATTAAAGTGTTGCTCTGTGTGGTCAGGCCATCTCTCAGGATCTCTATATTGCGCTGTTAGACAGGAGGGTGTGACACAATTGTACATATACAAACACACAAATCAATTAGGTATGTACACACACATATACACACACTACCAGATTAGGCACATACATATCCAAACCAGCCTAAGCACATACATACCTATCACCAATTCAAGCAAATACACACTAAAAATTAGACAAAAATCAATTGTCAATACCCACACACTCAGTACACATACACAGATCACTAATTTATATATCATATACACAATGAGATACACACACACACACACACACACACACTCACCAGTTGACACACATACAACTCACCTACACATAGGTAAGTTCCTAACTTGGATGGTACAGTGCATATGGGTGTTCTTGGGGCACCTGGGATACTTGGGGGAAGGTTCAGATGAGAGAGAGATAGTTAAAGTATAGGGAGTGAAAGTTGCCAGAACCAGGATTAGAGAAAAGCTGGCTGAGAAACTGAGTCTTGTGTTTACTTAAGAGCAAGTGGCCCCAGGATTACTTGAGGTCAATGGTGCATGGGAGGGGGGGAAAAAAAGAAGCCTGGTGGCAAGGAGGAGACAGCCAGGAAAGAAACACAGGCAGAAACCTGGGTGTTCAGGGCAAAAGACAGTGGGGATAAGATAGTGGCAAAGAAACAAGGGGGTGGGAGGCAGAGAGGAGCTCAGGACAGGTGTTGGAGGTGGTAGTGAGCCAGAAGCAGGAGAGGGAGAAATGAGACAGAAGTTAGAGGGGCAAGGAGCAGAGATTGGAGCAGGACCAAACCATAGTAAAGCAAAACCCAACTTAGGGATCTAAATAATAGTTTTATTACACAGACAACACACTACACAGCCCCATGAAGTTATTGGTACACACACACACACACACACACACACACACACACACAAGTACTCACAATGGCAGCAGGAGAAAGAGATTCAGTGGAAGGGCTGGAGTCCAGGTAGGGAAGAGAAGCAGAGTCAAAGTCCTTGGGTGAAGAGGGGGTGGGAGGTGATAGCTACCTATCCAGGCTGGAAAGGGGTCCTTGTCCAGTAGGTGTTGCCCTGTCGGTGACCCCCCTCTGGACCTCTGAGTGGATAGGTGGTGTGGCATGGTGCTGGTCCAGATGGAGAGGGTGTCCCACTGGGTCTGTCTTCACTGCCCGTTTTTTATAGGGGCAGACCTTGTGTGACCCTAGTGGCAGGAGGCATGCCCAGGCAAGGGTCAGCCCCTGGTGTACTGAGCATGTGTGCTTCATGCAGGGATGTGCAGTTTCAGGTGTTTGTAATGGTGGGGTACAATGGTAGAGTTGCTGGTTCTGCAGGGTCTTTTGTCTTTCAAATGCTGGGTTCTTGTCTCTGTTCCTGGGTGAGGTCCGTGGTTCCTGGATGAATCGATGTGAGGTGATGGCCCAGTCGTTACAAGCCATTCAGTAGAGGCCTGCTACCATTGTATTTCAATCATTCCCAATCACTCTTATTCATCTGGGAACCAATTTACATGGGAGGGGTACATAAATCATACAGTTGCAACACAGTGGATGCCTGGGCAAAGGACACAAGATGGAGGCTTGACATACAAAATGGAAACTTGACATGACATATGCTAACTTACTTAGGTGTAAAACAGTAATCACACAATATAAAAGCAGTACAAACATAAGAATTATCACCTATAATACAGTGAGTATTGATATCAAAATTGCAGGGAACTTATTTGCCAAGAGGGGATAGAAAAATAAAACATACTACCTAAAATACAATGTTAAAGTTTATCCTACATGTTAACTTACTTATACTTATCTATAGGGAATAGAGAGGGAGAGAAAAAGTCAGAACTGGTTGGGGAAGGGGAGGGAATGCATTTTAAAATAAAGAAAAAAAGAAAAAACTGGGGTTTTGCTACAGGCTAATTGCATGGCTGTGTTCTGTCGCTACACTATGTCCCATGCCTTGCAGATGGCGTCCTCGTTTATGTTCTCTTTCACATATCCCCTTCTCTTGGGTTTCTGGATCCTCTCTGGCCCCACACTCTCAGCCTCTCACTAGGCTTCTGGGTCTCACACTCAATCCCTCAGTCTGGGCTCTTGAACTCTTCCTGAGTCCCTAGGAACCTCCTTCTCCCTTTAGATTCTTCCCAAACCTCCAGACTGCTTTAAGTGTTACCTCTCCCCCGCCTCCCCCCATGTTGACCGTCTATGGCTGCAGCCATTCTGCTGAGGTGGTGTTCTGTCAGTAGGCTCCAAGCTGTTACTGCTGGCTCCACTCAAGTCTGGAGTGGAGCCATCAGTATCCTACTTAAAACTAGCCTTCCTCCAGGATCAGATGACTCCATAATCAACCCTGACCACACGTGCAGGCTGCCCCAACACTAGCCTACCTGCTTCCTAAAGTGGCAGTAGTACCAAGCCTTCTGCCACACCCAGTGGCAGTATTCATATTTCATTCTACTACTACTTCTTCACAATAAGAACTATAACTAATGAAGTGCTTTTACAATGGCTAAGATAATAGGCCCCTTCTTAACTAAATGTTTCAGCAAGAGCTACTGCAATGCATTCCAGAATTACTTTACTTGCTATAAATATATGAGAATACTGTAACTGAGAGAGGTAATTAGTCTGAAGTCAGAAAGCAGGGTAGATATTCACCTTTATCTTTTCTTCTTCTTCCCTCACTTGTCCCATCTAAACAGGGTCACTGTTGCAGATCCTGGCTTACCTTCTGCTTTGGCCATACATATCTTGTTCTTCCAACATCTTCTCTCATAAAGATATACACTTTTATAGGCCAGCTAAATAAGACATTCTCTCTACCCCTCTTTCTGTGTGTGTGTGTGTGTTGGGGGGTGGGGAGGGACAGCATACAAGGTTCTGTGAACCCAAGTTCACTTCATTGGATGCTGTAATTGTCAGAGGGGAGTAATGTGAGTTAAACTATCAAAAGTAGTCCAAAATATATTTATTTATAAATAATTATTTTAGGGAGTTGGGTGGTCTTAATTCATGGTTTTGAACTATTGCGGTTGCCACTGTTAGCAACATAGGCCATGTCTATATCAGAAGCTTCATAGCTATTATTATGGGGCAACTTGGACAGTCTAATCAGCAATGATAAATGATTGTGTAAATTAACCTGCTAGAAGGGTTAAGTGGGTATGACTATACTGCTTTGGGTTTAGGAAGCAATTTGTTCAAAGAATCAGAGTGTGCTTGAAGGCCAGACCAGGTATGGTAAACTTATAGCATAGGCATGGCCACTGAAATCTCACCCAGGAGACTGGGGCTAAGTACAGAGAGACAAAAAGCCTGAAGCTAAATCAATTAATTTTTTGCAGATTAGTCTAAGCTGTGTAGATAGACATTCACTTTTGATTTCAGAAATGAAGCCACATGCCTGCAGTGGCCAGGGTCAGAATCCAGGGGATGCTGGAGAACACCTCCCTGGTTGGCTGGAGGCAGGCAGCTTGGGCCAAAGCTAGCCCACTCACTCTATTGGGGGTGGTGTGGTGTGGGGGAAGTTCAAAGCATCCTAGGATGCTGGGGGACTGAGTTAACTTGAATCTGGAAGGGATGTGGGACAGAAGTTCTATAAACTGATTTAGCCTATATCAGTTAAGTTGGATACTACATCCATCAAGCTTCATCTTAAAATAGTTTTGGCCATTTTGAATGTACTTTACATGCAATAAACATTTGTTGTGTTAGAGATTTGAACTGGTTTTCAATCACACCAATTTATGTGTAATTTCTGTTCCTAGCCTAGATGAACAGACTATTTCTTGAAGCTTCTTCAGAGTTCTTATACCAAACCCGGAAACAGCCAGCTGTGTTTCCTACAGTGTATTGCTACAAATAGCTTAAAGGCTGACTGGACTACATTAGTAATACAGTGACTGGCATATGCAGTATTGCGGGGGGGGGGGGAGTTAATATAGAATCCTATGATGGACGATGACAGCTTTGTTCAAACAGAGTCCACGTGCAATTTGGTATGAGATTGATGAGCAGAAGCTTCAACTGGAGAGCTCCAAAAATCAGTCTTAATAAAAGTGTCAGAAACTTATACTATAAACGGATATTTTTTTAAGGGCTCTCTGTGTAAGTGTTTTGGGTATAGAAGGCTTCTATAGGAACAATCCTGTCTTGATAAAGAAAACCTAGTTTTTTTCAGACTATTCTTCAGTTCTCTGGAAATTTGGGGACATGTTGTACCATCAGTTTATAAACAAAACTCCCCATTGACTTCATTGGGGAGTTCTACTTATAAATCAATGCCAGGATATAGCCTGTGGTTTTTATACAGTATAGATCAAAAGACAGCACTAAGGAAATAAACAAGGGACTTAATAAAAGAAGCCTAAATGAGGAGTTCAACACAATGTTTTGTAAAGATGGCTCCTGGAATTCTACTTATGTTGTATTTGTAATTATACTTAATTCTGTATCAAATCCCTAGCAAGAAAAAATAAGGACAGTGAATGCCACAATTCTGCTTAAAGTTAGAAATATGCCTGTAGTGAATGAATAATCCTAACAGTCTACTCAGATTTAACTAACAGTGCACATCTAATATTATGCTCAGTACTATAAATATACTGTGCCAAGGTTTGTATGTACAATATAAATGTGCTTGTTATCATTGTTATAATCCAGTTAAGTCTATGTAGGATGCACAGTCTGTGTTTATCCAATGACTGTAAGCCTTTTGAGGGTTATTATAAATATGACCTTTAAGAAATATTTCAGAATGACATTGGAGTATTTCTCCTTGGTGTACTTAGCAAAAAGGGCCTTAAGTGAGCTAAATGACAAAAAAACTAAATACACAATGGATTTATGTCTCCATGGATACATTTTAAGTGCCCTAGCATCCTACCTCACTTCAGGAATCTCAACTCAGGATTTGCAGTTATGAACCCTATCCTTGATTTAGGTGCATAAACCAGGTCAGCTTTTTCCCACGGCCTACAATCTCCCACCAACTCATTATAGTCTAGTGTGATGATTACAAACTTCTTCAAGTCATTAAACCCTTTCATACCACTTCTTCTGATGCAGAACCCCCTATCCCTAACTTTGCAGGCCAAGTTAGCAGCCCCAGAGTCAGGGGATCTAGTTCAGCAATGGCAGCACACTGTCCCCTGGCCTCCTCTGCCATTACCCTGAATCTTTTTGTGGAACCCCTGATGACTTATTATGAAACCACTGGGTTACACAGAACACAATTTGAAAATCACTGGTTTAGTGGGTAGGCAGTTTCCTGAGATACATGAGGCCTATCTTCATATAATCCTAGGGTCTTGAACCAAGGCCTTTCATATGCTAGCAACAGTTTTAGTCACAGCTGTAGAGGTCGACCTCTCATTATGATAATTATGGCAGTCAACTGAAAGAAATAGTGAGTGAGCTAGGACATTGAACATTGTGACACATCTAATCTAAGTACTATTCGCGTTCTGGATTTCTGAAATCCTATTAATATATTTCAGCTTTTATACTGTTTTCTGAGAGTATCTGTACTAACTTCATCAAAAATATGCCTACATTTGGCAAATGGGGAAAAAAAAAATTAAAGTTGGACTTGTTCCTTTGTGGTGTGTGATCATCATAATATTCTTCCTGTTCCCTGGATGTCTAATAGGTAGAGTTTACTTCTGATACATATAAAATATTTTTGTTCACATGTGAACACCTTTGCTAGTATATGAAAATGGATATTTCCATAAAGAAAATATTTTCCAAAATACTTACATGGAAATAAATATTTGCATGAATATTTAATGTGAATGAAAAATGGGCATGAGCTTGACTGAATCAAAAAACCAATATAATATGTAATTTTTCTAGCAATCTAGCTTGTTCTAGTTTAGGTCATGTTAGGACATGACCTAGACAGCATTATGTTAATAACTTATCCTTTATTTTACTTCTAAATTTTTGTTTTGCATTTAGAGACTGGTAATTTTCAGTTTAGGTTGTAATTGTTTCAAAGTTGTCTTGATATTCGACTTGTAATTTCAGCAACACCCATTTAAATCTTTAATGCAGCACTGTATATTATAAAACAAGTTAATACAAAATACTATTACATTTCATTTTTGCAGGGCGGAGGGGGGAAGTTGTGCTCTATAAAAGACAATATATCTGCAGTAATTGTAGTAAATGTAATTTATAAGGCCAAAATGAAAAAAGTGCATAATCCTAACAGAAAAGCAAGCAATACAACTCTTCAGTGAAGACTTGTTTTTATGTTATGAGAACATTGCTTTAGAATGACATTTTGCTTACATTTACAAGACTTTTCTCCAAACGTGGAGCTTAATTCTGAGAGGAATATAAGGCAGTGATATGCGGAGGAGACGAATTTACATGGCATTAAAGTTATTAACTCTGTATAAGTTTTTTTTTATATAAGTGGTAAGGATTGATGTATAGTGAAACAATTACAGTGTGTTCTGAATCTTGATGTACTTTGATATCAATTTTGAAGCTTCTAATGTAAAAAGTGACAATTTAAAATTATTTTAAAATTATTGTATATTAAAAAAATGTTTCTCAAAAGCTGTTTATAATTACAGCCAGAAGTAGCCAATGCTGTTGTTATACTTTAGATCAGTATTTATACAACATGGCAGTGTTATGGTATTATACCATGCAGGGTACAATATATGTTAAAAAGAAACATTTAATCAGTAATGGACACCAGGCTTTGATTTCTCATTATCATTCAGGAAGGATAATGGTCATGGGTGATGATCAAGGCCAACATCCAGGATGTGATGGAGCATTTGTTTTGTGTATGAAGATTTAGAATTAAGATAAAATCCAGACTTTATTGAAGGCATTGGAAGATTTGCCATTAACTTAATTGGGCCATGATTTAACTTTTAAACCACTATAAATATATTTGGATTTATAAAACAACCTTTCTAGCTCTGTGCAATGTAAAGCATACATGTTATGTGGGAAGATCATGAAGGGGCAATGTGTTAGAAGCCACAGTGGAAAGGAAAATAAAAAATAATAAGACAGGTTGGCAGGAATAGTAAAAAGGAGCAGAAAGGAGAGCAAGTAAGCAAGTGGGAGTAGTGCAAGGTCACTGAAAGAGTACTGTGATCCTACTACTTATTTCTTTCTTTTCACCCTTTTCCTACCCTCCTCTACAGAGATTTCTGAAGTCAAACGCTCTTCAGAAATGCACTAAAAAAAAACAAAACAGCACAAAAACCTTGTGTTGATACCACCTAGGTTTTGATATGCCTTTAAATAATTTAGGATTATGCTCTTATTTATTACGAAGTGGTACTTTTACAATTTTTTGAAAACTAAGTCATGAAATCATATTCTAGTTTGCCCCATGCAACTGCCTCAATCCTTCTAAAACATTTAATGCCTCATGTTCAAAAGCAATTGAGTGCAACTGCTGTGGGGATTATTCCATTTTATGCATAGATAGCACTTTAGTTTTGCCATGCTCAGCAACAAAACATGACTACTAACTTTTTGAAAATGATGGCCACCTTAGTGTGGTGGTGCTCAACCTTTTGGCCATGTGGGCCAGTGTGGGATAAAGCTAGATTAAGCCGTATATACCATGATCTGGCCCTGGGGCCCTGCACTGCACTCTCCCTGCCTCAACTGGGAGTGGGCCCAGTGGCCCAGCCCCACCCCTTACTACCACAGCATGCCAGGATTGGGTCCTGGGGGCCTGGCATTTCCCCATCTTGGTCTTGCACAGTAGGATTTGGCTCTGGGTCCACCTCTACCCAATTCAGTGTGCAGGGCCCAGGGCTCCCTATAGGTCCAGAAATTTGGCAGTGAGGGAATGGTGTTATAAGTCTCCCTCTCCCAAATTTCAGGACCCAGGGAGAATCCTGTGGGCCAGATGATGCAGGGCTATGGGCCATATCTGTGGGCCAGGGGTTCAGCAACCCTGGTCTTATTGGTTAAGGGCCCTTGCCCCATAGATAAGCTCACCTCCCCTTGAGGTAATTTGAACCCTGATCTCTTTTATGCTAGTATAGTGGCCTACAGCAGGGTGAGAGCACCCACCTTTGGAGGCTAAGACTCTGGGAAGTCAAGAGAGAAAAATCAGATCATTCAGTGCACTTCAGTCCCCTCTCACTTGTAGTGACACATTATATTTAGCCAGATCAGCATTCTATTAAGTGTAACTCAGGCTAATCCTATTACTTAAAATGGCATTACTCCAGTTTTACATCAGTGTAAGCGATGCTTTTGGCATTAGTCATTTGCTTTGGGAGGAGGGGTCGGAGCCCAGAACCTAAGGCACCCTCCTTGATGCATGCCCACTTACATTGGGTTACTGAGAATTAGGCTCCTTGCTGATTACTAGCTCTCCTTTGGGTCTATGAATCTTTCTCTTTTGTCTGGCCAGTAGACTAGTTTCTCTAGGAAGCAATGGAGGTGCTCCAAACCATGATTGCATAGTTCAATGGGTAAAGCACTCTGGATGTAGGAAATGTGGACTCAGATCCCTAGAACCTCAGAAAGCCTAAGCCAAGGATGTACAATTACTTTGGCTCGAGGGACACTTAATGAGTTCGATGAGCTGCCAGGGGCTGTGTACAAAATCTTTTAGAAGATATCATGTTTAACAAATTATAGATAAAAAAAAAACAAGTTGTATACTAAAAATAAAGCTGCTACAATATTTTAATTTAATTTCAAACATAATTTTTGTCCTGATTTCTATTATTTTTAGTAGTATATAGAGAGATAATTGCAAAATGATTCAAAATAAAGTCTTACTCTTGTTTATTGTTTGTGGAGGGTGTGGGAGATGGGGGTATGTGTATGTGTGGGGTGGGGGGAGCTGCCCATGTGCTAGGTCCCAGGAGCTGGGTAGAAAAGGGAGGGGGGGCAGGGGGCGAGTGTAGCAGAGATGATCCAGGCAATGTGGTGCAGGTGTGGTTTGCTGTGCCCTCCCTCATCCATCCTAGGTTTGCCCCTACAGAACTCCATATGGGGCCAAGCCCCACCTGCTCCCACCCAGGGAAGCCCAGACCACACTCCCACTGCCAACCTGGCCCTGGCCAGCGTGCACAGATTCCTGGCAGGGCTGCTTCAGGATTTGTAAAAAATTGAGTTCAAATAAACTAAATTTAGTTAAATATAAACTCAATTATTTTTAATGTAGTTAATTAAATTTCACTAAATAAGATTTAGTTAATTCACTGTGCCTTAATATTGATGCATGTGTAGACTGTAGCACTTTACTGCAGAGCTAATTAGTTAACTCTGAAATAAAACTCATGTAGATGCACCCAGTGTTTCCCCACTTGGAGCCCAGCCTGTTCTCTGAAGTCTGGGCTATTGACTAGCCAAGCTTTAACTGTTCTGTGCATGCAGAACAGGATCCATAGGCTTCTGAGGTTTCATACCTTCAAAATGCTCCACTGCCAGATGGGTCAACATGCAGAGTTGCCAAGTATGTGGGGAGCCTGAAACACGTAGTAGTTTAAAAGGGCCTGCCAACAGCAAAAAAGCCTCAGTTAGGCTTTGAGAGTGGTGAGAGATGCGCAGGTGACAGCCTGCTGTGCCCCCACTCCCCCAAACCCCCCCAGAGACCCCCCAGAAGCTGCGGAGCCCCCTGCCGACCCCCAGCACAGCCAGAGGTAAGTAGGGCCCATGGTCGGAGGGGGTTAATCCTTAGAGTGGGAGGAGGTGGCTGAATGGGAGCCGAGCCAGGTCTCACCCTGCCCAGACCCCTACTTGGCCCAGCCCCCCAGGGAGACAGAGAGGTAGGGGGAGGGTACTTACCAGTCCCTCTCCAGTGGCGAGAAGAACAGGCTGCCAAACAAGCGTGCTTGTCTGCCGGCATGTAAGTTAGCACAGAATTCGCATAGGTGGGTCCAGGGGAGGGCCCGGAGCCCTGCCTGTGAGCCCCCCAGGGTAGACAGTCCCAGACATAGCCAGCCTACTATCGGTATGACATGGATGGGCATGCGTCGCATCACTCGGGTCCCCTCGGGATCTGTGGCCCCTGCCTCTGGCACCTCAGAGATGGCCACCCAGACGGAGCCCATGGTTTCAGGCTCCATGCAGACAGAGCCCCTGGCTCTCAGCTGCGGGGGCTGCCTGTCCCTTTTTCAGGCTCTGGGGCCTGGGAGCATGGCTACCTCTCTTTGTGGGGTCTGCTCCCTATTGGGGTCTCTGGCACACTAGCTGGAGGAGCTCCAGTCCACAGTCCAGAGACTGCGTGCCATAAGGGACTGTAAGCAGGAGATTGACTCCGACTGCCAGGCCCTTCTCCCCCAGGAGCTGAAGGATAGACCATGGTCTCCATCCAGGACAAGAGAGGACTCTGGAATCTCCCATTCTGTCCAGTCAGGGGGATGGACCAAGGTGGTCAAATGCCCTAAGGCCTGTCACACCAAGGCCCCTGCCTCACCGGAGCTTAGCAACAGGTATGAACCTCTTGCAGCCCCAGCAGAGCCTGCTGAGTTGCCAGCTCCTGCAGGCAACACAGGCCCAACTGCAGATATCACCCCCGCTCTCCCCAAGACAAAATGCAAACTGTTCGTTGTGGGATACTCCATCCTGAGGGGGACTGAGGGGGTAATCTGCTGCCCCAACCCCTTAGCCCAGGAAGTCCACTGCTTCCCGGGGGCCTGCATCCAAGACATTGTGGAGAAGATCCCTAAGATCCTCCAGCCATGTGGGCACCAATGACATGGCTCGGAGCACTCCCAGCCAAGTCATGAGGCACTACAGGGATTTGGGAGTAGGGCTAAAGGGTCTGGGGGCACAAGTGGTGTTCTCTTCAATCCTCCGAGTCTCAGGGTATGGGCTGAGGAGGGAGAGGAGGATCCAGGTAGTCAACCAAAGACTGCAACACTGGTGTCATTGGGAAGGCTTTGGCTTCCATGACCACAGTCTGCTCTTTGGCAAGAGAGTCAGTGAGCTGCTGGGAAGAGATGGCCTCCACCTCTCTCCCCTGGGGAGGAGACTCTTCTCAGCCAGACTGGCTGACCTGCTCCACCAGGCTTTAAACTAAGCCCACCAGGGGCCAAGGGGACTACCACCACTGCTCTCTCACTGAGCAACCCTTGTAAAGCCAGCAGGCCAAGGCACTTAAGGGGGCCCACCCCCGCCCCAGCCCTGGTACAATCTGTGGGCAAGGCAAGAGCCCCCAAGGGGACACTTGCCTGCCTGTACAAAAATGCCAGGGGCTTGGGGAATAAGCAAGAGGAACTCATCCTCCTGATTAATGTAAATAATTATGACATCATAGGGATAATGGAGACCTGGTGGGACTCCACCCATGACTCGACCATGGGTATAGATGGCTATACCTTGTACAGGAGAGAATGAGTAGATAAAAGGGGCGGGGGTTTAGCTATATATGTTAAGGAAAGCTATGCATCCCTGCAAGCTGATGTTGGCACCCAGGGTGGATGACTGGAGACTCTCTGGGTTAAAATCCATGGGGAACACAGCACAGGGGACACAACAGTGGGAGTCTACTACAGACCTCCCACCCAAAGTCAAGAGCTTGACCAGGAGTTCACCTGAGGCCGCATGCTCCAGAACCATGGTTGTTATGGGTGACTTCAATTACCCAGATATCTTGTGGGAGGAACACTCAGCAAAATCCAAGCAGTCGCAAGGCTTCCTATTGTGCATGGATGACCTCTACCTGACTCAAGAAGTCTATGGGCCAATGAAAGGTAAAGCGCTGCTTGAACTGATACAGGCTAGTAGGGATGACCTAATTGGTGACCTAGTGGTCAATAGGAAGTTGGGTGACAGCGACCACGAGCTGATCACCTTCACCATGAGCCGTAAAGCTGGCAAGTCAGTCAGCAACACTGAAGTCCTTGACTTCAGGAAAGTTGACTTTGCCAAGCCCAGGAGGCTTGTCAGTGAGGCCCTAAGGGACCACGACCCCAGGGGGAGGGGAGTCCAGGAAGACTGGTTGCTCCTCAAGGGAGCGATCCTCAATGCAAAAGCAAATTCTATTCCATTTTGGAGGAAAGGCAGCAAGAGGGTACAGCAGCCCCGCTGCCTCTCCAGGGATCTAGCAGACCTGAGGCTAAAAAGAAAGGCCTACAAAGGATGGAGGATGGGATTCACATCCAAGGAGGAATATTCTGCATTGGTCAAGTCCTGAAGGGACCGAACCAGGCAAGCCAAGGCTGCAACTGAACTCCAACTAGCTTTGAGCATCAAGGACAATAAAAAGTCCTTTTTCAGATATGTGGGGAGCTGGAGGAAAAGCAAGGGCAACATTGGACCCCTGCTGAACCAGATGGGACAACTGACAACTGACGCCCAGGAAAAAGCCAACCTATTAAATGGGTACCTTGTGGAAGTCTTTCATCAGACCCATGGGATGCCCATGCCCTCTATGGGACAGGGAGGTCTGGGTGAGGGAGATCCCTTGCCCTCCATCAATGCGGACCTCGTAAAGTAAAACCTTGAGAGGCTAGATACCTTCAAGTCAGCTGGCCCTGACAATCTACAGCCCAGGGTACTCAAGGAGCTGGCGAGCATCATAGCCCTGCCTCTGGCACAGATCTTTGAGAACTCCTTGTGCTCTGGTGTAGTGCCCGAAGACTGGAAGAAGGCCAATGTGGTGCCTATCTTCAAGAAAGGGAGGAAAGTGGATCCAGCAAACTATAGACCCATCAGCCTGACCTCTATCACAAGGAAGATCTTAGAAAAGTTTATTAAAGAGGCCATCCTTAATGGACTGGCTGATGCCAACATCCTGAGGGATAGCCAGAATGGGTTTGTAGTGGGTAGGTCTTGCTTGACCAATCTCATTTCTTTTTATGACCAGGTGACCTATCACCTGGTCAAGGGAGAAGCGATTGATGTAATATATCTTGAATTCAAAAAAGCCTTCGATTTGGTATCCCATGATCACCTCTTGGGGAAACTGGTCAATTGTGGCCTTAGGTCCACCATGATACACTGGCTGGAAAATTGACTTCGTGGTCAGACCCAGAGGGTGGTAATTGACAGAAGTCAATCGTCATGGTGCCCTGTGACCAATGGGGTCCCCCAAGGCTCTGTCTTTGGACCCATATCGTTCAACACCTTCATTAATGATTGGATATTGGAGTCAGAAGCGGACTGGTCAAGTTTGCCGATGACACCAAACTTTGGAGCAAAGCATCCACACCAGAAGACAGGAGGGTGATCCAGGCTGACCTGGACAGGTTCAGCAAATGGGCAGATGAGAACCTGATGGTGTTTAATGAAAAATGCAAGGTTCTCCACCTTTGGAAGGAAAAATTTGCAGCATCCTTATAGGCTCAGCAGTGCTACACTGGCTAGTACTATGTAAGAAAGAGACTTGGGGGTCATCATTGACCACAAGATGAACATGAGCTTGCAATGTGATGCTGTGGCTAATAAAGCGACCAAAATGCTGACTTGCATCCATAGATGCTTCTGAAGCAAATCCTGAGATGTCATTCTCCCATTGTACTCAGCCTTGGTGAGGCCACAGCTGGAGTACTGCATCCAGTTTTGGGCCCCACAATTGAAAAAGGATGTGGAGAAGCTTGAGAGAGTCCAGAGAAGAGCCACACACATGATCAGAGGTCAGGAAAACAGACCTTACGATGACAAGTTGAGATCTATGAGACTCTTTAGCCTGGAAAAGTGCAGGCTCAGGGGTGATCTGATGGCCACCTGAGTTTATCAGGGGTGACCATCAGTATCTGGGGGAACGTTTGCTCACCAGAGCATCCCAAGGGATGATGAGGTCGAATGTTTATAAATTAGTGCAAGACCGTTTCAGACTGGACATAAGGAAGAATTTCATAGATTCATAGATGTTAGGGTCGGAAGGGACCTCAATAGATCATCAAGTCCGACCCCCTGCATAAGCAGGAAAGAGTGTTGGGTCTAGATGACCCCAGCTAGATGGTTATCTAACCTCCTCTTGAAGACCCCCAGGGTAGGGGAGAGCACCACCTCCCTTGGGAGCCCGTTCCAGACCTTGGCCACTCGAACTGTGAAGAAGTTCTTCCTAATGTCCAATCTAAATCTGCTCTCTGCTAGCTTGTGGCAATTATTTCTTGTAACCCCCCGGGGGCGCCTTGGTGAATAAATACTCACCAATTCCCTTCTGTGCCCCCGTGATGAACTTATAAACAGCCACAAGGTCGCCTCTCAACCCTCTGTTGCGGAGGCTGAAAAGGTCCAGTTTCTCTAGCCTCTCCTCGTAGGGCTTGGTCTGCAAGCCCTTAACCATACGAGTGGCCCTTCTAAGGACTCTCTCCAGGTAATCCGCATCCTTCTTGAATTGTGGCACCCAGAATTGCACGCAGTACTCCAACTGTGGTCTGACCAGCGCCCGATAGAGTGGAGGTATCACCTCCTTGGATCTATTCATCATGCATCTGCTGATGCACAATGAAGTGCCATTGGCGTTTCCGATGGCTTCGTCACACTGCCAACTCATGTTCATCTTGGAGTCCACTAGGACTCCAAGATCCCTTTCCACTTCTGTGCCACCCAGCAGGTCATTCCCTCGGCAATAGGTGTGCTGGACATTTTTCCTCCCTAGGTGCAGCAATTTGCACTTGTTGAACTGCATTCTGTTGTTTTCTGCCCACTTGTCCAACCTGTCCAGGTCTGCTTGAAGCTGTTCCCTGCCCTCCAGCGTGTCCACTTCTCCCCATAGCTTTGTGTCATCTGCAAACTTGGACAGAGTACATTTCACTCCCTCGTCCAAGTCGCTGATGAAGACATTAAAGAGTATCGGTCCCAGGACCTAGCCCTGCGGGACCCCACTGCCCACACCCTTCCAGGTCGAAACCGACCCATCCACCACGACTCTCTGGGTGCGACCCTGTAGCCAATTCGCCACCCACGGGACTGTGTAGTCATCCAAGTCACAGCCTCTTAACTTATTTACCAGTATGGGGTGGGATACCATATCAAAGGCCTTCCTGAAGTCTAAGTGTACAACATCCACCCCTCCTCCTGTGTCCAGGTTTTTCATAACCTGGTCATAAAAAGAGACTAGATTAGTCAGGCACTATCTGCCTGCTACGAACCCGTGCTGGTTTCCCCTCAGCATAATTTGTCCTACCTAGCTCTCACAAATGTGAGCCTTGATAATTTTTTCAAAGACTTTGCCAAGGATGGAGGTGAGACTGACTGGCCTATAGTTGCCTGGGTCCTCCTTCCTCCCCTTCTTGAAAATGGGGACCACATTGGCCCTTTTCCAGTCCTCCAGGACTTGGCCCGTGCGCCACGAGCGTTCAAATATTCCCGCCAGTGGCTGTGCAATGATGTCAGCCAGTGCCTTCAGCACCCTCAGATGGAGCTCATCCGGGCCTGCCGACTTAAAGGCATCCAGTTCTTCCAAGTGACTCTGCACCATCTCAGGGTCTACGCATGGTAGTCTGGCGCCTTGCTGCTGCCTCTCTGCAACCCCAGTGAGAGACTTGTCGTGCCCCTCACTTAGGAACATTGAGGCAAAGAACTGGTTGAGGAGTTCAGCCTTGTCCCCCCTGTCTGTCACCAATTGTTTCTGCCCATTTAGCAGGGGTCCTATTCCTCCCTGGGCCTTCCTTTTACTCCCTATATATCTAAAAAACAATTTCTTGTTGTCCTTTACTTGGGATGCCATCCTCAGCTCCATGGTAGCTTTGGCCTGTCTAACTGCCTCCTTACAAGCGCAAGCAGAGGAGGTATATTCGTCTTTGGTGATCTCTCCCTGTTTCCACTTTTTTATGTGCTCCCCTTTTGGCCCTTAGTCTGCCCTGGATTTCTCTGGTCAGCCAAGGAAGCCTCCTGCCCCCTTTCCCTCTTTTTCCTCGCATCGGGATCATCTCGCTTTGTGCCTGAAGGATCATTTCCTTAAGGCACAGCCACCCTTCTTGGGCTCCCATCACTTCAAAACTCCTACTCTGCAGTGCGTCCTTGACTAATCGCCTGAGTTCATTGAGATCAGCTTTCCTAAAGTCTAGCACTTTAACCCTACTAGTTACCTTACCCACTCAACGTTTTTTGAAGAATTCTATTATTAGGTGATCACTGTCCCCCAGATGGCTACCGATCTGTAGGTCCCCTACCATGTCATCCCCCGTTGCCAATACCAGATCCAGTAAGGCATCCCCCCTAGTGGGACCGTGTACCTCCTGCGTCAGGTGGAGGTCCTGTACACAGGTTAGAAACCTGCATGAATGGTGGGACTTTGCCATCTGCGTCTCCCAGCAGATGTCTGGGTAGTTTAGGTCCCCCATGGCTATCGCCTCTTTAGCTTTTATGGTCTCCGAGAGCTGCCTCAGGAGCCCCGAATCTATTTCTTCCCCTTGGTGTGGGGGTCTGTAGCAGACCCCTACCACCAAATCCCTTTCTCCTTGCCCCGCATGTAGCCTAACCCACAATCCTTCTACTTCCTCATCCTTGGATTCTGTCTTGATGAGGGTTGATGTATATTGCTCATTGACATAGAGCGCAACCCCTCCCCCTTTCTTCCCCACCCTGTCCTTTCTGTACAATCTATAACCCTCAATATGTACCACCCAGTCGTGGGACGAATCCCACCAGGTTTCCATTAGCCCTACTAAGTCGTAGGTGTTTTGTGCAATCAGGAGCGCTAGTTCATCCTGCTTGTTCCCCATGCTCCTAGCATTAGTATATAGGCACTTGAGCCCTGTGACTGGTGCCTTTGCTGCCCCCCCGCTCCGAATCCCAAGGGGCCCCTTATTTCTTACCTTCTCGTTGCTTTCCTGTGCTGCAGTGCTGGCTGCCCTATGGCTTGCAGGTTCCCAATGTTCTCCTTCTTCAGGCTGGGCTGTTCTTGTGGGTGCCACATGGTTTGGTGGTCCACAGCTTCCCCCACCCTCATCTTCCCCTCCCCCTGATGAGCCTAGTTTAAAGCCCGCCGGAGGAGATCCGCCAACCTAGAAGAAAACACACACTTACCTTTGGGGGACAGGTGAAGCCCATCCCAACTGAGCATGTCCCTCGTCGTAATGTGCGGGTCGTTGTCCAGGAAGCCAAAGCCTGCCTCGAGACACCACTGCCGAAACTGCCAGTTGGTCTCTCTGATGCAGTTCTCATGCTGCCTTCCATGTCCGTTCACTGGTAGGATGGAAGAGAATACCATCTGTGCACCGAACTCCTTCAGCACACCGCCCAGAGCACTGTAGTTCGCCATCAGGTGATCGGGGGTTCTCCTGGCCGCATCATTAGTACCCACATGGACTAGGACCATGGGGTAGTAATCGGGGGGGCTTGATCCTGGCCTGGATTACTTCCATCACATCCCGAATCTTTGCTCCGGGCAGGCAGTAGACCTCTCATGTTGAGGGGTCCTGGCGACAGATGGGCCCTTCCGTACCTCTCAGGATGCAGTCGCCTATGATGAGCACTCATCGCCTCCTCCTCTGGGTCCGCTTGGATATCTTGACCTGTTCGGAGCGTGGAGAATGTGGTGTTGCTTCCTGCCCAAGGGTTTCCTCCTCTCCTTTCATCTCCTGCAGGGTCACCAGGGCCTTGTACCTGTTCTCCAGTTGGACTGGAGGAACTGGTACCTGTTCGCTGCGAGCAGCTCCGGTCCTGAATGTGACCATCTGCCACTCTGCTGTGGAGGGCATTCCCCGGACTGCTTCCTCCTTGGGTGCCTGGTCCTGCAGGGAAAAGAAATAGCCGTCAATTTCATCCTCCACCTCCCTGATACCCCTCAGCCTGCTAACCTCCTCCTGGAGCTCCCTCATCTGCGCCTCCAGAGTCCTAAAATGGGCTCCTGCCGGACATGTGTGGGGGCCCCCAATCTCTGCCCCCCCGACCCTACTGGGGATCCCCCGCAGGCCAGGAGGTAGGGGGACATCAGCTCCCCCATGGGCTTGGTCTGGGTGGAGGCCTCAGACCAGCCCCGGGTGGGCTTGGCCCCCTGGGCAGAGGCCCTAGCAGCACTCCTCGTCGACACCATTCTATAAGCTGTTTGTAGATCTGAGTGGTGTCTATGCCCTACCTGTACAGGAGTCTCTCTCCTGGCCCTTCTTGCCTGCCCGCCGGCGCGAACGCCTGCGCAAACGCCGTCGCGCTCTGTTCGCGCTGCGCGGCTCAGAAGTGCGGCTTCCTACCGGCTCAGCTATATGGGACCCGGGGGGCTTCCCCTCCAGATCTGGCTCAGCTGTGCCGGGTCCCTCCGCCCCACTTACCTTCAGGGGATCAGCTGTTGCTGCCCCCACTGCCGATTCCTCTGCTGCTGCTGCTGCTGCTGCTTCCGCCTCTGGCCAGTCAGTTGGTAAAGTTGGTAAAGGGGCACACGTGCGTGCGGGACACATATGCGCCTGGCTCCTCTCCTTCCCACTGCTGGTTCCCAAGTGCTGGGAACTAAGTCTGTCGCGGCTTTGAAAGCCCACAGTTTGAATTTCCCGCCCCTGCTCCAAAAGCCAATCAGACGCCCCGGTCTACCCGGAAGTGCCTGCCGGCAGTTCCGCCCCCTACGCTCCCCCGCTGGGGGGATCCGCTGCCACCGGAGCCTGGTCCCCAAGGGTTAGCCCCAGGAGTGCTCCCTGGCCTGGGGGGACAGTCCCCTCCCTAGCCCTCCCTGTTTGCATGCTCTGTTCACGCTGCTCGAGACTATAGGGGGGCTGTTAGGAAGGCTAAGGTGGAGACAGAACTAGGACTAGTGACCAGGATCAAAGATAAAAAGAAGTCCTTTTTTAAATATATAGGGAGTAAAAAGAAAGCACTTGGTAACATGGAGCCCCTGCAGGACATGCTTGGCAATCTGGTTGTTGCATCAGACAATAAAGCTGTCCTCTTTAACAAATTATTTGCCTCCATTTTTCTGAGCAGGGACTGGGACATCCCCCCACTGGGATCCTGGATGGATCCAGGAGATGCACAGCCAAGCCTAGGGTCAGAAAGGACCTAGTTAGGGAACTTTTGGTGGGGCTGGATGTGTTCAAATCAGCAGGTCCAGATGATCTACACCCCAGGGTGCTGAGGAAATTGGCAAAGGTCATTGCGGAACCCCTGGCATGGCTTTACAAGCACTCATGGTGCTCTGGCCACATGCCAGAGGACTAGAAAAAAGCCAATATGGTCCCCATTTTCAAAAAGGAGAGGAAGGAGGACCCAGGAAACTATAGGCCCATTAGTCTTACCTCAGTCCTGGGGAAGCATTTTGAGAAAATTATCCAGCAGCACAACTGTGAGGGACCATTAGGGGAGATTATGCTTAGGGGCAACCAACATGGGTTCATTAGGGGCAGATCCTGTCAGACCAACCTAGTTGCCTCCTACAACAGGATGACAAAATACTTAGATGCAGGTGTCAGAGTGGATGTAGCCTTCCTGTACTTTAGGAAGGCCTTCAACACTGTCTCTCACACCATTCTTATTAAAAAATTAGGTGACTGTGGTGTTGATGCCTACACAGTCAGATGGGTCACTAATTGGCTGGAGGGCCACACCCAGAGGGTCATAGTGGATGGGTAATTTTTGACCTGGAGGGATGTAGGCAGTGGTGTCCAACAGGGCTTTGTCCTTGGGTCCGCACTGTTAACATCTTCATCAGTGACTTGGAAGAGGGGGTGAAAAGCACCTTGTTAAAATTCATGGCAGACACTAAGATGTGGGGAGAGGTGGGCAGGCTAGAAGGGAGGGACAGGCTACAACTAGATCTGTACAGGTTACAGGGGTGGATGGATGAGACTAGGATGGGATTCAGTACTGACAAATGCAAGGTAATGCACTTAGGGAGAAAGAACCAACAGCATACCTATAGGCTGGGAAACTTCCTTCTCATCAGCACAGAGGCAGAAAAGAATATTGGAGTCATTATTGATTCCAGATGAACATGGGCCGCCAATGTGAGGATGCAGTCAGTAAGGCTAACTGCACCTCATCATGCATCCACAGATGCATCTCAGGCAGGTCCAAGGATGTGATCCTCACCCTCTATGCAACTGGTCAGGCCGCAGTTGGAGTACTGAATCAAATTCTGGGCTCTGCACTTCAGGAGGGATGTGGGCAACATTGAGAGGGTCCAAAGGAGGGCCACTCTCATGGTCAGGGGGCAGCAGGGCAGGCCCTACTAGGAGAGGCTACAGGACCTGAACCTGTTCAGCCTCTGCAAGAGAAAGCTGAGGGGGGATCTGGTGGCCATCTATAACCTTACCAGAGGGGACCAACGGGGAACAGGAGAGTCCCTGTTCCCCCGAGCACTACAGGGAGTAAGTAGGAATAATGGCCACAAGTTGACTAAGAGTAGATTCAGGCTAGACATCAGGAAGAACTACTTCACAGTCAGGGCAGCTAGGATCTAGAACCAACTTCCAAGGGAAGTGGTGCTCGCTTCTGCCCTGGGGGTCTTCTAAAGGAGGCTAGATGATCACCAAGCCAGGGTCATTTGACCCCAGCATTCTTTCCTGCACATGGCTGGGGGTAGGATTTGATAATCTGCTCAGGTCCCTTCTGACCCTACTAACTATGAAACTATATTTGTGGCTGCAGTGGGAAACAGTAAAGGTTATAATGTAAGCTGACCTTTTTTCCAGTTGCAGGTTCATCTTTCTAGATGAACCTAAGACATAGGAATACAACTGAAGGCAAGTGAACCCAAATATTATTAGAAGAAAGGGTTTAATTTACCCTGAAATTTAGGGTTAGGGATCAGGAAGTAATCAACTATATTTCCTGTCAAGACAAACTCTAATTTCTGAAAGTTGGGAAGTACAGGTGCTTCCTCCTACCTATGATTTTATTTGTAGCAAGGGTAGTAGAACAGCTGTACTGTGCAGTAGCTTTTAATTTCAGTTGTCAAATCTTATTTAACAACTGAACAGAAGTGAAAATGGTCTCCTGGGGCCTGTCCACGTGAACCCACATATGCCTCTTGCAGTATCTCAAACCCCTTTGAGATGCTGCAAGACACATGCAGAAAATGAAAAAAAAAAATGTTCCCCACACTGTGTATATACAGTGCAGGGGCAAAATTTCATACCTGGATACCCCTGTATCAAAAAATAGCCTGGGGGGGGGGGGGAGGAAATCAGGGCGGAAAACGTGCCCTGAGGCAACCAGAGGCTTGGTACTCCATAGATAGATAGATAGATAGATAGATAGATAGATAGATAGATAGATAGATAGATAGATAGATAGATAGATAGATAGATAGATAGATAGATATTAGGCCTGTGCGAAGTGGCTAGTATTTGCTTTGGATTCAGATTCTGCCGATTTGGGGAACAGTGATTCCCTTTGGTGATTCGAATCACTGTCCCGAATTGATTTGGCCAAATCTGATTTAGAGATTCGGCTGCTGCCAAATCAACTGAATCTCTGAATCACCTGCCCACTCTCCCAGCCCTGGCAATGGCTGCACCGCTGGCCCCAGCTGCCGGCTCTTTGAAAAAAAAAAATAGCCTTGACTCACAGGCTGTTGCCAGGACAGGGGGGATGATCCCTGCTGCCCTATCCCGTGTGGAGGGCTCTGCCATGAGCCCCACCTATCCATGCTTGCTTCCCCACCATGACTTCCCCACCCTCCCCAGCTCCCAGTCATTTAAGAAAAAAACAAACAAACAAACCCTGGACTTCCCAGGGAAGTGCGGATTGCACCCTGCCTCCCCACCACCAGGCAGCAGCCAGTGAGTCCAGACTTTTCCTTTAAAGGGCTGAAGGCTGGGGCTGGGCAGGGCAGCCATTGGGGGCACTGGGGGAGTGGGTGAGAGTCTGGGGATGCTTGGGAGGGCTGGGGGAGCAGGCAGGGGATGAGGCCTGGCAGGGGTCCCTCCATGGTCCCTTCCCCCACTTCCAGACTCCCCTCCCCTGCCTACCACTTACCAGCTCAGAGTCTGGGTCCAGCTCCCTGCTGCAGTGGGTGGGGATTGCCTGTTCACCAGAGTGCCCCAAGGGATGACAAGGTCAAACAGTCGCAAACTTCTCCAAGACCATTTCAGGTTGGACATAAGGAAGAATTTTACAGTCTGGGCCCCCAAGACCTGGAACAGACTGCCACCAAAGGTGGTTGCAAGCACCTACTCTAGATTCCTTTAAGAGTCAATTGGAGTCAACTGGATTCCTTTAAGAGTCAATTGGATATTTATCTTGCTGGGATCTTGTGACCCCAGCTGACTTCCTGCCCCGGGGGCAGGGGGCTGGACTCGATGATCTTCCAAAGTCCCTTCTAGCCATAATGTCTATGAAATCTATGAAATCAGTTGGACAATGTTTTATTGATATATTTACAATTTTAAAGCAATTTGGAAACCTACCAGTGCCCTTATCATAGTAATAAAATAAATTATAAATATCTATACAGTTTGGCATTTACTTTTTGCTTTTTTGTCATAGAAAAATCAGAGCTGCCTCTATCCCCTTCACTCACCAGGATTTGCAGCACTGAGTAGCACTGATATGCCAGTGCCCTGCCCCTGCCCTTGCCTCTCACTCTCAAACCACAGCCTGCCCCATGCCCCAGTCCCCTCATTACTGATCCACAGGGCCAGGCATGTGGGTGTGGGGTGGCTTGGGGGTGTGGGGCTTATGGGTGGATTGTGGGGGGACTGTGGGTATGGGGGGCTTCACAGGAGGGGTGGGTCCCCTGCACCCTGAAGGTTGCAGCTCCCCTGCACAGCTCATGGACTGCTCCCCCCACAGGGACCACAGCTCCCCCCCCCCCCCCCACAGGGCCACAGCTTCCCCAACACAGGGCCACACCGCCCCCTGCAGGGGCTACAGCCCCCCACCCCGCAGGGCCCACATGCCCTCCACCTGCCTCATCACCCTGCTCATTTCCCTGCCCGGCCCCAGCTCCCTGTTTGCATCCACAGCCCCAGCCCCATCTCTCTCTCTCGATCGATCGATCGATCGATCGATCGATAGGCAACCCCCACTAACACTGTTTCACTCAGTGCTATTTCACTATAAAGCTCATTTTAAATTGATATCTGATTTCACTTAGCACTCAGCAAGTTTCATTATAATGCTCATAATCACCATCTTGGGTCATTAAAAACAATTGCGGTAGCCGTCTTGGGTTGTCAAATACTTTTGGTTTCACTTAACGCTTGTTTCACTTAACACACAGTTTTTCATGAATTAATTAAAAGCACTAACCAGGGATTGCCATTGCCTAGGTATAGATATAGATATGTAACAGGTGCTGCTGGATTTACAGCAGGGCTAAAGATCGCTGCAAAGGCAGAGTGAGAAAGTTGCAGCCACAGTTGTTTGCAAAAATGTATGTATGTTTTTTATTCACTCCTGAGGCAGGTTAGGGGAGGGAACTCATCCCTGGGACACAGCCAGGGTCAGAGAGAGGAGAGGGATTTGAAGGCAGGGGACCCTGGAACTCTGAAGCTTGGGCAGGGACCATGCCAAGCCTGCCCTTGCTATGCTGTGAATAGAAGCTGTGATCAGTGATTGGGAAAAGACCTTTCTGGCATCCTTTCTCCCTCTGAGGCAGAGGGACCTATGGACAGGAAAAGGGTTGTAAGGGAGACTTGCCTAGAAGGGCAGGGGTTTAGTCTGGGAAGGCTCTGGGGAGAGTTAGCAGCAAAAACAGCCTGGGGCTGTGTAGGTGATAAATCAAAGGTTGTTTCAGTTATCAACACAATGGGCTGTGTCTGGGAATTAGAGGAAGGTGCTTTTTGGGGAGGTGGTCAGTGTGTGTTTCTTTTGCAGATACCACAGACAGCTGGACCAGAGGAAAGCTTCTCTTCCCCATGCAGGCTGTAGTAGAGAGCACCTCAGTGGAGCTGCACCAGCCAATGTTACTTGTTGCTAATGTAAAGGAGTGTTGATGTTTGTGTTAAACCTGTGTCCTCCTGCTGAAATTCACTTGAGTTTCAAGTTTTAAGCTGGGAAGTTGTACTGAGGGTGTTTTTGATTCAACTGGTATAAAGTGTTTTTAGTTCATTGATACCTGGCTTTGATGATTAGATTATTGATATCCTGTTTTGCTATGAACATCATTCATATGTTGGCTGTTTTGTAAATAAACAACTGTGTAAATAGTTAGACTATATGTACTCCAGTGTGTGGGGAAACAACAAGAAAGCACTCCACAGAGAGATGGCATCAGCCATAGGCACTGGGAGGTTAACTCTGGCTATCTGACACCCTGGGACCCTGAATCTACACATGGCCACAGGTAGCACCAGGGCTAGAGTTACATAGATATATAGATATCTAGTGGCCTTTTGTTTTAATTGTGGAAGAACATGGATTTTGGAGTATTTTAAAGAGTGACACTGGGATTTTTTTATAAGGAATTTTGCAGTTTTTAAATAAGGAACACCAGAATTCCTGCTAGAAAGGCAAGTGGCAGGACCCAGGCAGAGGATCCTTTTCATGAAGAGAGAGAGCTGGTGATGGCATGAATTGATCACCAGCAAGAACCAAGGAAGGAAAAGATGGAACCACACTTCTGGAGCAGCTGCTCAATGAAGCTAGAGCAACCCAGGAGAGAGGGAGAGGAAAGGAGACTCCAGGATTAAAACAAGGAGGGAGGAGTGGCATGGCATAATGAGAGGAGAGCCAACTGGAAAGGTGGGGATGAAGAGGAGTCAGGTGTCAGCTGGCTGGGAAAGGTGGAGAGCTGCACTGGGCTGGGAGATACCAACTAAAGAATCATTGTCAGGAATGCAATCCGGGAGACAACGTGACTTCAGGGAGTGGAGGATCAGCCGAGGGGAGGCGGCAGAGCTCTACAGTGTCAAGTAAAACTTTTCTTAAATATTTTATTTACAAGGTTGGGTTGGGCTGACTGGGGAGCAATTGTAAAGAAGAAACATAAATACAATAAGCCTAACATAGTTTAGGTTACTTAAAGGGGAAGGTACCCTGTTTTGTGAGACTCATACTCTTTTAGAAAATAAGAAGGGAAATTAGGCTAGATAAGCCCAATAGACAAGATCTTATGTTGTTGATACTAACTGAGTTTATTTTTTCAATGTTTAAAGAAGGTAAGGGACATGATACTTACCTCCATTGAAGAAAGCATTAATCAGTAGCTTGGGGAACAGGCTTCTGTAATTTCTTTCAACCTAGGAGATGGTGATACCTAAGAAACAATGTAAAAAGATTAGATAGATATCTAATAAAAGAACCTTATCATAAAGAACACGCTGTGAGTCTTCATTTTTCTGGTCAACCAGATCATTTTTTGAGAAAATTCAAAACCTCAAGGGAATAGATCAGTACCTCATTGTCTAATGGTGTTTAAATTGCATCCTCCTGGTAAAAATCCTTTAACAACAAGGCATGGCAAGTGAGATCTAAGGTCACCATTGAAAAGAGAGAGGAAAAAAGGAATGAGGAATATTCTGGTAATAAGAGACCTAACCTGGATGACTGTAATTTACAAACAACAAGAGACTAGACACAATCTACCACAGTGGTGCATTGGCCAGGAATTTGTTGATGGCGGCCTACAGGTTCAGAATGCATCTATCAGGGGGCATAATGGGAAACCCCAATCCACTTCAGCAGACCCTACACCTGGTAGGTCAGCTTCTACTACAACAACAAGGAGCAAGACAAATCGCATTAGAAGAAAAATGGTTACAGCCTGGGCTCAGAAGAATACGGTGGAGCTCAAAGTACCTAAGATGACACCCCAAGATGGTACAGAAACCCTCTTAGAAAGCTTTGACTGAATAGCATTAGATTCTGGATTGGACTGGAGCTGCTGGGTAGGACAGTTAGGCATGCTTGTAATTGGGAAGCATCACTGGTAGGTGTTGTAGGGTTTAGGCCCCTTCTTGGTAGGTGCCTCATTCTCCAGGGACATCAGGGTGAGAACTGAGTTCAGCACCACTGCAGTGGTTCAGGTGCTGCTCCTACTCCCCATGCCACATCTTTGATGTTCCTTTGATCTACTCTTGGGAGGCAGTTCCCCATAGGTGGCCCAAGGGGACCTCAACCCTGGATTTCCTCTTGTGGCTCCAACCTCCCCTTTACCCCACCCTTACCATGTCCACGGCCTGGGCGGACACTGCTCAGGTCTTCTCCTGGATGATCTCCCCTCATCCATGCCACCCGCCTTGAAGGATCGGGCCTTCCTGGCTGTCAGTCTTCCCGAGTCCATCCCTCATCTTCAGGATGGCTCTCAGGCAACTAACCTGCCCCGTCCAGAGTTAACTGCAACTGAGAAAACTAAGTGAAAATGGTCAACATCTACCAATGGGCTCCTGGGATTCCATCTCCTAGGATCCTTGGTCATGTGAGGGACTTGTCTGTCCCTTCAACCCTGGTAGGCATGGGAACAGGCAGCCACCCTGTTCCCAGCCTCCATCGGCCCTCTCAGCACAACCTCCCTGGGGCCCAGCTGACCAGTGGCTGGGCCATCCTGGTCCCACTAGCTGGCATTGTTTGTTCCGCCCTCCTGGGGGTCTGTCATCCTCTGCACCTCTCTAGCCATGGCACAGCCCAGGGGTGTCTGTGGTCCCTCAGGGCCATCCCCTGCCATGGTGCCTGAGCTCCCAGTTGGAGCCTTGCTGTTCTCTTGTGGGATCCCCGGGGGCTGCTGCTCCTCAGTGCGGCTCCCTTGTCCCTGTCTGTTCCCAGGGCTTTAGTTCTCTGCCCCATCCATCCAGGTCCTCTGGCAGGTACCCAGCCTCTTCCCCCAGCATCTGGGGCTTGTGTTCCCTGGCTCCACAGCAATCTCCTCTCTGCCAGCATTTCCCTTTTCTTCTTCCCAGTACAGGCTCATCTGTGTCCCCAGCTGCTTCTTGAAGAGACCCGTGCTTTGCCAATGCCATGCCTCCCGTCTCAGTTGATTCACAGGCTCAGGCAGCTCTGATACTGCCGAGCCTCCCTGGTGTCTCTCCCTAGCTGCCGTTCTTTGTCGCCCCTGCAGTGAGTATCAGGGCACATCAGGGGGAGGTGTCAGGGTGAGTCTAGGGGGCTTTCACCTTCTCTCTCTCAGAAAGGCTTAGGCAGCATATCATACAATGAACCAGGGAGAAGCTACTGATTATAATAAGGTAAATAAATAAATCTTATATCATTTGGACTTTAACCCAGAGAGATGCCACCAGATGTTTAGGATGTAGAAAAAGAAAGAAGATAAGTCCCCAAGAATATTGTTACAATATTTAGCTGATCTGCTTGAGAAGTGGTGTAGACTACAGGAACTATGCAAGGTTGAGATATGTGATCAGATATTATTAAAGCAGTTCCTCCTTAACTTAGAGGAAAACTCACAAAGATGGGTAAGATGCCACTGAACAAAATCATCCTCTGAAGCCTTGAGGCTGGCAGAAGATTTTGACAGTGCCCAAATTGATAACTTCAGGGAAAAAATTCCAACATCAAAACCAGGGCTAAACAATGTAGAAAGAGAACCATAATGTAAGGAAGCTCAGGAAACTCATTGGAACCAGGGAAGTCACCTGGTATGCTTTTGTTGTGGCCAGCTGGGACATGTGGCAAGAGAATGTAACAGCTTGCCTAGAACAGGATTTCATTCAGGAGATTCTCACGTGGAACTGCAGACTCATAAGCACAACTAGAAGGATAATGAGCACACTGAGATGATGGACTGTAGCATAGGAAAGAGTAACGAAGATGAAAAGAAGGAGAAACCCACAGTATGGGCACAATAAGAGATAAGAGATTGCAAGCCATCATTGATACAGGGTGTGCATAGACTTTAATGCGGACTGATCTGGCTCCCAAGTGTCAGGCCCCATATGTGAAGGTAGTCAAAATGATGTATATGCATGGACAAATTTCCACATATCCCAGAAAGATATATCAGGTCAAAGTACTCAATGTTACCTGAGAGATGTCCATGGGATTCTTGGGAGACCTACCCTACCAAATGGTATTAGATCAGGACTGGGATGAAATTTACCAGGTCTTGGATGTGGTAAGGGCACAGGCAGAAGACCAAATTGGCATGGTAGGAGTAGAAGCCGAGAACACAATCACCTTAGAGGGACTGGACCTCAAGAGTTTCACTAGCAACCTTCACTTCAGGGAACCACAACAAAGAGAAGATGCTTTTCAAGCCATCATCCAGATATAATTCCCATTCTGTGCCTTTCTCTCAGTCAAATTGGCTTGAATTATCACTTAACCCCATATGGTTGTTTAAATGTATTATTCATCTTTTAGGCTTATACTTTCTACTAATATCTATTTTGAAACAGAAGAAACCTTGAGCAGCAACCCATGTAACATGTTTAGAAATATAGCAGTTAGCCTCCACTGTGATTAAAATGTTTTACTAATTCATCACCTTCATTTTCATTTTAGCTTTGTTCTGTTTGACGTTTTAAATTGGATTCATATTCTATATTTCAAGTATCTCATTTTATGGAATGTATTTGGTATTTTTCAATGTGGATCAGTTTACAGAGGTCTGTCATGTTAGGGCACCGAAGTGCCATGTTTGAAACAGCTGAAGGTTCATGAAGAACAATGAAGTAGGTGTTATGCGATCAAATTATGCTTTGGGAAAGTAGGGGCCAATATTTTTGGCAGATGTGCCACAAAGTAACCATGCACCCTCCCTGAATGCCATTCTGATCCCTTTCACCTACCTAATCTAGTGCACTGCTTTTTGCTCCCTGCCTGATATGATGATCTCTGCTCTACCTGCCACTGTGATGCCTGCCCCTTCCCCAATCTGCTGCATGCTCAGAAGCTGCCCATGCCACTTATGGCACCCATGCTTTAGAATGACACATTATTATGTGGATTAACATCCAGACTTACTTCAGACACCAAAGTTAAAGTGGTGCAAAGTCAGAGATAACTGCAAATTCTGAGTACCTTTGCTGAAACAAGTTTGAGTTGTGGCTAATCTGAGCCTTGAGTATGGAGTTCAGCTCAATCCCATCATCCATGGAGGAGCAAAAGATAGGAATAGTAATTTGAAAACTGAAAACTCCAGCCCAATGTCCTTTCTGCTCATCAGGAGATGGAATCTAATGAAGCCAAGATAAAGGAGTAGCTTATTTTTTTCTTTGGTTCCAGCCATCTCTGGTGGCCAACGTTTTTGGCAGATAGAACTAAATCATAAATGGAGGCTAAATCTGTCTCTTTAATTTGCTCCCCACAGAACTTGGAGCTGTAATGTGGGCAGCTGCTACGGGAAGATATGTAGGACGTGATTCAATTGGAAGGTGTCAAACTTAGCCCTTATTTAAACATGAACTCCAGTTTTAGGTACACATATACCCAAGATGCTAGCTGCACAGTAGCGTAATAACACTGCACAGTAACACAACACAGCACAGACAGTGCTAATATGCTACTGCACAGTATTATTAGGCTACTGAATAATAGTGTCACTAAAAAGGTGTTCACCAGTGCTACTACACAGTAACTCTGGTTACTGCACATTTATTTAGTAGTTGATTATACAAGTACTAATTAAATGAAGTACTAAACTAAATGCACAGTAACCACTGTGCATTAATGAACATGTAGACATGCACTGCATGGGATAATTTCCTGGTTACTTTAAGGCTCTTGCCTGAAACTGCTTTTTTCCAGTATTACTTTTGCCCTCTTCTTGATCCCTTCCTATCCTCCACTGATTCACATTGCACTTCATACTTCAAAGTAAAAAACCTCAGGGGACAGATGATCCCAACAGTCAACTATGTACAGTTTTCTCCTCTGTAATCCTTTAAAATGTGCAACACAAACTAACAGGGTGAAAAGAGTTCATTGTTGCAGACCTGCTATTTGTAACATCAGGAAATGTGCTTATGTCACACTCAAAGTCCCTCTGCAGCACCTTGACAGTCTGGCCCATGTATATACAACAAAAACAAGGCAGTTCACTTCAAGTTGCCATTCTTTAGCCCATTCAGTTGTGGTCTCAGAAGGAAAGATGATTTTAGGATGTACTCCATGATATCAGACAAATCACAGGCCCCCCTCAAAGGTAAACCTCATTCTGATTTTTCTTTGCTGATCCCTCCCATTCCCAACTTAAATTAGTTAAGATTCTCAGACTCAAGTGATTCCCACTTTATGCCCATGTAATTCCACTGGGAATTCTGGAGCGGTGCTCTGTCATTGCAGATACAATTCCACAAAAAAATGTTTAACGTCTTAAACTCCACATGGAAAAATCCAAATCTTAAACGCCACATGTCATGTATTGATTAAATTATCCAAGAATACAAAAGAAAGCTATATAATGAAGTAGAGACAACCATTCTGAATTACCAGACAGCATTAGGAACTTTGGTTAACTTATAAACATATGTAAGAAGGAAGGAATTCAAATGAAATGAAACTTTTATAAATAACTCAATTTCTCATTAATCTAACATGTTTTTACCTTGATTCTGCCTCTGTTGAAATATTTTTTTTTTCTCCCTTAATCATTTCCCATCTCAATTACTGCGTTCCCTTTTTATGGCCTTCTTAAATTTATGCTCATAAACTAGAGGATGTTCTTGTGGACAGACATATTGTTGTTCAGGAAATGGAATCTGTGTCTTCTGTCAACTTCACTAGTACTTTTACATTATTTGATCCTTTGCAAAATTGTGTTCCTGAGTTTCCAAATTTTCCACAGTATCCATGTTGTCTTTCTAACTTATCTATCAAACTGATCCTCTTCTCACTTACCTCCTAATGACTTCCCATGCATTGTGAATATGGTCTTGGTGAAAGCAGAATTGATAGTCATGTGGACTAAAATTTCCATTTAAGAACAGTATGGTCAGTGGCATGTCGGTTTTCTTTACACTGGGTGCATCAACACATGCAGTTAGCACAGAGCAATAAACTCTGGCACAGTTCATGCAGGAGTCAGCAGCTCCTGGGCACAGCATATACACATGTGTCCGGGTCTGCAGCAGTTAGAGCCAGGGTAGAACAGCCCTGGGTGGGCAGCAAGCTTGGGGGGTCAGCCTTGGGCTTTGGGTCATGGCGTCGGAGGCAGAGGGGCTGACTGGGGCATGAGGGTGCTACAGTTCAGGGCTAGACAGCAGGCAGCCCCTGTACTGTAGCACCTGGTGCCCCACTTATCCCCAGTCAGCATCTCCATGTGTGTTGAGGTGGAGTAAATTACTCCACTGTAGGATAATACTTGTCCTGGATAGTACTATGCTCCAACAGAGTTATTTAATTTACTGAGCCCTAATACAACATGTAGACAGTGATGCTTTCCTGCAGAGTTAATTAAACAACTCTTCAGTAAATCACATGTGTAAATGGATACACTGCCTCTTCAGTGTGTCTTCATGATAATCTGGAAGGACCATCTCTAAAAGAGAGAGGATAATGCAATGTTCACATCAATTAAGGAGTAAAGGTGTTCTGTTTCATAGCCTCAAAATTGCGTACATAGCTTGAAAGTATAATTAAGGCAATTAGAAGTGACCCAGAAAATCACTCTGCCACAGAAAAGTTTTGGGGTGCAAATTATACCTGTAGACAGGGACTGTAGTGAGATCACCAGTAGTGATAGTTGGTGCCAAATCCAGTGATCATTTCTGTGAAGCTGACACTCCTCTGCTAGAGAATGTTGACTTAGAACAATGATTTATTTCACAAAGCTTTCAGAAGATAACAAGTTCTGGTCACTATTGACCTTAATCAGATTTAATTGGTGACCGAGAGGTGAAATAAATTACTCTGTTATTTGTTCTGCCTAATTATCTCTCTCAATTTCTGCTCTTTGAACATACACATGAACTTTTCTTCAAAAGTCACTCAAGACTTTTTTTTTTTTTTAGTTTGCCTTATGATTGATAGTTAAGAAATAGCATTGAATTGGAACACAATGTGTTAAAAATGAATACTGGAGTAGGAGGGAGGAGGGAAGGTGTTCCTAGAGACAACATATAAATATATGGATATGCTATTCAATAAGCTGTAAATAGTAATGTGTGGCAAGTGCTGCACTATTTTTAACATCTTCAAACATTTCATAACTGCCAGACTTTCTGACTGAAAGCTATGTTGTCATTATAACAGCAGCAAATAATAGCATCACATATAAATGCACACACTACGTTTTCTCTCACACCACACATCCACAAACAACACATCCACCTTGTTTTTGGAATGTAGAAAAAAATATTATTCCAGAGTCCTAGTGGAATATTTGATAAAGATAAGTTCCCCAAGAAACACAGAGTGAAGTAGCAGGAACTTCCTGGTGTGTCAGGACAGCAATAAGGTTAAGCAAGACCCTTGCAAGGGCATTACCAAGACTGCTACTTCTTTATTGCAAACTTCTTTATAAAAGTTCCTGCAAAAAATAATGTATTGTTTTCATACCACGAGCCTCATCAAGATGGTACAGACTGTATGCAGCAGCTCACTTGCCCTGAATCAGGTCAATCAATGTTTCACGCACAAGTTCAGTTGTTAGCTACTGCAAATTTCTTAGTGACTGTGAAGGGTTAACACTGGACTCCAGGGTTGCCTATACATGTGCTCGTTTGTGTTTGAATTAGAATATGTTGGAAGAGACTTGATTAATGGAGTCTGCTTCATGTTCTATTTAAAACATTCCAGTGTCACCTCATTATCACGTGGATAAAGTCTCTGCACATTTTAAAATGGCCGTGGGGACACTTTATCTAAACCTTATCAAATGAGCTTTAGATAAAGCATCCCATGGCCATTTAAAAATGTGTGGGGGCTTAATACATGTGACAGTGAGCCATTATAATTAGAGTGGCTCTCCAGTAACAACTGTAATTAAAATGCCCCCTCCCCCTCCACTCCCAAGGAAATTGAGGGGAAAGGGACTTAAGGGGCTGCACAGGAGGGACAGGACAGGGAAGAAAGGTGGCGGTGTCGTGCTCTACATCAAGGAGGAATACACATCCTCATCAAGTAGCACAAGGTCAGATGAGGGGCACACTGAAGTGCTCTGGGTTAGAATACAAAGAAGTCAAGGGGAAAGGGACTTAATGGTGAGGATCTACTACAGACCACCCAACCAAAGGGAAGAACTAGACCAGGAATTCTTAAGTCAGCTCACAGAGGTAGTTAGGTCAAAAGACGTGGTCATCATGGGTGACCTGAACTTTCCAGACATCTACTGGGAAGAGCAGTCAGCCAGGTCTGACCACTCACGTAGGTTCCTAGCTGAGCTACAGGACCTCCATCTAACCCAGGAGGTACACATCCCCACCAAGGGAGACACCTTGTTGGACCTGGTCCTGGGCACAGGCGATAACCTGGTGAGGGGGCTGCAGGTGCTCAACCACCTGGGTGACAGTGATCATCGCCTGCTGGAATTCACCATCCAGCGCAAGGTGGCAAAGGCCTGCAGCAAGGCAGCAGCCCTGGACTTCAAGAGGGCGGACATCAATGACGTAAGGAGAATAGTCGGGGAGGCACTAAGGTCCCAGAGGGGGGAGGAGTCAGGTGTCCAAGAAGAGTGGTTGTTCCTTAAGGAGACAATCCTCCAAGCCCAAAGGGAGGTAATCCCAACAAGGATCAAAGGGGGCAAGAGGGTGCTAAAGCCCTCATGGCTCACCAAAAGCATATGGGAACATCTCCTAGCTAAAAGGGAGGCATACGGCCAATGGAAGGGAGGGGCCATCACCAGGGAGGACTATACCTCAGTTGCTCAGGGCTGCAGGGGGGCGGTCAGGAAGGCCAAGGCAGAGATGGAACTCAGACTAGCTACCTGGATCAAGGAGAACAAGAAGTCATTTTTTAAACACATAGGGGGCAAAAAGAAGGTACCCGGTAACATAGGGCCTCTGCAAGACATGTTAGGAAATCTGGTCATCACACCAGATGACAAGGCTAACCTACTCCATTTTTCTGAGCAGGGACTGGGTCAACCTGCCCCCCAGGACCACTGTAGGCCCCAGGGGAGGTGCACCCAGGCCTAGGGTCATTAGGATCTAGTCAGGGAACTTCTGGAGGTATTTAAATCAGCTGGTCCTGATGATCTCCACCTCAGAGTGCTGAGGGAATTAGCAGAGGTCATTGCGGGACCCCTGGCATGGCTTTATGAGCACTCATGGTGCTCTGGTGTGGTGCCAGTGGACTGGAAAAGGCCCAGTGTGGTTCCCATTTTCAAAAAAGGGAGGAAGGAGGACCTAGAAAACTATAGTCCAGTTAGTCTTACCTTGATCCTGGGGAAGCTTTTTGAGAGAATTATCCTGGAGCATGTCTGCCAGGGGCCATCAGGGGAGATCATGCTTAGGGGCAACCAACATGGGTTCATTAGAGGCAGGTCCTGTCAGACCAACCTGGTGGCCTTCTATGACCAGGTCACAAAATCCTTAGATGCATGGGTAGTAGTGGAACTAGTCTTTCTGGACTTTAGGAAGCCCTTTGACACTGTCTCTCACCCCATTCTCATTAAAAAACTAGGGGACTGTGGCGTTAACACCTACAGTTAATTGGATCACTAACTGGCTGGAGGGTTGCACCCAGAAAGTGGTGGTGGATGGGTCTTATTTGACCTGGAGGGATGTGGGCAGTGGGATTCCGCAGGGCTCAGTCCTCAGGCCTGCGCTGTTCAACATCTTCATTAGTGACTTGGATAAGGGGGTGAAAAGCACCCTGTTCAAATTCGCAGATCACACTAAGATGTGGGGGGAAGTGGGCACGCTAGAAGTGAGGAATAGGTTGCAGTTGGACCTATACTGGTTACAGGGGTGGGCGGATGAGAACAGGATGGGTTTCAACACCGATAAGTGCAAGGTACTGCACCTGGGGGGAAAGATCCAGCAGCATAGCTACAGATTGGGGAACTCCCTTCTCAACAGTGCAGAGCCAGAAAAGGATCTTGGGGTCATTATTGATGCCAAAATGAACATGGGATGACAGTGTGGGGATGCAGTCAGGAAGGCCAACCACACCTTGTCATGCATTCACAGATGCATCTCAAGCAGGTCTAAGGAGGTGATCCTCCCCCTCTGTGTGGCACTGGTCAGGCCGCAGTTGGAGCACCATGTCCAATTCTGGGCACCGCGCTTAAGGAGGGATGTGGACAACTTGGAGCGGGTCCAGAGGAGGGTCACTTGCATGATCAGAGGGCAGCAGGGCAGGCCCTACGAGGAGAGGCTAAGGGACCTGAACCTGTTCAGCCTTCACAAGAGAAGGGGGATCTAGTGGCCTGTTACAAACTAATCAGAGGGGACCAGCAGGCATTGGGGGAGTCCCTGTTCCCCCGAGCACTACCAGGAGTGACTAGAAATAATGGTCACAAGCTGGCAGAGGGTAGATTTAGACTAGACATCAGGAGGCGCTACTTCACAGTCAGAGCGGCTGGGACCTGGAACCAACTTCCAAGAGAAGTGGTGCTGGCTCCTACCCTGGGGGTCTTCAAGAGGCGGCTAGATGAACACCTTGCCAGGGTCGTTTGAACCCAGTACTCTTCCCTGCCATGGCAAGGGGTCGGACTTGATGATCTACTCAGGTCCCTTCCGACCCTACAAATTATGAAACTATATTTATAGGTACCCTAGCTTTTACACTTTCTTGGCCAGAGTTAAGTGGCCACTTTTGCAGCCAGTAGTGTATAGCAACTCTATGCTGCTCTTCCAGTGAAGAAAAATCAGCTTCTTTGCCTAAGACAACTCCAGTTTTTGAAAGTTGATTTTGGGGTGGGGGGAGGTGCATGTGGTATGTGAATGAATCCAACAACTTTCTGAAAAATAAAGTAATAATATTATTCTTGTATTCAATGCCTCTAAGTTTTAAAAAGCTGTTGAAGGTATCAATTTGTTTTGTTCAGAGAAAGTTGAGCTGTAACTGAGTTTAAAAAAGTGAGATTTTTGGAAGAGAATATAAAGCCTTTGTATATTCTATTAAACTGGCACAGACCATATTATTGATTATATTTGTACAGACAGCTTTACTTATCCATTTGGGTGTTAGTGTTGGATTAATTTCTATGAAACGTTTTATGGGATAGCCTGGTGTTTTAAATGCTATTGCTTCTCTGAACATCTTTAATAATAGTCTCAGGTGTAGAATTTTCTTCTGTGAAATGGATTTGTCAAAATAGATGCATTTACAAATTATTCTTTTGTGTTCTTTTTTTTAACTTCATGAACAGATTGGATGAACGCACTCTATTTCCTATTGTATGATGCTCTTCCTTTTATTATTAATACTTCTCTCAATAGTGGATGGATGGAAACATTGTGTAATAGACAGAAGAACTGAGGTGAGTGCTTTATTTTCCCTGTTGTGCTCTGAATGGTAATTATTGAAATCACTTAAAGGATGAGGAAAATTCATGCAGGACTTAACAGAAATCATTGTGTCCATATTTGCCATATAACTTAATCAAGATTTAAAAAAAGAAAATAGCTTTTCAGAAGACATCTTGGCAGGCATGCTAACTTATGTATTTTGAGCCAGATTCTCAGCATGTCTGAATTAACATAACTTCATCGAATATATGGAAACAGTTCATTTTTACATCATTTGAGAATGTGGCCTGTTTAGTAAGGCTTGCTTTCTTTTTCCCCCAAGGTAGTTGTTTGAATGTTTTGAGATGCAAATAAATATATCTTGCTGTAATAATCTCATTGAGTAGAGACTATAAACTCTATTTTGAACCTCTTAATAACTGCTAAAATGACTTTCAAGTCTCAACAGAGACTCTAAAAACTGAATGGACATAGATGCTGAAGTACTCACAAAGTAAAATGTAGTTTCTCTGATGAGATTCATTCATTACTAGCCTCAGTGTTTGGCTTGTTTTTTGAGTATAAGAAGAAATTCAAGTGAGATTCCACTGTGAAGGAGGGTCTTCATAAAATGCCATTATAGGGTTCTAGATTTGTCACTTTTCACTTCCAGATTATATTTTCTCCTCTGACAAAAACGGTTTGGGTTTGTTTTTTTTTTACTGGGATACAGCAAGCTGAAAGCCAAACTATGTGCCTTCTGGCTCATACTTCATTAGTGGTGAAAATTCTGCAATTATACCATAATTAACAATTCTGTTAATGTGCAAGCCAGAATAGAAGCCAGGTCTTTTTCTCATGGCTATATTGGCTCTGCAATGCTAACAGGAGTAAATAATAGCCAAAGTCCATTAATCCAGCAAAGAAGGAGGCAGAACTGTGAGTTCCTGCAGTAGGCTATAAGTAAGAGGGCGCCATTTCACATGGTCAGTTTTAGAGAAATGTTCTGCTTAACTCAGGTGTTCTTCTCAATCTGACAGTTTTAATCAGCACAAAATTGCTTTCATAAAATCAAATAAAGCATTTACCTAAAATGACTTGTTTCCAAAATCCAGTGTTATTGACATGACTTGAATACTCAAAAGGTACACAAAAAGTACCTTTTGTGCCAGCACTTCAAACTCAAGAATCAAACTGACTCTAAACTGTTAATTAAAGCAGAAAAAGCAGATGTGGAATTTGGCCAACAGTTTTGTTGTCACATCTTACAAAGTGACCAACTTGCCCCCAAAAAACAAAAATGTGCAGAAAGGCATTAGCACTTCTATTTCCTTCAACAACACAAGTAGTAAGGCAGAAGTGTATACAATCAGGGCCTTGTCAGACCTTATATTGCAAACAGAACAAATGCTAATTGTATTAGTGCTGTTTGACTTAGTGAAGCAGTTGCACATTAAGGCAAAAACCTGCTCTGATTGCCCCTTACCCACACAGCTGTGATTTGCCACTAGAGGCTTGGGAAGCAGGGGCAGGACAAAGAGCTAGGACAGAGATTCCCAAGCACTGGGCCATGGCCTGGGCCACAGCGGATTGGCTGCAGGGTTGTGGCACAAAGTCCCCCACTTGGAACCCCCTCCATCCGCCCAGCTGAGCAGCTTCTGGGGTCACATCTAAGCTTCCGGGGTTGAAGCTGGGTGGTGAGGAAGCAGCTAGCTCTACACACCCTGTCCCACTCACGCTGGGCTGTGGTTAAAAAAAAAGTTTGGGAACCACTGAGCTAGGGGAAGGGCAGGCTTTCTTCTCCATTAGCACAGAGTGAATGCTGCAGCCCCAGCTCCTGGAAGCCATGGTGCCACTCACCACTTCTCTGAACAGCTCTGTTCCTGGCTCTGCTCCCAGCAGGAATGGAGCCAGTTGGAGCAAGTGGCAGTGGGAATCAAAGTGGGTCCACTGCCTCCTAGGGTGCTGGAAGACTTCCATTTGGGCAGAGCAGAGTGTCCACAAGTTAATAAAATGAGCAAAATGCAGCAGATTGGAGAGAATCTAGTCCTAAAGTGGGGTAAAATTAATCAGAATAAAGAGTGCTTTAAACTACTTAAAAAGTCTTGACATGCAACCAACCCAGGGGTTAAGAGCTCCAGAAGCCACCTAAGGTTACCGTGCAACAAGGCCCTTATATGCACATATGTAGCAAATGTTTTTGTTTGACCTAGAATCATGGTAAAATTAAAAAGATGTGAGAGCACGAGTTCATTTCTTAATGTCCAGTACTGCAGTTAAAGAAAAGAATATTGAGGAAAATCCTATACGACCTGGACTTTCTTTTCCCTCTAGATGTCATATGGTCTTGAAACACATAGGTCTTTTGCTACCCTACATTACTGTAGACTACTCGATCACCTCACCTTGATTTTCAGGTAAGTCCTTGTTTCTGCTACGGCCTTGTTAGCAATTATTTTGCCTTGACCCCCTTATAAGTGGCAGGGAGAATTTTTTTTTTTTTTAATACATTAAGATTTAGACAGCTATAGATCATGTGAGCTAAATCCTATAGGGCAGATTCACATCTGACATAATCCATTGAACATCTATTGAATTCTATAATACCTTGTCAATTTATGCTAGGTGAGTACTGAGCTGTTTATTAATTAAAACATTATTCCGCACATTCAAAATTTCACAACTGTTGTTACTTATGCCTGGAGGGCTTACAAGTTCTTAGATATTAAGTCTGTGGTGTTCTTAGATTATGTAAAGAATGACATTTGTGATGTAATATGTTAGTAATTAAAAACACTTAAAGACCGATTATTTTTATAATGTTATAGATGAAACTGTCATTGTAAAAGCCTTAGTGAGATAAGATAATGGCTATCTCAAATTTCCTAGGAAAACCCTATTATCTAACATGATATTCATAAGAAGTTAATTCTAAACCTTATTCAAGAGCCAAAGGAATAACTGATGCAGTCTTTGCATGGCTGTGTTATAATACCAAGGCTATTCATTGCTGAAGTGTGGTAATCTAAGAATCAGTTCTACTGTCAAGAAATGAAGAAAATAACACTAATCAAATCAGTTCTGCAGTTTGTAAAGGCATGAAGGTACCTACATCTTCAAAACGGCATTGGAAAGTTGTTTAGAGATGTTCCTGAGATGACAAAATGCAGCATTTTTATATGATCTTTTAAAAAGATAAACTGGAACCAGAAACACCACAAATTCACAGAAAGAAGTACTATAGAAAGAGATCAACTCGTAAGAAATATAAATACGGGAGAAGGCAAGAGACTTTAATAGCTAAGGAAAGCTGATAAACAAGGTTTCATTCTTATCAGGGTTTTTATTTTATTTTTTAAATGGCATCTTGGATGGCAAGCATTAAAGCAATAAGTGTGAGTACAGATAGCTTTTGAGTGATCAGAGGAAATGCCAAACAAATTTGAACATCATCTGCATAACAATGAGAACTAAAGTGAGCTGGATGGAAAATAACACCCCTGGGATGCATGTAAATACACAAAAGCTTAGAACTCAAAACAGAGCCTAGGGGAACTCCAAAATGCACATAGAAGATAATCAAAATACAATTATTTATGGTCACTAATTGAGATCATTGACAGAAGACTGGAGGAAACCAAAAGAAATCCAAACAGACAATATAGAAACTGTATTTTCTCGCTGATTATGTTAAGCTCTACCAGCAGACCTATATGAGGAGGATAAAAACGGGTCTCTTGTTTGACTATATGTGGTGATGTTTGTTATGTAGCAAAAGGTCTTCATGTTGTAATAAAAACCCAAATGAATATGAGATTAAATACTTCCTTTCGTTATTTTTAAACAACTTTTCCACATATTTTCCTTAACAAAATTAAAAATTACAGAAAGCTATGAGGGCAAGTTATATCACAGTTACTCCCTGTGACTAGTATCTTACTGCGTGAGTTTCACTGAAGTCAGTGGGGTAGTTGTGAAGTAGGAGAATATTCAACTTGTACTAATAAAAACATACATTTCTATGTGGACTGCTTTAAATATCCAGAAGAGTTAACATTGAAAATGAAATTAATGCATGGGTATAATGTTGAGCCCCAGGGTTCTGTACTATGGCACTGAAGTGATGCATAGGACAGCATAGAAAACAATTATACTTTGCAGAAAGAATGAATTATTTTCTTTTTAATCAGCTATTTAAAGGTCCATGGCCAGTGACCACCCGTTTTCTCGATTCTTTCTCCACTTCTATCTTGGCAACTCCTGCTTGCTTGGTTACTTTATCTTTCCATCCATGTTGTGGCCACTTGTTTATTTGTCACTAAACAAGAAGCTGCCATTTAAAAACCTTCTAGGGTCCTATTTTATCTGCCCATCTTGTGATCTGGCCAGCAACTAGCCACTTCCTTTCTTTCCATAAATAATAACAATTACTATTCCTGAATCTTCAACATGATGACCAGTAGTATCCACCTCACTCTTTTCCTTGCTTTCAAGCAGTAGTTGTGTTTGTTGCCAATATACAAATTTTAGTAGAGTAGGTAACAGTACACAGAATGCATGTATTGCACAATTTCTGCTTCAGTTAAAATGGCTTCCTAGCTTCTAATACGTATTTGATTCACTTACATATTTGTCGAAGAGCTCTCCTGACCTCCTGAGTACTCAGTCCATTGATGTTTATAGGATGTGTATATTCTAAAAAACAATTTATATCTTATTTCCTAAACTTCACTCTTTACTTTTTCTTACTTCTTCTATATTTTGATGTAACCCATATATGTCCAGCAGGCTTCTTGAACTAGCCTGTGCTCTGGAGCTGTGGATTAGCTGCTCTTTCAAGTGTTTTAACTCCAACAGGAAGCCACAGATAATACAGGATTTCCAGCTGGGAGGCACAGTAGTTAATTTAATTTTGATTAATATCATTTTTTAAATGTTATGATGTTGCTCCAAAAAATCTACCCATTAGAAATTTACAGAAAGATATAACTTTTAATAATATTTTTGAACAACAAAGCAAACACAGTGTGTCATGCAGGTCAAAATATGAAAAGGGCCAGAACAATTGACAGGTTGTCACAACTATAAGCTCACATCATTTTCTGAAATATATCAACAGCTTTTCCTCAAAACAGAAATTAATAATAAAAAATATCCATAGTGCAAAATGCAGAATTTTCTTTTATTTCTGAATCTAACACATCCTATGCAAGTAAATGTAATGTAGTTGCATGGAATTCATTTATATAGCAAAAAAAGAGAAAACACATTACTGATTGAGTTGTATTCCATTACTGGAAATGCATACAGCAAATGACCTTCTCTGGGCAGACTTTCCTTCCCAGGCTTAATTAAGATACCTAGTTACTTTGTTCCTTACATCCTTCCTAAAGTATGTGGTTTATAACTCAGTAATAAAAAAAAATAAATAAAGCTAAGGTCAAAGAGAACTATCAAATGGAGTGTCATTACTTAAACAGTCTGAGACTACTGGACAAACTGGCAGTGTGTATCTGGAGAAGAAAAACTTTGTCACAGAAGTTACGAATAGAATAGACTAAAAGCTGTTCCATGCAAGTAGACCCCTATACATTTGAAGAGCAACAGCATCTTCAACCTGCCTCCAAACAGGCTCAGGACTCTACCTGCTCAGAAGAGCATGTAGTTTCATGCCTATTAAAAGGTAGAATAAGTTTGAATATATGGACAATCCTCTTAAAAGTTTCATAGGGATATTCATGCAGGTTCTCTAAACAGCTAAGCAATGCAATTCTCTAAACAGCTAACCAGCCTAGACCGACGACGAGCAGAACGAATATCCAGGTAAGCAACAGGGGCCCATACAGTACTGAGATTAGGGGGCCAGTGCATACATCTTCAGGAGGCCTCAAATGCCTCTACAAAATGCTCGTAGTATGGTGACAAGCAGGAGGAACTTACCCTCCTGCTAGATGACACCAAGCCAGACATAGTGGGGCTCACAGAAACGTGGTGGGACCCAATGCATGACTGGGCAGTGAATATCAAGGGCTATAGGCTGTACAGGAGGGACAGGACAGGGAAGAAAGGTGGTGGTGTTGTGCTCTACATCAAGGAGGAATACACATCCTCATCAAGTAGCACAAGGTCAGATGAGGGGCACACTGAAGTGCTCTGGGTTAGAATACAAAGAAGTCAAGGGGAAAGGGACTTAATGGTGAGGATCTACTACAGACCACCCAACCAAAGGGAAGAACTAGACCAGGAATTCTTAAGTCAGCTCACAGAGGTAGTTAGGTCAAAAGACGTGGTCATCATAGGTGACCTGAACTTTCCAGACATCTGCTGGGAAGAACAGTCAGCCAGGTCTGACCACTCACATAGGTTCCTAGCCAAGATACAGGACCTCCATCTAACCCAGGAGGTACACAGTCCCACCAAAGGAGATGCTTTGTTGGACCTGGTACTGGCCACAGATGAGGGGGCTGCAGGTGTTTGACCACCTGGGCAACAGCAATCATTGCCTACTGGAATTCACCATCCAGTGCAAGGTGTTAAAAGCCTGCAGCAAGGCAGCAGCCCTGGACTTCAGGAGGGTGGGCTTCAATGAGATAAGGAGAATAGTTGGGGAGGTACTGAGGTCCCAGAGGAGAGGGGAGGCAGGTGTCTAAGAAGAGTGGTCATTCCTTAAGGAGATGATCCTCCAAGCCCATAGGGAGGTAATCCCAACAAGGATCAAAGGGGGCAAGAGGGTACAAAAGCCCACATGGCTCACCAAAAGCATACGGGAACATCTCCTAGCTAAAAGGAAGGTGTACACCTAATGGAAGGGAGGGGCCATCACCAGGGAGGACTATACCTCGGTTGCTCAGGGCTGGAGGGGGGCAGTCAGAAAGGCCAAGGCAGAGATGGAACTGGGACTAGCTACCCAGATCAAGGACAACAAGAAGTCCTTTTTTAAATACATAGGGGGCAAAAAGAAGGTACCGGGTAACGTGGGGCCTCTGCAAGACATGTTAGGAAATCTGGTCATCACACCTGATGACAAAGCTAACCTATTTAACAATTACTTTGCCTCCATTTTCCTGAGCAGAGACTGGATCAGCCCATCCGCCAGACCCCCTCAGGCACCAGCGGAGGCGCACTCAGGCCTAGGGTCACTTAGGATCTAGTCAGGGAACTTCTGGAGGGACTGGACGTATTTAAATCAGCTGGTCCTGATGATCTCCACCCCAGAGTGCTGAGGGAATTAGCACAGGTCATTGTGGGACCCCTGGCACGGCTTTACAAGCACTGATCATGGTCTGGCATGGTGCCAGATGACTGGAAAACGCCCAATGTGTTCCCCATTTTCAAAAAAGGGAGGAATGCGGACCCAGGGAACTATAGGCCAGTTAGTCTTGCCTCGATCCTGGGTAAGCTTTTTAAGAGAATTATCCTGGTGCATGTCCACGAGGGGCCAGCAGGGGAGGTTATGCTTAGGGGCAACCAACATGGGTTTATTAGAGGCAGGTCCTGTCAGACCAACCTGATGGCCCTCTATGACCATGTCACAAAATCCTTAGATGCAGGGTAACAGTGGACATAGACTTTCTGTACTTCAGGAAGGCCTTCGACACTGTCTCTCACCCCATTCTCATTAAAAAAAACTAGGGGACTGTGGTGTCAACACCTACACAGTCAAATGGGTTGCTAACTGGCTGGAGGGCCGCACCCAGAGAGTGGTGGTGGATGGGTTATTTTCGACCTGGAGGGATGTGGGCAATGGGATCCCCCAGGGCTCAGTCCTCAGACCTGCACTGTTCAACATCTTCATCAGTGACTTGGACAAGGGGGTAAAAAGAACCCTGTTCAAATTTGCTGCCGACACTAAGATGTGGGGGGAAGTGAGCAGGCTAGAAGGGAGGAATAGGCTGCTATCAGACCTAGACAGCTTACAGGGGTGGGCGGATGAGAACAGGATGGGTTTCAACACTGACAAGTGCAAGGTCTGGAATGGGCTCCCAAGGGAGGTGGTGCTCTCCCCTACCCTGGGGTTCTTCAAGAGGAGGTTAGATAGGCATCTAGCTGGGGTTATCCAAACCCAGCACTCTTTCCTGCCATGCAAGGAGTCGGACTCGATGATCTATTGAGGTCCCTTCCGACCCTAACATCTATGAATCTATGAATCTATAAGGTGCTGCACCTTGGGAGGACGAACCAGCAGCATACCTACAGACTGGGGAACTCCCTTCTCATCAGTGCAGAGCCAGAAAATGATCTCGGGGTCATTATTGATGCCAAAATGGACATGGGATGACAGTGTGGGGACGTGGTCAGGAAGGCCAACCACACCTTATCATGCATCCACAGATGCATCTCAAGCAGGTCTAAGAAGGTGATCCTCCCCCTCTATGTGGCACTGGTTAGGCCACAGTTGGAGTACCGTGTCCAATTCTGGGCACTGCACTTAAGGAGGGGTGTGGACAACTTGGAGCGGGTCTAAAGGAGGGCCACTCACATGATCGGGGGCAGCAGGGCAGGCCCTATGAGGAGAGGTTAAGGGACCTGAACCTGTTCAGCCTCCACAAGAGAAGGGGGATCTAGTGGCCTGTTACAAACTAGTCAGAGGGGACCAGCAGGCATTGGGGGAGTCCCTGTTCCCCCGAGCACTACCAGGAGTGACTAGAATTAATCATCACAAGCTGGCAGAGGGTAGATTCAGCCAGACACCAGAAGGCAGTACTTCACAGTCAGGGCGGCTAGGATCTGGAACCAACTTCTGAGAGAATTGGTGCTGGTTCCTACCGCTACCCTGGGGGTCTTTAAGAGAAGGTTAGACAAACATCTTGCTGGGGTTGTTTGACTCCAGTACTTTTTGCTGCCATGGCAGGGGGTCAGACTTGATGATCTGCTCAGGTCCCTTCCAACCTTACCAACTATGAAACTATGAAACTATGTCATCACAGTAATCATGATGTTAATTAAAATTATACATGCTATAGTCATGCAAAGTAGCATGATAAATTGTTATCTTGGTTCAATAATTTAAACACATGGGGCTACATTCTATTTGCCTACATGGCACATAAACAGAGTTACTACAGCATTTAGAAGTTATGGACAAAGCCATCCTGTTTCACCTGTGACAAAATAAAATTACTGTTTGCAAATGCATGCTGAAAGAGAGAAGATGGTGGCCTTTTCTCTTAATATCCCAATAGCTAATTGGTTATAGCATTAGTTTATAAGCCAGAGTGGGGTTGAACATCAGTAACCAACTTCTCAGAAAAAAATGTTCTAACCCATAGGCTGGACATTACTCAGACTCTTCTCTTGAAGCTGGCCCACTTCACCTTGCATTTATGAGTCACTAGATAAACAGCACTGAGAGAATTTATGCTCCATTGGGAGTAAGGGACATGCTAGAATCTAGGGCTACTTAAGTCATCTTACAGAGCCCACATGCCCATTGGCTTGTTCTCTTCTTCCTGCTCCAACATACTTTCCTTCTGGTTGCCCATTGAACCTCAAGAAAAGGACCTGCTAATGTCTAATATATGGACCAGCAGTTAGAGCACTTGCTAGTGAGCAGAAGGTTCTTAGATGAAGAGGCCTGAAACTTGGATGCCCCACACCCTGGGCAAATGCCCTAACTGAAGCATATTGGACTAAAAAATGAAAGAACCTTCCTTACCCCCATCACTGTATTTCTACAACTAAAATGTTGCAACTTGCTCCATTGACAGTTGAATTGGAAACTTTGCATAAGTGCCAAAATCTGAAATTTCATGATTAATATGTTATATTGATGCAGGGAAATAGGATTTGACCTTTACATATACCTCCATTATCCATACAAAGACATTTAAACAAGATATTCATGTATAACAGAACAGGAGTTGAGAATAATCACATTCGAAAAAAGAGGAGAGATCCTAGAAAGTCATGCGATTGATTTATAATAGCATTTCATTTTAAACAGTATCTCTAGATCAGAGGTGGGAAATTATTTGGCTAGAGGGCTGCTTAATAAGTTTTGGTGAGCTGTCAAGGCTGCAAGGGTAGCTCTGCCCCTTGACAGGTACCCCACCTCCTGGTTGCCATCATGGGAATGCAAGTACTGCCCCTAACCCCTGGCCTTTGCCACCAGAAGTCTCTCCCCTAGCTCCCAGAAGTACTCCTTTTGGGAGGGGGGTTGCCATCTTGGAACTAAAAAAAAAGAAAAACAAATCATATACTAAAAATCAAACATCTACTATAACATATTTTAATTTTAGTTCGGAAAATATTTTTGTCCAGATCTATGTGTTTTTGCATAGTGTATATACAGGTGATTGCATAAGAGCTCAAACTAAAGTCTTACTCTTACATATTGTGTGTGTTGTGAGGTGAGGTGTGGCTGCGGCATGTGTGGGTGTGTATGGGGGAGTTTGTGTGTGTGTGTGTGCATGTGGAGAGTGGTGGTGGGTGTGGGTGTGTGTGGGATATGGGTGAATCTGTAAGCAGGTGTGGGGGAGGCTGTGGGTGTGGGGTTTGTGGGGGGTGCAAGAGAAGGTGTGTAGGTGGGTGTGTATGTTTGGGTGAGGGGTGTATCAGCGGTGTGCATGTATGTGTGGGTATGGTGGGATGTACATATGGGGCCCCCACACGTCCTCCACCATGGCACATAGCCCCGGCTGGTGGTGGCAGCAGCAGCAGGTGGTGGGGGTTCAGCATGCTTATGACCCACGGCAGGTGGAGCCCTCTGGGAACACTTCGCTCCATCCAAGTCCCAGGAGCTGCACATTGCAGAAAGCAGGGTCAAGCCAGCCCAGTTCCATTGCTCCCCTGTCACTCCTGGCCAAGTCCCAAGAGCTGCACATGGCAGAGGAGAGTGGGGCTTGCCTGGCTCCATTGTATGGGCTCCCCCCCAGTGGAACGCAGCTCTGGCTGAGTCCAGAGAGCTCCACATGACCCATGGGAGCCCCTGTGCTATGAAGCTGGGCCAGCCCTGTGCTCCCACTTTCCCACCCCAGCTCTGCACTTCCACAAACCCCACACTCTGGGTTTCTGCCCTGCTGCAGTTTCTCCTGCTACTCACTGCTGCTTCCCTACCTGCTTCCCAGAGTTCTGCAGCAGTGATAGGAAAAGGAGCGGCTGGAGGCAGGGGGAGCCAAGCAGTTCCTTGTGCAGCTGCAACAGTATCATCATCAGCAAGTGCGCCTGGAAGCTATGGGCACTGGCCAGAGCCCGGATTGGAGCCAAACTGCAGGTGATGGTGGGAACACAGCATGCTGACCTACCAGGAGTGGGCAGGTCTTGGCCCCATGCCGAGTGCAGTAGTGTAGCCCTGTGGGGTCAGGCCAACTCTCAGGATCTCAATATTGCACTGTTAGACAGGAGGGTGTGGCACAATTTCATATATACTAACACACAAATCAATTAGGTACATACACACACACACACACACTACCAGCTCAGGCACATACACATCCCAACCAGCCTAGGCACCAATTCAAGCACATACACTATGCACCCCAAAAGTTAGACAGAGATCACTAATTCATATATCATGCACACAATTATATATATATATATATATATATATATATATATATATATATATATACACACACATATACATATATACACACACACCCTCTCTCTCACCAGTTCACACACATACACCCTACCTATACACAGGTAAGCCCCTAACTTGGATGGTATAGTGTGTATGTGTGTGCTTGGGGTACCTGGGGGAAGGTTCAGGTGAGAGAGTGTGTCAAAGTGTAGGGAGTGAAAGTTGCCAAAACCAGTATTAGAACCAGTAGACTAGAGAGAAGCTGGCTGAGAAACTGAGGCTTGGGTTTACTTAAGCTATACTAGGGCTGGAAACTGAGGCAAACAGCTGAAATACTGGGGGGCGGGGGCAGATAAGTGGTGGCAATGAGGAGACAGCCAGGAAAGAAACTCAGGCAGAAACCTGGGTACTCAGGGGAAAAGGAAAAGGCAGTGGGGATAAGAGACTGGCAAAGAAACAGGGGGGTTGAAGGCAGAGAGGAGCTCAGGACAGGTGGCAGTGAGCCAAAAGCAGGAGTGGGGGAAATGAGACAAAAGTGAGAGGGGCAAGGAGCAGAGATAGGAGCAGGGCCAAACCACAGTGAAGCAAAACCCAATTCAGGGGTCCAAATAACAGTTTTATGACACAACACACTACACAGCCCCATGAAGTGATTGATTCATACACACAAGCACTCACAATGGCAGCAGGAGAAAGAGACTCAGCGGAAGGGCTGGAGTCCAGGTAGGAAAGAGAAGCAGAGTCAAAGTCCTTGGGTGAAGAGGGGGTGGGGGGTGATAGCTACCTATCCAAGCTGGAAAGGGGTCCTTGTCCAGTAGGTGTTGTCCAGAGGGGGTCACTGGCAGGGCCTCTGGGTGGATTGGTGGTGGGGCATGGTGCTGGTCCAGATGGAGAGGGCATCCCACTGGGTCTGTCTTCACTGCCCCTTTTTATAGGGGCAGACCTTGTGTGACCCTAGTTACAGGAGGCATGCCAAGGCAAGTGTCAGCCCCTGGTGTACTGAGTATGTGTGCTCCATGAAGGATGTGCAGTGTCGGGTGTCTGTAATGGTGGGGTACAATGGTAGAGTTGCTGGTTCTGCAGGGTCTTTTGTCTTTCAAATGCTGGGTTCTTGTCACTGTTCCTGGGTGAGGTCCGTGGCTCCTGGATGAATCAATGTGAAGTGATGGCCCAGTCGTTGCAGGCCATTCAGTAGAGGCCTGCTACCATTTTATTTCAATCATTCCCAATCACTCTTATTCATCCGGGAACCAATTTACATGGGAGGGGTACGTGACTCATACAGTTTTGCAACACAGGGGATTCCCAGGCAGAGGATACAAGATGGAGACTTGACATACAAAATGGAAACTTGAATGGAAAATGAAACAATAAAAATCAATACAAAAATGATATTGATACAGTATACAACAGTAAGAATCAATACAAACCTAATGATAATACAATATAAAACAGTGGATATCCAAAACCAAAAACTTGCTACCAAAATAAAGATGTTAAAGCGTATCCTATGTCTGAGATAGCATATGCTTGTCTATAGGGAATAGAGAGGGAGAGAAAGGAAAGCCAGAAATAATTGGGGAAGGGAATGCAAATCTATCATATATATGTATGTATGTATTAAAAAAGAAAAACTGGGGGTTTTGCTATAGTAGTGGTAGCCATGTGCTTGGCTGATTACAATTAATTGGTAGGTGCCAGTCCATGGGCCAGATGAAATTGTCTGGTGAGTCACGTTCAGCCTCTGCACCATATTTTGCTGGCCTCCGCTCTAATTGCCATACTCATGGCATGTTTTCAGGGTCCATTTAGCAAAATGTTTACATTCTTAACAGCAAATACCATGAATTATATTTTGCCATGGTAGTTAAATGCCTAAGTCTTTCTGTCTTCTCTGTGTTCTTAGTTTTTCCATCAGTAAAATGCACTAATATTCCATTGAGGGTACAGTGAGGATAAATACAATGAAGGCTGAGGTGTTCAGGCATTATTGTAGAAGGGACTGTTTGTTTCCTCTTTAATTCCAGTTTGGTGGTATTTCTATATCATTTGCTACCTTTTCTGCTCTGCAGCAGCCTGTGACCTATAATTCTGAGTACTTCAGCTCATGGGTAAAAGTTCTACTGGAGAATAATCAAACGTGTTTTTGAAAACCTTGTAATCTCTCTCTCTCCTTTTTTATCACTCCATAACCACCTATGTTATTGAAGTCATCAATAGATTGACACCCACTGTGGCTGTTTTCTTTGCTACCAACTTTTTAATTAACTCTTGTCCTGAGTTCAAAGAGTGATGCTTTACTGTGAAAACTCTGCATGTACAAAGCAAACCTGACATTTATCAATTACGCTTCATGGCATTTGGTAAGGTGATCAAACAATCAGGTGCTGCAACACTGTTAGATTTTCAGTATTGGCAAAACAACACAGATGTAAACATCAGACATTTCAAAAGGGTCCAAAAATTACACAAACATGTTTTGCAGACATTTCATAAAGAGTTATAGTTTGCTGCTTAAAGAACAATTGTCAACACTAGATGTATTTTGTAACTCAGAAGTCATGATAAAAGAAGATGCATTTGATTAGAGCAGGGCTGCCCAACTTTGGGGCCTCTGGGTGCCAACCACCACAGGCGACACATGCCATAAGGTTGAGTGGGTGCCCTTCTGACTTCTTGCCCAGTTCCCGCCTTATAGTTTGTGTTGTCCCAGTCTGTCTTCAGACCTGCATTCCTAGGCAGCATTCTGTGTGAATAGTTATTAAATGAGACCAGTGCTATTTATTTAGTTCCATTGGCTTTGCAGATAAATGAAGTAGGAAGCAGATACAGGGTCTTCATTCATGTGATATTTTCCTCAGGTAAAGAACACATTAAATGACTTAGAGACTGGACTAGGAAGTCCTGTTCATGTGTTGTTCTGTTATTGTCCCTCACTGCAATACAGCAATTCAAAATTACATGAAAACTCCTGCAGTAGCTAATCAAAGTGATAACCCTATTAATATAAACAAAAGGGCTGTGTGAAGCTTCAGTAGCCAGTTTGGTTCAGGGGAGATTCGGCCCCATTTGGTGGCCGAACCTCCAAATCCAAATTGAATCAAGAGACCCATTAAAAGGTCTGAATCAAATCAGAAGCCTACATTTCAATTCAGAGAGTTTTGGACATTTGAAAGGCTTGTGGCAAACAGAAACTGAGAAGAGGGAGAGGGATAGGGTGATCTTCCATATATGGAAAAAGCTGAGAGTGGCGGAGGAAAAACTGCTCTGCTATTGACATCTGTAGCTAGCCAGTGACTGTGATCTTTCTCTGAGTTCCCTTCCAATGACAGTGCTCTGGGGGAGGGATGTAGAAACAACATATGAAGCTGTGTCTGAAGTGATCTGTGCATTCTGTGAGCTGTGTCTGTCTTGGAGCAGCAGCGTCTGAAAGCCTCGGGTTTGCTAGTTAGTCCCTTGCTAGCTAGTCTCTCTTCTTGTAAGTCCTATCCAATCCTTTCCTACTTACCCTTGCCTACAATCCTTATTGTTAACCTTATCCATTTCTTTCAACTTATTCTTCCCCCAAAATACTCTTATTTGTTCTTGTTAGTCTGTTTTGATTCTTTCCCCCAACAAAAAAGAAATCAGTGTTTTCCCTGACAGTGTATCATCACTGTGCAGGAAAGCACAACATATATTACACACACACACACACACACACACACATTTTGCAGTACACCAAACATTATGAAAGCATTCTGGAAAGGCAGGCGCCAGGTCTTCTGACAGGGGAGGGAGAGGGGACAGAGGGAGAGCTGTAAGTTCCCCCTGCCCCAAATATAGATGCACCCTGTTTCCTGGTAGCGATAAGTCTTCTGCTGCTAGTGGCAGCAAGGAGGTGGTAGCACTGCCTGCACCTGCACCACCACCACTAACACCACTAACCAGGAGCAGCATGACATTATCCACCCCAATTTCAGTTCCCAGCATGAGCCTTCCAGTGCCAGAGGAGGAGCTGGATCTGGAAGCAAAGGATCTGAGGGCCATAGCAAAGGACATTCTGGGGAAGGAGTGGGGACTCTGGGTTTGTGCTTCACACCCATTGAAGTTCCCCTAGAGGCAGGTCTCCTTCACTGGGAGGCACTTCGGAGGAGGATGTGGGAGCAGGTGGATCAGCTCCTCCTCCTGCTGTGCCTCTGCCTGCTGAGGAGGGAGGTAAGGTAGGATCCCCACCCTCAACCCAAAAATGGGTGACTTATCCAGTGTTGGATATTTTAAGGTGGCAGATGATCCCAGGTATGATACCTACCAGCACTGCCAAAGGCAGATCAGCAAGGGCAAGGATGTGTAACACTTTGCCACCATGGTGACGCTGCTTCACCTCAGAAGACAGCACCCCCTTGCCCTTGTTCGTCCTCAGCCTGGCACCAGTGGGAGCGTACCCAAAAATAACTCCCCTCTCACTCCAAAGCCTTCTTTATTGAGTGACCAGGGTTCCGGCAGCTCGTGGCACTCATGGCCCTATCATACTAAGTGCCTGCATGCACCACCTTTAGCAGGATAGTGGTGTCCTTCCTGTACAAGACATGAAGGGAGCACTTGAGGGAGGAGCTGCAGAAGGCAGGTCCACAGGTAGCCTTGCACTTCACATCAGACAGCTGTAGCATCTGGGGTGGAGATCATGCCTACCTCTCCCTCACAGGGTACTGGTGTGACCAGCCAGGGTATCGGTGGGCTCTCCTTCAAGCCAAGGTGATGGATGAGTCCCACATGGCAAGGGAGATCATGGTGGCCATGAACCTCATGGTGCAGGGGTGGTTCATTGGAAAAAGCAAGCTCACCTGCAGGTTCATGGTCACTGATAACAGGGTCAATATGGCCAAGGTGGTGTGTGATGCCAACTTTGCTGGCATCCTCTGTGGCACACAAGTTCCACTTCATAGTCAGGGATGCCTTGGAGGGGGACAAGGCCCCAACCCAGTAACAGCACCATCACTACCAGCCATCTCATTTTGAAATGCAGGAAGGTGGTGGGCTACTTCCACTGGAGCATCAAGGGGGCAATATGCTGCAGGAAAAACAGGCAGAGCTGAGCATCCTGCAGCAGTGGAGACTCGGTGGAACTCCACATACCTAATGCTGGAAAGGCTGTTTGAGAAACAGAAGGCCATCCATGATAGAGTCTTGCTCAGGGAGGTTGGGATCAGTGGCTTCCTTAACAAAATGGAGTGGGATACATCTCCCAAATCTTGGTGATCCTCAAGCCATTCCTTGAGGCCACCGAAAGCCTCAGTGCTGGTGATGCTCTCCTTAGCCAGATAATCCTCATAGTGAAGAAGCTTAATAATGAAATAGAGAAGTTCCAGGGGATCAGTGTTCCTGTCTGGGGCAAGCCGCCAGAGGTTCAGGCACTGGTTAAGCAGCTGAAGGAGGGCATCAAAAAATGGCTGGATCTGTTGCAGTCGAGTATGGTCCACGAGCTGGTGTGTATGTGTGACCTGAGGATGAAGGGGAGCATCTGCAGCAGAAAAACCCTTGATCACTGGATGGAGGTACCAGTGAACAGAGTCAGGAAGGCAGAAGGGCAGAGATGGTGGGACATGGAAGAGGAGGATCCACTTTCCCATGCCAGACTCCAACCATGAGCCAATCTCCTCCACCCCAGCTGCTGCCAATGTGTGTGAAGGGCATGGCTTGAATGTTGGTGTCCAGAGGCACCAGATCCCACCATCAGGCAGGTAGTGTGGAGGCCTCAGTGACTACCTATCTTGCCAAGGATGTGGAGCTGCTGCACTGTGACCCCTTGGCCTATTGAGCAACCCACAGCCAGGTATGGCACGATCTGGCCACAGTTGCCCAGGAACACCTGTCCTGTCAACTGACCAGTGTTCCAAGTGAGACGATGTTCAGCATTGCTAGTGATGTAGTGAAACCCCACCACACCTTTTTTGGATCCTGGTTTAGTGGAGGAGCTGGTGTTCCTCAAGGTGAACCTCCTGCTTCTGGGGTTCTTTAAGCTCCACATACAGACATAGCGAATGCCACCTTCCTCACTCCATCCACACCTATTTCCTTTTTTCATTTTTTTAAACCATTTAATGCCCTGCTCTCAGAGCTGGAGGTGACATTCACTGCATCACCAGCCAGCAGGGGCAGAACATGCCCCTGCTGAGCTCCCATACCAGGATGCCACCCCAGGCTGTCCCTCACCCCCTGATGAATCCATTTCCATTTTCACTGACTGGTTTTCTTGCCTACATTGCATGCCAGTCTCTGGATTGTTTACTATTCCTTCCATCCAGGAACAGCACACACACACACACCAACTGCAGGTGCTTCCTCAGTCTGATGAAGGGTTTTTCAACCCAAAAGCTTGCTAAGATATATTTATCCAACTATTCTGTTGGTCTACTAAAAGATACCAGACTGACCCAAAGAACTTTGTCTTCCAGTGCCACATCCTTAGACCAACACCCCTAGTACCTGTCCCTGGTCAGCTGACTGAAAGGAGGCAGGGCCCTGGGCACATCTAAGCAGGGCTGGCAGGGAGAGTTCTCTGGCAGCTGATGGAGAAGAAGCTCCTGCAGGAAAGGAAAGAAAGGCTCTGTAATAATTTGGCTGCCTGTGATGCTGCTGGTGCTACTGTGCTGCTTACTTATCTGTTGTTATTTAAAGTGCTGGACCACGCTGAGGCTGTAGGGGAGGAGGCCTCACGGGGCACACTACTTTGTTGTGTAGAGGCCCCAGCGCCAGTGAGGGTGCGCCTTAACATACACACACAGAGTCATACATGTCATGAGTTTTGCTTGTCAGCAGCTTGAGGTGCAGTTTCCCAGAAATCCCTGCACCTATCTCCTTGATGATTGACAGGCTTTGTAGCCTCAGCTGGGGCTACTTTTCCTGCTGTTTTCATTCAAATCAGGCAAGAAATGACAGTTATAGGGTATTTTGTGATTTCCCATTATAGCGTATGGATGAAATGTCGAAACAGCGGCAAAACAGCAAAACAGTTTCAATTAAATGAAATGGAACAGTTCTTCAAAATGAAATGAAAGTTGAAACAGAACACTGTCCCTTTGAAACGGAAAAATGGAATCAAAAGAAAATGGTGTTCTTTCGCACAGCCCTATTAGTGACGTATAATACCGTATTTCTCAGCTTCTATTCAAGAATATCAAAGTAGGCTACTGAACTGCTGTTCCTCCACTTGGGAGTTTGTAGCACAACTGGCTAAATCATAAGGCTAACCATGAATAAGAAACTTTTTTAAAGTATTTAGTTTCCAACCTTCAGTTGTTTGTGACTCTGGAATGGGCCTACAATTTATGTTGGAAACAATTTGATGTACATTGTGTTTTGTTTTTTCCTTAAGTACATGAATATATTGTAAAATTCTCATATATGTTGGCAATGTTTGGAATTTTAAAGTATTCAAAAGTGTCTCTACTGATTATCTCAATTTGCAGATTAACACTGCCACCACTCTCCTGCTGCCAAATTTCCAGATTCTTGGGGAACACTTGTGAGAGTGATGATGAGGTTCTGTGGACTGGATCTGGTCCCAGGGCCAGGGGTTCAGCACCCCTGCCCTAAATGAAAACAATTATAAGAATGTGGCAGCCAGGTTTTAACAATTTGAAAAAGTAAAAAATATGTGCTCTCAGTGTAATACTTAGCTTGGTATTAGGCTGGAATAATTTTTCTAGGATATTGAAAGCAGCTGCCTCTTTAATTAATATGCTAATTAAGTTGGTAGAATGAACCTAATACTGTACATAGAGGCAGCTGAGGCACTCTTGCAGACTTTTTAAGGACAGAGGGGATAGTAGAACTGATACTGCAAATAGTCCTGTGAAATGCAGTGATGAGCCATTCGCAGATAGAGGACCCAAGAATACATGCATTTCTGAGCAAACAAAGCTAAAAGAAATGTTGCAGCCTATAGACACTCCTTTACTGAAAAAGGAATCATTAACATACATGGTAGTTGTTATTAACATTACTATATCAATATACATATAGCAACTAAAAGTCTATCTCCATCTTCTTAAATAAAAATAAACTTCTTCTAAAAGTTTTTAAAATAAAAATAGTAATTTGCCTTTAGTGTGGAAGACGTATTCCATAAGCCACCTGGAAGGAACTTTTCTCTCTGCATTAAGTTATGGCTGTGTAGAAAATCAGTGCTTGAGGATTCAAGAACCACTAGGTTTCAAGAAGCAGTCCTAAAGACATCTTAATTCCCAAATCCTCTTGAGATTCTGTGCACTTTCCAGCAACAAAGCCTCTGCCTCTGTTATTACTGTTTATTTTTGTTGAAGGAGACACTAACATCAGGAAACAAATGGTGATCTCTCCCAGCAGTCTTATTCTATTAAGGACAGCCGTTATTGTGTCGGCAGCAGCGTACAAAGCATAGGATATAATTTTTGCTCTAGTCTGCTGATTGCTTTGTTGATCTCTGCTTGTGACAGATTAACTTTGCTGCACATCCATAGGTCACCAAACACCCTTTCTGTGTTCATAGTGGTCAATGCTGTGAAGAAAGATTTTAAATTGAAAATAACATTTGCTTTTGTTGTCTCTTATTTGGAAGACCCAGAACTCAATAGCAGGGGTGTTATAGGGTCGTACTGGAGATGACTGGGTGAGAAAGATTCCGTGGTAATACCCATCTCTCATTATACTTGCCTCCAGTCAGCCCTATCATTCCCTGACATTTATAAGAAGTCTTTTCATAAAAAATTTAAAGTTGAAAAATGTTAAGAAAAGAGACTCAATATACAACCGCAGGACAATAATAAAACGAGGAAAGGTTATATTTATTATAAAATAGATAAAGGATGCTACTTCTTTCCCCACCATAACTTATTTTTCTACTCATGTAGGCAGAGTGCTCTTCTTGTATAATTAATTTTGATCATTCTTACCTGGAAAGTTGAGCTAGTTTTGACTTACTTGACTTTTTGAAGCTAACTATTGAATTGAAACGTCAAAGATGAATTTCAAAAGAAGTGTGTCCATTTTTAATTATTTAGAAAATCTATAAGATGCTCTTTTACAAAACTAAAAATAAATCCATCGTTTTCAAAGAGGGTGTTGGCAAGGGATAGCAAGGATAAAGAAAGTGAAATACAGTTGTTGGCACAGGTCCTGTCAAGTAGACAGTAAGGCCTCAAAGAGACTTAGAGAGAAGTGTCCAATATTTCCAGTCTTTCTATTCTCTCCTCAAAAAACAGTACTACAGGAGTAAAGATGCACAGGGGGTTCCTTCATTTTGATTCATGGACTGTGTGCTGCTCCATGAAACAGGTCTAAACTAACAACATGATTGCAGGATTGATGTAGCCCTGTTCTAATGTGGAATTCTTCCTTTTATTCTCTTCAGGTGGCTTCTGAAAGGAGTTGTTTGCTTTTCTACAAGCAAAAAGGGAGATGAATAATACAGTTCCTGAGATTGTTGGGACCAACTCTTAAAATTGCAAGGGAGACTGTTAACTAGAACTTTACAAAAATAGCACTGAAGTGAATAGAAGGCAATGTAAAAGTATGTGGTATATTGTACGGTATATCAAAGTAAACAGAAGGCACAATAAACAGTGTTGTGTCAGGTTCTTTTCCAGAATGAAGAACCACGTGACATAGTCTGGTGGCATTAATACCTGCATTATGTTCAGTAATTAGCAGTTGACATACTGTGTAAATCTGGGCTAATCATTTCTTTCCTTGGCCTTAGTTTTCCCTCCCTTATAAGTTTGTCACTGAGAAATAATCAGTCTTTCACTATATAAATGCAGTGCTTGATGCGATGATGTACCATTCTCAGTGGGGGCCCATAGACTGCACTACAATTATTTAATATTGATTAATTCATTTTATTTATCTTGGAGTAGCTTTACTCAGAATTGGAAATACTGGGCCAAAATAATATTGGGACAAATTCTACACCTCATTTCAAAGATTTGAAATCTGAAGATTTTCCTTATTTCTCAGTTACAAGGAGCTTTTATATCACGGTGATGGATAATATAAGAAACTGAACAGACTACACTAGTTAAACCAAAATAAGCTCTTCAGATTTGATTGGTCTTCCTCCAACCAGTGGGCAGACTTCACATCTTCATAAGAACCATAGGCAGCATGGTGAGAAATGCTTCTTTCTTTCTAATACGCAGTGTCTGAAATGAACTTTCTATACCCTCTATAGCTGATGAAAAATCTAGTTGCTCTACACGTTATTGAGGGACACTTTTAACACCACTCCTATTCTGATTACAGCGAGGGGCCTCTTCCAATCCATAGGTGACCCTGAGCTGTTTTCTGAACTTTCCTTCCTATTACACATGAATCATGCTTTGTCTGCTATGTCAGTCTTCTATATGCCTGTCTCAGAGAACACTGATCTCTGGAAGCCTCTAGGAGAAATTACAGTTTATTAAGTTTGGCTTTATAAATGAGATGCTTAAAATTGACAAAAAATTGCTCTCTTTCAGCTAATTTCTTTCTATGCTGATATAATTTCTAACTCACCTTGGCAACAGCATGAACTGAGAATATTTGCCAAATCTATTTCTATATTAATAATAAAGCCTGTCTAGGGAGCCAGACAAAATTGTTCATCCTCAAGTATGTTCATAGCGAATGGGTATTCTGATAAGTCTTGTGCTTGCCTTTTGCCAATAAAATCCCACCATAATTTTGATAAGGAATCAAAAGTAGGAGTCAGTTCTTTGTCTTTTCCATAGCCAAAAAGGAGACTATGTCATGGGAAACAGGCTAATTTATCAGCAATATCATTCAGTTTCCTTGGCCCATACTTTACCCAAGATAGATGCTATTTATTAAAGATTACTGCCAAAACTTGTTAACAGCTTTGTTTGGATGTTGCCAGCTGCCTGTGACCTCCTCAATTTGTTCTGCCTTGTTATCTGAAAGAAAAAGAAACTTCTTGTTTCCTGATGCTTTTCCTGGACTTGAGATGGAAGGGCAAAGGATCCTTAAAACATTACATCTTTGACCATAGCACATTAAATAAGAAACGGTATATCTTCAGAAAATGTGCAATACATGTCAAGTCCATAAATCTGTTAGTAATTCTGGATGCCAAGATTGCTACCCTCTGGCTTGCCAGAAAGCATCTAAGTTCCTGAATGCTTTTTTTTTTCCATGTTTTTTCACTATAATACTAGGAGAATTCTGGTAGTGCAGCATCTCTGAACCAATGATGGTGGGTGCCAGGAAGGGTAATGAGCAGGGGACAGATCACTCTATCTGTAGCCAGTTCAGTACTCTAAAGCACATACTCCTGCTTGACTAAGACAGAATCCTGAGAGAGATGAATCACTGGTTTGACCAAGTATGGCATTTCTTATATTTTTTAAGATATTAAAAAGTGTGTGTGTATGGAGTATCATGACACATTAATGATGTGATAAACTAAAAAATAGAAAAGGTAGTATGCAAAATTCTTTTGGACAAAGTCACTTTGGAGAAAGATTTGAAAACAGGTTTAATGAGATAATATAGAAGTTGGCAATAAACCATCAGAGTTGTATTTGGATATGGAGGACAAGTACCACTTTGACCTGTACATGCATGTGTAATCTCCATCCTTAGATCACTTAAATAGTTCTGTGCTTTCATCATTTAAAAAACAATCTCTGTTAAAATTCTACCATTCATATGTTCTTTTATTCAATCAGGGTTAGTAGTCAGATTTCTGTATTACATTTTCATTGTTAACTTCCTTTGCCTGAGTTAACTCAAACCCTTCAAAACCATCACATGCTTCAAAAACAGACAAGCAGAAACAAAGCTACCTTCTTATGGTCTTTCTTCATTGCTGGCATATTTATTGCTCTCAGTTTCAGGGTAAACTATCATTTAAAGTTCTTCCAGTTGTTCTTATTTTCAGATGATTTCTACTTTTGTAGAACTTTTAACTGCTTAATTTTTCCACTCAGAATATTTTATTGGTACCTTCAAAAATTTGTAACAAATTTGGTTCAGACAAAGCTCAGAACTAAGGGATCTGACAGAGATCAGTTTTATTCTGTTTTTGTACTGTAACTAATCAACATTGTGCAACATGACCAGATATCTGGGTTTTTCATTTGCTGTGGAAAAATGCAGAAAAGCACAAATTTTCTCCTTTAACAGAGAAAAATGCAGATTTTTCTGCTTTAAAGGAGAAACCATGGATTTTTCCTTTAAATATGAAAAGCATGGGGAAATGCAGGAAATGGCAGGTTTCTCTTTGCAGGCTGGCAGACTTCCAGCCTGCATGGTGCTGCCTGGGGCTGGGGAAAGCAAGATACAGGGGATGCCATGTGAATGTGGATGCACACATACACATGGCAGCTAGGCAGTGATGGAGAGCAGCTCCCACAGTTCCTTCCAGGTGAGTCTATATGGGTGGGAGGTGAGGGGAAGTAGGTGTTGTATTGGGGAGTGGGAACCATGTGTAAGGGGGTGGGGGAGCACAGGTAACGTGGCAGGGGGGCAGGGGGCCAAGGCAACATGGCCGTGGGGGGGGAGGGGGGCACAATGCCTGAGATTTCTGCACCCACAGCAGGGCACACAGCTGAATCCAGACCAGACCAGCACCAGTAAGAAGCTTCCTCCATGGCCAGCAAGTGGGAACCAGTACAGGAGACAGGGAGTGCTGCATTGACATAGCTGCTAAGGTGAGGCACGATGGTGGTGGCATAGAGTTGTGCCCCCACTGCTGTCAGGCAGGAAGGGGGTGACTCACTCAAGCAGCCATGGAAGTGAGGTATTCCCTCCCTCCCTTGCCAGGTCCTGTCCACTGAGCCATGGAGGAGGATCCTGCCTGATGGCTAGAAAATGGTATTTAGATTTTCAGTTGTTGGAATTGGATTGTAGGTAAAGTAGATATGCATTCAAACAATGATCCAGGGCAACGACAAATGTTAATTGATTTCTGAAAGTCTGTTGTGATAGTTTCTTCAAGGCCCACTGTGACTGATACAGGCAAGCAGCAAGCAGACACACAGGGTAGGAAATTAAAGACATAGTTTCATAGTTTCATAGTAGCTAGGGTCAGGAGGGACCTGAACAGATCATCTAGCCTGACCCCCTCCCACAGGCAGGAATGAATGCTGGGTTCACAAGACTTCAGACAGGTGATCATCCAACTTCCTCTTGAATTTGCCCAAAGTAGGGGCAAGGACCACTTCCCTGGGAAGCTGGTTCCCGATTTTGGCCACCCTAACTGTAAAATATTGCCTTCTGATCTCTAACCTAAACCTATTCTCCATTAGCTTATGAACATTGTTCCTTGTCAGCCCAGGTGGTGCTGGGGAGAAAAGAGCTCTACCTATTTACTATTGATCCCGCCTGATGAGCTTGTAGGCAGCCACCAGGTCCCTCCTCAGCCTCCTCTTGCTGAGGCTGAACAGGTACAGGTCCTTCAGACTCTCCTCGTAGGGCCTGTCCTGCTGCCCTCTCACCAAGCAGGTGGCCCTTCCCTGAACCCTCTCCATTCTGGCCACATCCCTTTTGAATTGCGGCGCCCAGTACTGCACGCACTACTCCAACTGTGGTCTGACCAGTCACATAGAGGGGGAGTATCACCTCTCTGGACTGGCTTGAGATGCATCTTTGGATGCATGACAAGGTATGGCTGGCCTTGCTGGCTGCAGTCTGGCATTGGTGGCTCATGTTCATCTTGGAGTCCATAATGACTCCAAGATCCCTTTCCGCCTCTGTGCTTTCAAGAAGAGAACTCCCCAGCCTGTATGTATGCTGTGGATTCCTTCTCCCAAGGTGCAGCCCCCTGCATTTGTCTATGTTGAACCCCATCCTATTCTCATCTGCCCACTTTTGTAGCCTGTCTAAATCTAGTTGCAGCCTCTCTCTCCCTTCAAGTGTGTCCACCTCGCCCCACATCTTAGCGTCATCAGCAAACTTGGACGGCGTGCTTTCTACCCCCTCATCCAAGTTGCTCATGAAGTTGTTAAACAGTGCGGGCCCTGAGGACCAAGCCCCGGGGTAACGCATTGCTCACATCTTGCCAGGTTGAGTACAACCCATCCACCACTACTCTCTGGGTGCACCCCATCAGCCATTTTTTTACCCATCCAACTGTGCAAGCATCAATGCCACAGTCACTTAATTTATTGATGAGGATGGGGTGAGAGACAGTGTCAAAGACCTTGTTAAAGTCTAGAAAGACTATGTCCACAGCGACACCATCATCCAAGAATTTAGTTACTTGGTCGTAAAAGGCAATCAGGTTGGCCTGGCAGGACCTGCCTTTGGTGAACCCATGCTGATTGCCCCTGAGCATGATCTCCCCTGCAGGCCCCCCACAGATGTGCTCCTTGATTCTCTCCAAGATCTTCCCGAGCACATGTACCATACTGTTTCATAACATGAAATAAGGTGGCACCAGGTCACAGTGCCCAATTGCTGAGCCCTTGGGATTTCCAGTTTTGGGGAACAGACAAAATTAGGAGGACACCAGAAAAAACCAAAAGTAGGATGTGTGCATGTGATGGGTTTGTGAAACAAAGGGATATGCTGACAGGACAGAACATGAACCTCCACCTGACGCAGGAGGTACAGGGTCCCACTAGGCAGAATGCCTTACTGGACCTGGTATTGGCAATGGGGGATGATATGGTAGGGGACCTACAGATTGGTAGTCACCTGGGGGACAGTGATCACCAAATAATAGAATTCACCATAAGATGTCGAGTGGGTAAGGTAACTAGTAGGGTGAAAGTGCTATACTTTAGGAAAGCTGATTTCAATGAACTCAGGTGATTAGTCAAGGACGCACTGCAGAGTAGGAGTTTTGAAGTGATGGGAGCCCAGGAAGGGTGGCTGTGTCTTAAGGAAATGATCCTTCAGGCACAGAGGGAGATGATCCTGATGCGAGGAAAAAGAGGGAAAGGGGCAAGAAGGCTTCCTTGGCTGACCAGAGAAATCCAGGGCAGCCTGCAGACTAAAAGGGGAGCATATAAAAAGTGGAAATGGGGAAAGATTACCAAAGAGGAGTATACCTCCTCTGCTCATGCTTGTAGGGAGGCAGTTAGACAGGCCAAAGCTACCATGGAGCTGAGGATGGCATCCCAAGTAAAGAATAACAAAAATTGGTGATGGACAGGGGAGACAAGGCTGAACTCCTCAACGAGTTCTTTGCCTCAGTGTTCCTAAGTGAGGGGCAGGACAAGGCTCTCACTGGGATTGTAGAGAGGCAGCAGCAAGGCACCAGACTGCCATGCGTAGACCCTGAGATGGTGCAGAGTCACTTGGAGGAACTGGATGCCTTTAAGTTGGCAGGCCCAGATGAGCTCCATCTGAGGGTACTGAAGGCACTGGTTGACATCATTGCACAGCCACTGGCGGTAATATTTGAACTGACTGACTGCACATCTGGTGACAGCAGCTTGCCCCAGCCAGGAACATTGATCCCAGGAACTTCTCCATTTGGTTCTCAAGTTCCCTCACTATGGGGATCACCTGACTGAGGAGGGCATCACCAGCACTTAGGGTCTCAGTGGCCTGGAGAAAGGGCTTGAGGACCACCAAGATCTGGGAGATGGTACCCCAGTCAGTTCTGTTCAGGGGGCTGCTGATCCCGATCTCCCCAAGCAAGGCCATCTTATGGATGGCCTTCTGTTCCTCCACCAGTCTTTTGAGCATCAGGTACGTGGAGTTCCAATGAGTCTCCATATCCTGCATGATTTTGTGCTGCAGGATGGTCAGCTCTGTCTGTTTCTCCCACACAATCTTTCCCCCCTTGACGCTGCAGAGGAAGTAGGCCGCTACCTTCTTGCATTTTGAAATCATCTGACTTGTAGCAGTAGTGGTGGCGGTGCCATCATGGGCAGCCCTGTCCCCCTCCAAGGCATCCCTGACTATGAGGTGCAGCCTGTGTGCCACACAGCAGATGCCAACAAAGTTGGCATCACACACCACCTTGGCCATATTGACCCTGTTGTCAGTGACCATGAACCCACAGGTGAGGTTGGCCTGTCCAATGAGCCACCCCTGCACCATGCGGTTCATGGCTTCCATAATCTCCTTTGCTGTATGGGACAAATCCAGCACCTTGGCTTGCAGAAGAGACCACCGATGGCCTGACTGATTGCACCAGTGCCCATGAGGGAAAGGTAGGTGTGATCACCACCCTGGCTGCTCCATATGTTGGAGGTAAAGTGCAAGGCTACCTGTAGCCCTGCCTTTTGCAGCTCCTCCCTCAAGTACTCCTTGCTTGCCTCATACAGGGAGGGCACCACCGTCCTGCTAAAGGTGGTGTGCATGTGTGCTTTGCAAGATGGGGCCAGAAGCACTATAAACTACCTGAACCCTGGCTGCTCAACTAGGGAGAAGGGCTGGCTATCCAGAACAAGCATCTCCCCAATGCTGTGAGTGATCTTGCTCACCTTTGTAATTTGCCCCCCTCTATCTGCAGCTTTTCCCCGTGTTCCAGGGTGGCCTGCCTCTGCTTTGGGGAGAAAAGGGCTTTGGAGTGAGTGAGGGACTACCTTTTCAGCATGCATGCACTGGTGTCAGGCTGAGCAGCAAGAATGGCAAGGGATGTGCTGCCTCCTGAGATGCAGCAGCATCGCTGTGGTTTCATTTCCTTGCCCTGGCTGATGTGCCTTCGGCAGTGCTGGCAGATAGCAAACCTGGGATCATCTGCCAGCTCAGAATGCTCCCACACTATGCTACCCGCCCACTTCTGGGTTGAGGGTGAGAATCCTGCTTTATCCCACTCCTCAGCAGGCTGAGGCTCAACAGCAGAAGGAGTTTCCTCAGCTGAGCCACTTGCCTCCACAACCTCAACCTCCTCCAAGGTGCTACTTTCTGGAGGAGACCTGGGTCTAGGGGAACTTTGAGGAGTGTGGAGCACAAACTCTGATTCCCCCTCAGTCCCCAGAATTGCTTGAGTCAGGGCGCTCAGCACCCCTGGTTCCAGCTTCAGCTTCTCCTCTGGCAGTGGGAGGCTTACACTGAGAGATGACATTGGGGTGGAGGAGACACTGATTTCACTGCTGATGCCTATTTCTGGGACACGGTGCAGGGACATCAGATGCAGACACTACTCCCACATCCTTGCTTCCACTTGCAGCAGAAGCATCATGGGTGTTTGGGAAGAGAATGCATCTATGTTTGGCGGGGGGGTGGAACTTGCAGCTCTAGCTCTCCCGTTACCCCATCTCCCACCCCTGCCAGAAGACCTGGCACCTGTCCTTCCAGCACGCTTCGTATTAATCTTTCCTGTGCTGCAAAAGGTGTGTGTGTCACTCCTTTTGTGCTGTGTGATTTATTCCCTCTGTGTTGTGTGCATACACTGGACTCTTCTTTGATTGTCAGATTTGTTCAGTAATAAGTATTAAGAACTATGTAAAAATGTGTGCTGTCTGTCTGTCTGTCTTCTTCTCCACTGTGATGTATTTATTTACTGTGAATTATGAATTTGAAGTGTGACTCTGTTGTGTGTTTTATTCCCTCTCTGTTATTCCCTCTTTGTTGCATGCATGCACTGGATTCTGCTTTGATTATTAATAACTATATATGGTGTCTTCTTCTGTAGTGTTCTATTAATGTGAATGTGTGACTATTACTGTACTTCTTATTCTTCTTCTGTGTTGTAATGTGTACCTAAAATGATATATCTCCTTCTTTTAAGACCCTGAGTTCTGTGTTAGCCTCAATCTGAATCTGACTTCTGTGTTGTCTTCAGTCTCTATGTAAACTAACTATAATAATATTAATAACTAATAACTACTATATATCATCTGACTCTGTTCTTCTATGAATATCTGATTTTTCTTCTTCTATGTGTGTATATTATAACTGTGTGTGTGCAATCTGTGTGCCTCCCTGCACAGTGATGGATCATGCTGGCAGGGAAAACACTGAGTTTTCTTTTTTCAAATTTTGCACAAAAAAAGAGAAAGAAAATATAAATTGAAAGACATTAATTGGATAGTAGTAAGTAAAGAGATTCTAAGCTAAGCTAAATCCTATCCAACCCTTTCTAACAACAAAAAGGAGCAGGCAAGTTGTAACTAACTGACTATGAAGCAAGCCAGACAGCAAGCCAGGCGGCATGTGGCTGACACTGTTGCTCTGGCAGAAACAGCTCACAAAGGCAGAGCAAGCCTGCACACAGAGGCTTTTATGCTGTTTCTATGTTCCTCCCTGCAGACACTGTATTTGGAAAGGCAGTCAGAGAAAAATCTTGCTCACTGGCCACCTAGACATGTCAGTCTTCCCCATCCCCCTACCTGCTCCCCCTCCCCCCCCTGCTCTCCCTGTCTCTTCCAAGTTTCTGTTTCCCCATACAGACAGCCCTCTGAATCTCTGAATCTTTTCCAAATCTTTTCTGAATTGATTCAGAAGCTCTGAAATGATTTGGAAAGCCAAAAGCAGCTAGTGATTTGATTCAGACTCACAGATTCAGCCTCCACATGGGCTTCACACAGCCCTACTAGATAGTCATTTTTAGAATGTGATAGTTACTTTGCATGTGTAATACATATAACATGGAGCAAGGGGCCCAGTGTCTGAGTGTCTTTAATTCACTCTATTTCCTGCATTTCTTGATTTTCAGTTCTCCTTGCAATGATGCTGCCGAGGACACAGTCTTCAAAAGACAGTATTCACATACTACCTTAACAAATGCCAGATGACTGTTGAATGTGCCTTTGGCCACCTGAAAGCACAGTGGAGGTCACTGAACTACAGTCTCAATGTGGATCCAGAAAACATTAAGGCCTTCATTGTGACATCCTGCTTTCTCTGTTCTCCCCTGAACATCAAACACATTGTATCAATACAAATTACCCTGGGGAGCTGTGCACTCAATTTATAAATTTTAAGGTGACAGGACCAAGAGAAATTCACCCCTCTCCCAACCTGTTATGCCTGGGCAAAGTTTGGACAGCAGACATGCTCTGCTACCATTGCAAATTGTGGTGCCAGTCAGTGGTGTTCACTTGGGACATGCTGGCACCAGGCAGGGTGAAGGCAGGGAGTGGGGGTCAATCTGCACCAGTGGCAACTTTATATCTTATAAGCATGCTTGTTCTGGATGTGTTTTAGCCCTGCTAGGTCTTTTAGTCCTGTGTATGCCATGGTACAGTAGCAGGCTACCCAGTGACCCATGTGTCAAGACACTGCTTCCAGCAGAACATGATCTGAACTGCTGAGGTGTGTCATTGCAAACTAAACTACATTGGGATGAGAATTAGTTTATGACAACACAACTCATCTAATTCACCAAAAAACTCACGTACATGTAAAATGTGATCCAATTAAGTCACATAAAAGGGAAATTTTCATTATGTGTACAAGCACCTGACATCACATGTACAAGTACCCCATATGTTTGATATTGGGAACTAGGACATCTTTACACATTCTCTGGGATGGGGGGTGGGGGAGAAGGCATTTTAATGAAAGTGTTTCTCAGGAGCCACTCTAATTAAAATGCCCACAGTGTCTTACGTATTCAGCATCCTATGCTTCAAAATGGTGGTGGGAGCGTTTTAACTAAAGCTTGTTCAACAAGTGCCTCTACTGCCATTTTGAAGCATGGGACACTAAATACATGAGATATTGAGACTGCTGGAGCATTCTAATCAGATAAGTCATTTAATTAGAATGCTCAAGCAGATTTGATTAATTGAGTCTGCTCTGACATGTTTTAATTAGAATGCATTAGAGTAGGCATTGGGCATGTGTATAGGTGCCCTAAGTTCATAGTTGTATAAGTGCACTTACAGTGTCCCTCATATTAATTTGAAGTAACATTTTAAATTGCTTCTGGATTCATAAAAGTGATAATGGGCTGGATTCTGCTACTTACCAAGAATGAGTACTGCTGCACTTGAACTAACTGCAGGGTAATGCACTACTTAGCCTGGGACATGATATAAATGTGTTTTCATTCCCCACTTTAAAAGAAATCTGACTTCCATTCTGACTTTGAAGGAAAACATGTTTGGGCCTGACATAAAGCCTACTGGAGCCAAGAATGTTTTTCCTTTGACTTCAGTAGCCTTTATCTCAGGCCCCAAATGAACAGTATAGTTGTTAATAGGTGTAGAAAATCTGTCAATATTTCACAAGTGTCAAATGTATACTTAATCTTCCATCTCTGAATTTGCAGCTGAATACAGATTATAGCTAGATAAAGTATGATACAGCTTACTAAAAGGGTATATTTTAATGAAATGTCATGAAATTGGTCTTATGAATCTGTAACCTTCTTTATATTTGAAAAAAAAAGTTAAATAATGTTATACTTCTTTTTCTAAATTGTCAGACCTATCATGTTTTGTTTCAGTAAGTTATATGATATACAGAGTTGTGTACATCTTCTGTTATGACTCTTGAGGATTCTGTACTTAGAGTCAAAACAGGTATGTGACAAAGCAAAAGGAGAGAGATGAAAGAGGGACCTGCTCACATCCCCTGCCTTACCTCCAGCACATCTGGGATCCGCTTGGAGGGCAGTTTCCTGCAGGACTGTTCCCTTCTTTTGGCCACGCTGGAGGGGCCAGCCAGCCAGGAGTGAGTGGCAGAGGCACTCGCTGGCATGGTCAGGTTCCCAGTTTGGGCAGAGCCAGAAAGCCATGCCAAACATAATGCCAGGCAGCTGGCTGGCACTTGCAAGCCCAGTCATTGCCTCCATAGAGACTATGAGCCTCAGCTGTGCAGAGGGGGTGGGCCTGGATTGGAGCCCTTAAAAAGGACCTGGAAGTGAGGCACAAGAGGGATCTGACATCAAAGGATGAAGAGCAGTGGATGGGTGAGAAGCAGCTGAGCTGCTCACCTTTTGTTATCCTCATCCAAACAGACTGCTAGGGATCCCTGGGTCAAGGCCTGGCACTTTCAACTATAAGGCTGGGCATGAATGAGACTTTAGAGTGATATTGAGTGACCACTAATCCTTTATTAGGGTTTGCATTTTCATGAAGTCTATACATATGGAGGTTTGAGGCAGAAGTGTAGGGGCTGGAGGAGCCCCCATTCAGGCCCTTAAGGCTGCATAGCTGATCCAGAGAGCTCAGCAGTGCAAGACACTGGTGGCATCAGTTACTTTTCCCTTTGAGGGTTGGACTGCTCCTAGACTGGACATCACCTCCTGAAAGTGTTCCATAAAAGTCATGGCAGGTGAGACTGAGTGAGGACATGAGCACTTTAACTGTGAGAGGGGAAAAATAGGCTGTGACTGCCCTATTAAGGACGTGGCTCACCTGGGCCACCAAGATGTCCCGAGTCACGCCAGTTAGGCAGCTACGGCTTGGTGACAATTTTGGTGCATTGGCTGGGAATTGCCAATAGTAGGGAAAAAATTAAGAAGTGTTTTTCCATTCCCTTTCTCTTGATGATGAACTTCAGGGATGAATAAATGCAGGGACATAATAGATAAGGATGGCAAGGGGTCAACCCAAGGCACTGCCAATTTCCAGGTATTGAACTTACTCATCCAGTTTCTGCAGGGACAGCAGAGGCAAATGGAGGAGTTTTGGCAAGTGAGGGCTAAAGAATATGCAGCACAGAGTACACTGTTTAGTAGGCAGCAGATGCTGAATGAGAAACTGGAGATGTGACAAGGCACCAGGGCAGGACCTGCAGAAGGGTTTAGGATGCTCAAGATGTATCGGGACAACGATCCAGAGGCCTATTTAGAGGACTTTGAAGGACTGGCTATGGCTGCTAGCTGGGCCCCAGAGCACTGGGCATACCAATTAGGACTGTTGTTAATGGGAAAAGCCCAGGCAGCCTACTGGGCAGTACCTCATGAAGAGATGGGAGATTGCAAAAAATAAAAGGAGGTTATATCCAAAAGGAGGTATCAACCAAATGTATTGCCTATGATTTAGGGTGAGAAAGTCAATAAAAGAAATGACCCTGGGTGCTGCTACAGTTCCTAAGAGACTTGGCTCAATGGTGGCTTAAGCTGGAGATGCAGACTCTGGCCAAAGTAGTAGACACTATTGTCTTAGAACAATTTATGGGGGACCTGGTGGAAAAGACCCAACAATGGGTCAGATGACACCAACGCCAAAACTTGAAGGAGGTGCTAAAACTGGCTGAAGTCTTTTTGGAAGCTGAAAGACTTGACCTTCAAGGGGAAAGATTTAAGGCAGCCTCACCCATCAGATGGGGTATATGGGGAGTTACTTGAGGGGGGACAGGATGCTCACCCAGGAGGCCTGCAAAAAGATGATCAATGCTATATCTGTGGAGAACCAGGACACAGAGCTCAGATGTGTCTGAAGATTAAAGATCGATGGGAGCTGCCACAAGGCAAACTGCACCCCTCTGGGGAAGGGTCTAGTGATGTTGAAAGGCCAAAACCTATGGATTGTAGCTTTAGAACTGAGGCCAGTTGGGGACTACCCCAGGCTACAGTGATGGTAATGTTAGAGGACAGAGAGTACCCAGCTATGATCAATATGGGATGTATGCAGATCTTGACTGGAGCACCACTTGTTTCCCCCAGAAACAGGTGACCTGATGGGCCTGAAGAAATTGGTATGTGTGCATGGAAAATATCAGCTATATCACCACAGGAAATTAAAGATGATTGTTTCAGGAAAGATCAGAGACATGCCAGTGGGTTTGGTAGACCAATTACTATGCCCCATGATTCTGGACCGGGACTGGCCCAAACTTTGAGCGGTTTTCTGGAGGCACCAGAAACCACATGTTGTTGGAGGGAAGAAAAAGGGAAAGATGAGGCGATGATTGGGCAGGCTAGTGAAGAGGGAGCAGAAGTCAAAGAAATAGATTTGGAGCAACTGACAGAGTGAAGGTCTAAGATCAGTCACAGGAGGAAACATTTCACTACACCTATGAGGACAGTATGATCCGGTGGAATGACGAGGTTAGAAAACCAGAGATGGTGATGCACTACCCATGGTTTGAGGTAAAGGGAGATCTCCTGTACCAGACAATAAAGCGGGTAGAGGAAGGGGAAGAAGTCACAAGACTGTTATTCCCTACAGGCTATCTGGGGGATTTGCTCTGGATAGCCCATTCCCTACCCATTGGCTGCAACTTGGGCTGGGACAAAACCAAAGCCTGGCTTTTAAAAAGGTTCTTCTGGCCAGGCATATATAAAGAGTTAGAGAAATTTTGCATTACAGGTACTCCCAGAAAGGGCCCTGTTAATGCCTATGCTGATAATTGAAGGATCATTCAATAGAACTGTCATGGATATGATGGGACCTTTCTTGAAGAGTAGTTTGGGATACCAGTACATCTTAGTCATTATGGACTATGCAACCAGATTTTCAGAGGCAATTCCCCTGGTGATGGCCACCTGAAGTTGCCACCAAGTTAATGAAATGTGTGGACAGTCAGAATACCAAAAGGAAGCAAGCAAGCACTCTAACTGTGAAAGAGGAAAATAAGCTGTGACTGTCCTATTAAAAATGTAGTCCACCCAGGCCACTAAGATGTCCTGAGTCACGCTGGGTAGGCAGCTATGTTTCAGTGACAAGGAGAAATTGCTTCTGGCATATTCTGGATAGCAATAAAGGGTAGGCATTTCAACCTTTTGTTTACAAATTCATAGACAGTAAGACCAGAAGAACCACTGTGATCTTATTGGACCTATCAGATAATGCAGACTAGGGGGATTCCCCAAACTAATTCCTGCTTGTACTAGAGCATAACATCTAGGAAAAAACCATGAAATCTTAATTTAAAGGTGGAAAACAATAATTTTTTGTAAATAGTTATAACAGTTGGTTATCTCTTATAGTTAATAATGTGCAATTTCTTTCCAGTTAAGATTTGTTTATAATCACCTTCTGGCTATTAGAACTTGTTATATACCATTTTTGCTATATTGAAGAGTTCTTTATTAGCCAATTCATATTCCCTGTGTATATTAGATACTCAAAGATACCCTTAAACTTCTGTTTGTGACACAATGGATCCAACTCCTTGAGGATATAACTACAAGATATATTTTCCGATTTTTCAGGTGTCTTGAGGAAAGCAGACATAGGTGGAGTGCTCCTGTGTCCTAACAATTTTGCCATGCCAGTTTAGCCTTCAAGCAATGAGCACACAGAAAAATCACAGTAGTTTTGAGGCCACTCTAATTTATGACCAAAACTGATCCAACATCTAGCTGGCCCCAAACTTAGGGTCCCTCTAATCAGTTGTTTCTCTGATCTTGCACCAAGCATAGTTCAAAATCACAAGATGGTCTAGAATAAATGAGATGCTCATAAGTGAAATTTGTGAGTGTAACTTAGGTTTTTATTCAGATTTTATTCAGGCAACTTCCCATTATTCAGGCAACTGAACAAAAGTTTCATAATTTGGCTCTTTGAAATGTTCCTTTGCAAGATAAGATATTGTTTCTATAAATGGCACAAATATAAGCATAAATATATCATAAATAGTCTTACCTGAGAATCAAGAGAAGTCTTTGTTCACTCAACTCTGAAGAGCCTCAGCACACCTTGACTTACATCTTGTATTGAGCTGTCTTTCATATATCTGATTTAGAGGCTGCAGTTGATCAAAATCAGGGAAAGTGTATCAGACTTCCATCACTGACTTGTCAAGATAAGGAGAACTGACATGACAATAACAAGCCCAAACTTGTTCTACAGGGACTTTTCACCCATGAGATTTATAACCCCATAAAAATCAGGTACTGTATATTTTTAAAAGGCGTCATAGTACTCATGAAAGTTAATCACAAAAGAAAATGTGCAGAATCTTTATGGAAGTAGAAAACAAAGTATCTGGCGGCACGTATATCACTGAAACAAAATGAAAAAAGGTGTAAATGCATGAGAAGAGAATAAAAGAAATGTCCGCTTTGACTGAGTTCTATCAATTTCACTTTGTAATGAAAGGATGCTTTTGCTGAAAACGTAAACCCACAGTGAAATGATGGTTTCCACCACCATTTTAGCTCTGCCTATAAGTAAAATGGCTAAGTCTAGCTATAGGGCATTTTTACACTTGCTCTGGGGGGAGGGAGGCCACTTTAGTTAAAGTGGCTCTGAGAGCTGCTCTAATTAAAGTGCCTGAAATGTCTTGTGTATTAGCATCCCTATGCTTTCAAACGGCAGCAGGGGTGCTTTATCTAAAGTTCATCAAGCAAGCTGTAGTTAAAGTGCACTGCTGCCACTTTGAAGCATGGAGACACAGATACATGAGACACAGAGACTGCTGAAGCACACTAATTAGCACACTTCAGCAGACTCAATTAATTGGGTCTGCTCTGATGCACTGTAATTATAGTGCATTGGAGCAGCCTCCTGGCTCATGTACAAGCACTGATAGAGTCTCATATTATTATTCTGTGCACTTGTTGATCTTGTGAATAATTGTTTATGTACACATTTACACGTGTGTGTAGGAAGGGTAAATTTGTATGTAAAGACCTCTTGAAAATATATGTATTTTCTTTTTCTTTGTACACACACACACACACACACACACACACACTGGTTTTCTTTGGTCATAGGGATATTTTGATGATGTATTTGATACATAGGTTTGGTGCATAAATAAGGCATTAAGTTTAATATATAACCTTCTGTTTATGTCAACCTTTTTTCCTTCAAAAAATAATTAAAAATTGCACTTGAAATGTGACCAACCCTTAAGCATGTCACACAAGGTTATCTTATCAATTATGGTGGTAAAGGATTCAGTTTGTTCAGAGAAGGGTTGAAAGATCCAGACTGCTGCCATCCTGCAGCTCTTGGGCATAGTGCTGTGGAAGCTGATTCAGTACAAGACCAACTACAAGATCCTGGAACCTGTCCTGCATGGCCATACCTTATCAATGGCAAGCACTTCACTTTCTCTCACTCTTGGAGTTGTACCCTGTGATGTTCAAGAGGGAAGGTGAAACAGCACAATGATGAATGACATTACTGCTGTACCATCCTTCATTACATACATACCTAAAATGACTGCTATTTCAGAAACTGTGGCAGCATTGCCGGCTGTTGCTATGGAAGCATAGCTAACATTCTCAAATATGTGATCTTGGCAACAGATTAAACAGCAAGCCACTCAAAAAGAAGGAGTTAAAGCTCTTGATAACCACCCCCCCAATTGTCCCTTCCATGATTGGTCTGTCCAGATTACCATATTTAAAAAAATGCAGTGTGGTGCTGACAATGCCCCATTTTCAAAAAAATCCCACTCATACACATGTATTAAAAGCAAAAAGAATTGATACAAGTGTTTCTTACATTATCCAACTGACTGGTATCAGCTTAAACTGGCATTGGGAAAAATATACAAAATCATGATAATGAGATAAAAGGCTGAAATGAGAGGATTTATTATTATTATTATTTTTTTTTGTTGGTAAGTTTTCTTTTTCTAATGGTTTCTTCTCCTTAAACACCCTGTGTCAAGGAGACAGCATGTGATATATGTTGCACAATAACTTAGTAGCAGGAAATTATATATTCATGTATATATAAAAATTTCTTGCATGCTAGTATTATATTTTTAAATGACCAGTGAGTAATGGATGTGTTCTTAGTTAAAACTAAATGATAGATAACTCAGGTAAAAAACAGCAATGTTATCTTTGCAGCTAATAAGGTAAGAAATAAGACATATAGGGAAAGAGTATGCTTATTGTTAATTTTATGCCATGTATAGACATTCAGGTGTTTTTGTTTGTTTGTTTGTTTTTCCCCAAGAGAGCTGCTTTTCTCCCAGGATAAACCACAATATACAAATGTTCAGGACTTTTTACTCCCAGAGCAAAATAATAATAATAATAATAAAAGTAACAGGATAAAAATTACCTGGAAACAATAAGGCTTAAATCTTCGCAGGAGAGTTTCTCCTGGGAGAACAAAGGTCTGTTCATGTTTTCTTCTGAGAGAAGCCACAGCACAGTCCTCCAGCATCCCAGGGTGCTTTTCTTCTCCCCCCTCCCCCATTACCTGGGAGACAGCATGTTGCATCCAGATGAGCATAGTCATGCAGTATGTGGTGCTGCAAACACATCTGCAACACCACATACCACACAGGCAGGCAATCTTTGTGCTGCAAGGGTGCATTGCCCATGTGTGCGCTGCAGTGGGGTTTTCTTTTACCTTACAGAAAATGGGTTAAAAAAAACCTACAGAGAGCATCACTATGGTTGCAGACCCAGGAAGCCCCCAGAACCCCAGGACCCCAGGAAAGGCTTCTGGGGCCAGCACAAGCTGCAGCTCAACGTATGCCGCTGCTACTTGTCCCCAGGAAACCAAACATCCACCCTCATCTGGATGCTCCCTATGAGTACATCCACACATCCAGGCACATGTACTTGCAGCAGCTCAAATAGCAGTGGCACAAATTTGTGCCGGAGATGAATGTACACTTTGGTGTGGGGCAAGTTGTGCCACTTGGGGCAAAATGACCCTGCCCATCTCCTCCTGTATCTACAGCCAAAGACAGCTGAAGGCTGGGGCCACCATCTGTGCTGATTCTCTGGTAAAAAAAATCCCAAATTTACTCTTTAAAATATCCAAGAATCTGTGTTCTTAAAATGAAACACCGCTAACTCTCTCTCTCTCTAAGGGGTCAGGGCAACAGCTAAACATTGTTCAACTGATCAATCTCTCTCTCTCTATTTCTCTCTCTGTCATGTATATATGAGATAACCAAGCTGTGGGGACAGCTGCTCCTGAAGCCACAGCTCTTGCCAACAGGTCCCATCCTGTCTGGCATCTGGGCGCACAGGGTGTGAGATATATGGGGGGATGTGGTGTTTGCAGGATTGGGGTGGGAAGGAGTTGTGGGAGAGATGGGTGTGGGTTTCTTGGATGACTGTTTGTGTGTGGGGCTCATGGGGTTGTGGGGAGTGTGGGCATAGGGAGTGTTGGGTGTGTGGGTGGGTGTGTTGGGGATGGTGGAGGATGTGAGGTTTGTGAGTGGGTTTGGGGATGTGGGATGTGGGGTGCATGGGTTTTGTGGGCAGGATATGAGAGGGAGCTGCCACATGCCCACCCCACCACCCCTTGCAGTGCACAGCTCCTGGTGCTGGTAGCAGCAGCCAGCCCGGTGGTTGGGACCATGGCCCACTGCAGGTACAGCCTACAGCAGCACAGCATGACCTGATCTGGGGTCTGTACATGGTGAATGGGCCTGGATCAACTCAGCCTGGCTTGGCCTCCCCCACTAGCATGCAGCTTTGGACAGGAGTTATGGGAGGTGGCAGGAGCCTTCCTGGTCCTTTCCAAAGCCATGCACTAGTGGGACAGGCTGGGCTGGGCCCATGTACAGACCCCAGGACAGGTGGTGTTGTGCCACCACGGGGCTACCCCTGCAGCAGGCCATGGCCCTGATGGCCCAGGTGGCTGCTGCTGCCAGAACTGGGGGCTGTATGCTGCAGGGGTGGCAGGCATGTGGCAACCTCCCTTCAACCCCTCCCCCCACAAGACCCTCACTCTTTCACACTACCTGACACACCCTACATCCCCCCACACACACCCCACACCCACAACCCCCTCTCCCCTCCAGAGACCACACAGCTCCTTCCCTCTACATCCTTGAATACTGGAGACAGCCTCTGGGTCTGGGTCATGCTGCAGCCTTTCCCCAATCCTATTTGCCCTAGCACACTGAGGCACTGCTGGGGAAGCAGGAGCACAATAGAAATATTCTGGCTAGATGCCAGAGTGTCTCTCTGGAGGGCCCAGTCTCATGTGCTGCTTTTTTTTTCTGTTTGTTTGGGTTTTTTTTCTTTTATACCAGGATTATCTAGGATCAGAAATTTAAATTCCAGGCAGTAAATATGCAGCACTGGGACCATTTTTCATTTTTAGCATGCCACTTGCATTGTCTCAAACTGCTTTGAAATGCCACAGCAGGTACATGCTCACTCATCTGGACACACCCTACTACTCCAGCTGAGCAGGAAGCAGAACTTGCCCCTTTGACAATCCTAAATTGTACTGAATGTAGATACAGGCTGACTCTGAACAGTTTAAGCCAACCAATTAGGACTGCGCAGTGCAGTGCTGCTATTTGTCTCCAGATAGACTAAAAGGGCTTCCAGAGAATTCTGAGATGTGAACACAAGCCCTGCACTGGCTGAGAAGCATCAGCACTGTAAACTCTCTGCTCTTCAAGGGTTTGGTGTTCAAATGTCTGTTCAGGGATCTACTGGTAAGTTTTTTCTACCATGAAAACAAACCTGGGGGAATTCTCCTAGATCATTTGAATGTGTATACATATCCTTAGTTTTTATTCTTAACCATATAAAGATAATTTCTACAGACGTTTTGCTCATCCTGATGAGTATGTATTTACTATACATATAAAATTGGGAAGTGAAATACGCTTACAATTTTACAATTAAGTGCTAAGTCTTTCCTGGAATTTAATGAGTTTAACTTATGACTGAATTTTAGATATTTAGTAACAAATAGTCTAGAATCAGAATCTAGATTTTGAATGGCCCTCTACAGTTGTGTAAGGAGATAGGGGAAGTGCAGGGAAGAGTGCCTGAGATATCTTTCTCTTTAGTTATGAGAGAACTAGGACTTTCCCCGTAGAAGGGCAAGAAACTGTGAAAATGAAGAACAGGCCAGCTAAACAAAAAAGTGCACACCATGCCTTCTTCCACTGTGGTGAATTTAGGCAGTTCTCAGAAGCTTTGAGAACCCGTGACATATCATAACTCAGAAGTCCCACTTGGAAACATGCTTGTGATTCTGCCCCATATAAGTCAACACATTACATTTAAAGTTAAATTTAACTTTTGCCTCCTTGTAGTGGAAAATGAGCTTTAAGCTATACGTGCAGGTGTCAAATTCCAGTTACCTTCTCAAAAACACTGTTAGTCAGTTCCTTTTAATTTAATTTTATAGATTTTTTTTCAATGCAGTGATAGTATGCTGCATCCTCAGATGAAGATTATTGACTTAGCATAAGTAAAATCAGATGAGAGCCTGTCCTAGACTTTTTATATAAGATGACAAAAAAAATATCACTCTATCAAGATCAGGTATCACGCTGTCTGATAATGCATGAGTACCTACAAAATCCCCAGTCATTAGTTCCAAATTTGTCTGTCATTTAGAGACTTGGGAGTGGAATCAAAACTGCTTCATTTAATTTATGAGTCCAACTAATTATCTCATTTCCTAGTTAACAGCATACATGCAAAACATATTAGTGGTGCATATAGTGAAAGACTTTGTGTCTTATAGCTCATAATTAAGTTTGTTGTGGAAATGTTGAAGGTGAATTTTCCCATTGACCAAATGTCCAACTTGCATAGGGATTAAATTTGTATTAATCACAGAACTGGTTAAAAACTCAGTATTTTTGGCCTTTCAAACCCCCCCCCACCAACAATGAAATTAAAGAAACCATTCCCTCTTTATTGCAATTTTTGTTTTGTTTCAGTTTTGGAAAACTGAGAAAAACATTTTTAATTTTTCATAATTTTGACTTTCCTACTTTCCCTCCTTTTTTGCTTTTTGGAAAAGCAAGAAAGGGCAAGAAGCCCCTATAATATATATACATATATATTTTTTTTCTCTGTTCCTTCTACACTTCCTTCTTTTCATTTACTTCCTTGCCTTTTGCCCAATAGATGTAGAAAAGGAAGGAAACATATTACAATAAAATAGAAGACAAAGGGAAAACATGAAATGTAACTTTTTTTTTTCATTTAATATGTTCCCATTCAGAAATTGCATTTTTGCCCAGATTGCGTTTTTCAGCAGCAACATTTTCTGTGGGAATACCCTGTACTGCCATGCTTTAATCCACACAGTAGGTAAATTGCTATATGTTGCCCTTGGCAAGGAACCACAGACCAAATCAACATGTGTAGTAGGTCAGCTTCAATCTATTCTCTTTGTATGTCATTCTTGTACAGTGCTGCATGTTTTCTTAGAACATTTGCTTGGGAGTAGAACAAAGAACATACGTTAGAATGAATGGTACTTGGACAGATAGGTACTGAACCATATGTTCATGCATCCACATAACTGCAACTGTGTGAACTTGAAGACTTTTACATTTCTTGAGATTGCAGGTAACTTCAGAAAACTCTGGAAAATCATTTTTGGGAAATTAGTCCTAATAGTAACATGATTATTTGGTTTGGCTCAAATCATGATCTTAACTAAATATTGATTACGGCAATTGCAAGGGGCAACCTAAATCTATATATTCATTAATGTATAAAATTATTACATCCTAATATAGCATTTTGAATATGATACTTTTACTTATGCACTGTCTTCTATCTACAGATTGCAAATTGCTTTAATTAGGTCCCTAAGTCATTTGGGTGTTTATCACACACACACACACACACACACACACACACACACACACACACACACACGAAACACCCAAATGATTTAGGGTGTGTGTATATATATATCTATATATATCTATATATATATATAGATATATATAGATATATATACACCCATGAATATATACACACACACGCACACACATACAAAGATTGGTGAAACCTGCTTTCTCCAGAAGAGCTGTCCTCTGTTGAAGGCTGGTCTTGTAGGTTCTACTTCATTTTAATTTCCTTCTTGAGCCATCTTACTCATGTTTCTTTTAATTCAAGGACTGCAACTGTGACATACTGTTGTATAGAGGAAAGAAATGTGTAAGGGTGATACTTTGCACTCCTAACTGCATATATGTGCAAGCACTTGTGAGTAACACCTGACACAAACCATTGTACAAAGCACCATGATAAAAAAAATCAGTTGGTTTTTTTTTATGGTGGAAAACTTCTGATAACCTTCTATATTTCTTTAGTCACTTTACTGTAATAGGATATTGCTATATAAATAATGAAATATATACAGAAAATTGGTAGAATATTGTCAAGAGATATTAAAATAAAGATGCAAGTATCAGGAAGGTTTATATTTTATAAATGACTCATTTGGATTTCTTTGATTGTATGCTCTTCAGCTGAGTTGATTATATTACTGAACTTCCTCTGAAATGTAAGTTCACAATTCTAAAGAACATTAAGAACCATTTATAAGCAATATATTAACATTCTAATTAGAGATTAATGAGCTACACATAAGTGTATCTGTTTGCAAATGATTCAGTGAACTTAATGTTGGTGTGATGTGGTAGCCACGATGGTCCAGGAAAAATGTGGGTGATATATTTTTATTTAACCAACATTGTAATTTGAAGGGATATAGACAAGCTTTTGGGTACCATGTATGCTTCCTCAGATCTCTGAGAAAAAAGATCTGAGGCAAAGTACATGCTGCCCTAAAGCTTTTCTGGATCTCTCTCTACTATATTGTTGGTCCAATAAAAGTTTTCACCCACAAAAATCATTGCCTTAATGAACCTACACATTCTGATTCAGGTTTTAGAATTACCACACTCTGAACCTAGCACTTCTTTGTTATGAAGAAGTGAGTTTCTTTTTGAGTAGTTAGGACCATGACTATCAGATTGTATGTGGTACTCAAGTAATTGGAAAACACATTTTTATAATGCAGCTTCCATTTCTAATAATGGAACCTGTAAGAGGGAACTGTAACCCTGTTACTCAGCTCAGGGGGGAAAAGCAAGGTAGAAACAGGGGTCAGGGCAGTTTGTCTGGAAGGTAACAACCCATGCTAGGGAACAAAGATCTTCCCGCAAGAGAAAAGAGTACCAGGAACAGACATGGCCCTTTAATTCAGAAATCATGAACTCCTGAACAGGTGCAATGTGACAAGCAATTAGCAAAAGCAGAGGGTGGTGGGAAGGACTTGTGGACACATAAACACTGCTAAAAGCCAGAAGTGGGGATGAAGAGAAGGAATGTGAAGCCCTCCCATACGGGGAGAGAAAATACCTTCCAGGGAAGAACAGGACTCAACATCTCTTATGTTACAGGCACCAGAACCACCCATGATCCAGAGGCTGAAAGTTGAGGAAGAGTCACCTGCCAGGGTGGCTCCCCCTCCCGCCCATAAAGACCATTTATTTAGAGAGAGAAGACTGCTGTTAAAATGGTGGCATTTTTTCAAATACTTCTTTGTAGTTTCATACCCAGGGAGGGAAGTATTGTTAAAAGTAGAAGCTTACTTTTATGTTGAAGTTATTCTGGGTGTGGCTGCAGGGGCACATATGGAAGCCACAGTGGAGCACTGGTAGGGTTCATAAAGGCTTAGTATCCTGCTGGGGCAGAGTGTAAGGCAATGCTGGCTGGAGGTGTAGAGGGCCAGGGGCCATAGCCCATGGAGGAAAAACCAGAGTCAGGGACCCAAAATCTGAGCAGGCTGAAGCTTGTAAGCTAGGCCTAGCTATGGTGGGTCTAGGTTGAGGGAACCTAGCTAAAAAAAGGGGACAGAAGCCTGGGAAGGCTGAAATCCTGACAAGTGTTTAGAGGTCAGAGTAGGCTAGACTGTGTATTGAGGCAAAGTGCCTTCCTAGAATGAGAGCGGATAACATCTGTGAGACATTGGTGTGACTATGAGGGCAGCTGGAAATCATGATTATTGCTTTTAAGGCTTAATTGGGGGCTGTCTTGAGAGGGGAGACCCATCCAGTGGAATCAAGGGTAGAGAAGACTGGAGGGTAGCTCACTGAGTGGAGAAACCTTGGAAGAGGATACCTCAGCCCTGCCAGCAGCCTCCCTCTTTAAAAAAAAACAAACAACTTCTTAACATATCAGTTCCTGTAAAGTTGTAAAGTACAGGAAGACAGGTAAGTGTCTATCTTACTAGGATAAGAATCAGGTTGAAAGTGTTGTAAGTACAATGCAAAGTGAAAAAAATTAGAAATGATGCTTAGTAGCTAGGAGATTCATTTAAACAAAGGGATGGGGGGCATGGCTGTACTATATTTGGACAGTTCATATCTGGTTTTTTTTTTCTTAAAATACTTTGCAGCCTCCAAATACTGCTAGATCTACTACTTTAGTACTTACTTTTATTTCAGGGTGGTGGCTTGAAATGCTTTTATTATTCATGTCTGCCTTAAAAACACCAACTATCTCATATGCAGATCTCCAAATAATTATTCATGCCCTTTTCAACTATACGTCTAGATGGTTCCGCTAAATAAAACAAGTTAATGGATTACACTAAGTTATGGGGAAGCTTGGCCATGCTTGAAGATAGCCTACAGTTAGCGGCAGACCTAGACAGGCTGGCAAGTTAGGCAGATCAGAATCTAATGAAGTTCGATGTCAAGAAATGTAAAATGCTCCACCTCAGAATGAGCAACCCCCCAACACACCTACAGGCTTGGCAGCACCAAACTGCCCAGCACCACGAATGAAAGGGATGTGGGGGTGATAATAGACCACAGTATGAATATGAGCCGGCAGTGTGATGCAGTAGCCAGTAGGGCAAATAATACTGTGGCATGCATCAATTGATGTACCTCCAGCAAAACCAAGGAGGTGATTCTTCCGCTTTACTCAGCACTGGTGAGACTGCAGCTGGAGTACTGCGTCCAGTTCTGGACACTACAATTTAATGAGAACATGGAAAAGCTTGAGTGAATCCAAAGAAGAGCCCCTCATATGATCAAAGTCTTAAAAGGCAAGCCATATAAGGAAAGGCTGAGGGATCTGGGCATCTTCAGTCTGAGGAACAGACGGCTGAGAGGGGACCTAGTAGCAGCTTACCGCTACACTAAGGGAGTACATCAAGGGCTCAGTGAGCAACTGTTCGCCAGTGCACCCAAGGGGAAAACCAGGAGTAATGGCCACAAACTCCTGGAAGACTGATTCAGGCTCAACATTAGGAAAAACTTCTTCACAGTCATGGTGTCCAGACCGTGGAATAAGCTCCTTCCAGAGGTGGTGCAATCACCTATCCTGGAAATCTTCAAGAGGAGACTAGACAGTCACCTTGCTAGGTTCACCTGACTCCCACTTATCTTTCCTGCTTGGTGCATGCAGCTGGACCTGATGATCTTCCAAGGTCCCTTTCAGCCTTACTGTCTATGAATCTATGAGGTTATTCACTGAATTAGCCCCTTTTTCTATTTAAAAATTGACCTCAAGCTAATCATGCTTTTCTGCTGTTTGTTCTGATATTTAAGCAGGCTGTAACAATCTTGTAATAGACAGAAAGAAAACATGCATAGTTTTAGAACCAGATATGAAGAAAAAATATAAAATGCACAGAGACAAATCTGTACCTTAATTAAATCCTGAGAGAGAGTGTACTCACTCTGTTTAATGTACTCTTCTTAACCTTGATATTTTTCAAATCTAATGGGTACACATTGGCCCAAATTCTTGTGTCTGATTGAGTCTTGTCGTGCATAGGATCCAAAAGAGGTGAGAGTAGAAATGTTTTTGTGCCATTTTTACTGTTCTGAAATTGAATTCAGGTGGCAACAAGGTCAGTAATTGTGATAAGAGAGATAAGCTTGAATTATAGTCCAATTTACATCCAGCCTCAGTGGTCCTAAAGGCGGGCCATCCTAGCAGATGGAAATAGACAAAATTTAGGGGCATTCTTGCTTTGCCTGTGTCCCCATTCTCTAGGGTGAGGTTGGGATGAGGATGAAAAAAGAATTAGTCCTTGTTTTCTTAACCTTTTTGAATCTCTATTTATACAAATTATAAGTTAATTCAGGTTCCTTCCATTGTCAGGATCTTTCTATGTCAGACATAAAAAAGTGAAAAACATACCAGGAGGAGAACCTAAAAAAGGGCATAAATATTTGTATGTGGGTGCATAAGAAGTAATTTTCATCACAAATTTATGGTTGAATATCTAAAAATATCTGTATTTATATAGTAGCTTTCATCTGAAAGAATCCATGCTAACTTCACAAACAGGCTTCCATTAGAAAGAAGCTGGCTTTAAATGTCCTACACATGCCTACCTAGAAGTAATCTAAAAAGATCTATAAAACTGCTAGCATATTGTAGTTTAACTTGATTCCTGAAAATTCCACCTCTGCCTGATGGGATTGGTTTATCAGAGATTGTTATAATTATTTTTAATGATCTACATTTCCACAAGCATTGTCTATATAACAACCTTATGTAATATCACAGGTACTAATAAAGGGCATGTATAGACAAAACAGGGCCCCTAAATTGTAGCAGTGGGTTTTAAAAACAGCACTTCAATTTAGGGTTGATTAAACCCCCATGTTATGCACACACCCAGCTGACTTACCTGCCTCTCTGGCAGGTAGGGGAGGGCTTGCTGCTGGTGGGCAGAGTGGTCCCTGGGCTGCAGGGGGGCTGGTGCTTCCCTCCACAGCAGCTGCGCCTGCCCAGGTGGTACCCGACCTCAGGCACCCAGCTTGGGCGGTCCCAGGGGGCACCACAGCCACAGAGAGAAGCACTGGGGCCCTGCACAGCTCAGGCAGGCAGGCAGGCTCCAGGGGGGGGGGGGGGGGGAAATCAGGCTTGCTGCTTTTCTTGGGCAGAGCCTGCTTTTCCAGGCTGCTGCCAAGCTGCCTGCAGGGCTTCCTGCAGAGCCATGGAGCTGCACGGAGCTGGTGCTTCGCTGCATGGCTGTAGGGCAGCAAACTAAAACTCCTCAAAGAAGTGACTAATTGTAACTCAAAGGAGTTTTAGTTTGCTGTGCCCCAAGTCATTTAAGGCACACTACTCTGATGAATTTCCTACAGTGGCTGGAATTAATGCACAACATGCTATCGACGCATGCAAACACCAACACTCATTAAAGCAGTGCAAAAGCATTTAGCCTGCTTTAAAGTGTCATGCACACATACCTCTTGTTTCATCTACACACAGCCAAAATGATTAGTATATTACCTGTACCAACATGTTAACTGCTAGCATTATACTATTTCCCAAATCCTGGAGGTTATTGAGGATATTTCTATCTATGAGATACAGGGCGCATCTACATGAGATGCTAATTTCGCAGTAGCCTAATAATACTGTGCAGTAGTGTGTCACAGCACAGACAGCTCTAATATGCTACTGCACAGTAGTCTCACTAAAAAGGCATTCAGGGACACTACTGCACAATAACTCTGGTTACTATGCATTTCTTTAGTACTTGATTATATAACTACTACGTTAAATGTCCAGTAAACACTATGCATTAATGAATGTGTAAATGCGCCCACACTGTAGTATTCTTGACTGTGAAGTCCTCTAACTAAAAGATATACTAACCTTAAGGAACTTGTAAACTATTCTAGGTTCCTGTTTATGCTATTTTTTATTAATTATAACTTGAGTTTAACCTAGGTATAATCTTCACACACCAGAAACCATCAATTTAAGATATCTTAGATTTCTGAGTTCAAAGTCCTTTTCTCCCTCAAATTTAAAGCAAGTTATTTTGATTTCTGTTCACATATCTCCTCTATTAAACTCAGCCTAATAAAATGAACACTTCATATGCAGACTTTTCTTGCCCTTTTCCCAATTAAATGGCATCAAGACTACCCATAAAGTTCAAAGAGCTACACTGGAATCATCATTTAATGCTTAATCTAAAACCCATTGAACTGAATATGAGTCTTTCCAGTGACTTCCATGGCCTCTGTATCTAGCTTACATTTTGAATTTTACAAAGATTAACTAGCAAAGCAAAAAACAGCAGGAGTCAATCAATAAAGGGGCCTGTGGTGTCCAACTCTGACTTTCTGTGAGAGTTGGTCACCTAATTTCTTTACATGACTTTGAATATCACAGCCAATATTCTAATCTTTCAAAAAGGGTAAAAAATAAGATGTCTAGACAGATACTCTAGTCCCTAAAATAAACTTCAATAACTCCTTGTACTTTTACATATATCCATTGCTTTATAAGGGTTTCAACACATCTAAATGAGCTTATTCTTATTAGAGATCAGTGTGTTTATGGGAAAAATCAATTCATATTCAGTATAAACTGTAGCCAGTGTTGTTTCAGCAGGAATGAATTTGGTCTAAGTTATCTAATATCTAAATCATCAATCACTATCTGCCTCATGAAGAAAAACAGATTTTCTTTCATGCACATTCCAAAGGTTAACCCAAGTGAACATTTAAACATAAAACTATCTTTGAGTTACATTTTTTCCTGCAGTTAAAAGTTTATCTAGAAGATAGCAGAGCTTCAGAACCACTATAAGGTACCTACAAACATATGGCATTAAAAAAAACAGGCTACTGTATAAAACAAGAAGAACTGCTGGGTGCTTATATGTACTTGCGAAGAATTTGCTGACTTTTAAAAGCTTTGTAATGTAGAATTCTAATTTAGGAAACTAAATATCTAATAGCTTGGTTTTTTATTACATCTATGACACTTTCATCTGAAGATAATGGATTTCTTTGCTTGTCTTCCTGAGCAAAACTAGCTAATAACATACCCTGTCAAAGTCATCAGTCAGATATTGCAGTAAGCTGTTTCTAGAACTTCGTACAGACAGACTGCACAAAAGGAGAAAGCTGAAAAGTTAAGGTAAATGCATGAAAAGTTCTGCAGGGGTTTAGGTTGTAGCCGTGTTGGTCTAAGGATATAGGCAGACAAGGTTCCTTGGGTGAATTTGATATCTTTTATTAGACCAACCTAAATGGTTGGAGAACAGTTATTAAGCAAGCTTTCAGGTTCAAAAACCCTTCATCAGGCTGAGGAAGTTTCAGCAGTTGGTGTGTGCTCTTCCTGGATGGAATGAAAAGTAAACAAGCCAGGGGCTGGGCTGGGCTGGGCTGGGCTGGGCTGGGCTGGGGAGTCAGTTGCCAGGCAGACTGTAATGTATCAAAAATCCAATGTCTGTGTTTAGTCCCTGATCTCTAGTATCCAGCAGGTTGATGAAATGGAGCTCATAGGCTCGTCTCTTGGATGTGTTGTGTAAATTTCCCTTGAGGATCAGGACTGAGAGACTGGAGAGAGAGTGGCCCTCCTGTGAGAAATGTGCCCCCACCGGTAATTGGGTGTTTCTGTCTTTGATGGATTTCCGGTGTGCGTTCATTCTGGTTCGCAGTTGTTGTCTGGTCTCTCCTACATACCTTCCATCAGGGCATTTGGTGCATTGGATGAGGTACATCACATTCCTGGAGGTGCAGCTGTAAGATCCTGGGATGCTGATGGCTGTGTTGTGGGGTGTAGTAATAATGGGGGTGGTGGAGATGTGTTGGCAGGTTTTGCATCTCTTGTCATGGCACGGTCTGGATCCTTTTGGTGTGTTCTGGGCTTGAGGAAGTTTGCTTCTGGTGATGAGGTTGGCGAGGTTCGGTGCTTGTCTGAAGGCTAGGATGGGTGGCTCTGGGAAGATCTTTTTAAGAATAGGGTCTTTTTCTAATATGGGTTGCAATTTTTTGAGGATTTTCCGTACAGGTTCAAGGGATGGGTGATAGGTCATAACCAGCGGTGTGCGATTTGTGGGTGTTTTTCTTCTGTACTGCAGCAGTTCTTCACATGGTATCCAGGTGGCTCTTTCAAACGTGCGATCTACCTCTCTGGAGGAGTGTCCTTGCTGGGTGAAAGCCTTTTAAGATTGGTGAGGTGGCGATCCCAGATGTTCTCTTCAGTACAGATGCGGTGGTATCTGAGGGCTTGGCTGTATATCACAGCTTTTTTGGTGTGTTTCGGGTGATTGCTGGTTCTGTGCAGATATGTATGTTGGTCTGTGGGTTTCTTGTATACTGTGGTCTGTATTTTACCCTTCTGGATACTGATCCTTGTGTCTAAAAAGGGGATGTTGGTGTTGGAGTATTCTAAAGAAAGTCGGATGGAGGGGTGGTGACTATTGAATTTCTGGTGGAACTCAATTAGAGATTCCAGGTTATCACTCCAAATGATGAAGATGTCATCAATATATCGTAAGTACAGCAAGGGTTTGATGGTGCAGTTCTTGAGGAAGTCTTCTTCCAGGTGGCTCATAAAAAGGTTGGCATACTGTGGGGCCATTTTAGTGCCCTAGCTGTTCCCATCATCTGGAGGAAGTGTTGATTACCCTAATAAAATACTTAAATGTGGAGAACTAGAAGAATTCTTCCGACGCCTGCGCCTCAAAGAATATTTCCACGACCAAACTGAACCCACTCCCAACAACAACTCATCCTCTGACATCATTCAAGAAAAGATCAATGCCAAAAAACCCAAAAAAAATCAGATTGGACACCTCGCAGTGGACAAAACCCTAACCTTGACCGCTACATTGACTACTTCAGGGAAAGAATGAACAATGAAAAAATCAGCAACACGCGCCACCACAACAAACTAACTCTACCAGAGAAAAAGGCCATAGAATCTCTAAGATCTAACCACCAAATAGTAATAAAACCAGCAGATAAAGGAGGAGCCACAGTCATCCTAAACCTTGAGGATTACATAAAGGAAGCCAACAGACAGCTGTCTGACACCACCTACTACAAAGAACTACAAGAAGATCCTACTCCCCTTTTCACCAAAAAACTCAACAATACCATCAAATCATTTCCACCAAGATTACAAGAAAAACTACAGACCATGATCCCCCCACTACCTAACCCAGGGACTTTTTACATGCTCCCTAAAATCCACAAACAAGGGAACCCTGGCAGACCTATCATATCCAACCATGGGACCCTAACTGAGGAAATATCAGGTTTTGTTGAATCCATCCTAAAACCGCTTGTCACCCACAGAGCAAGTTTTGTCCAAGACACCACAGACTTGCTACGGAAACTTAAAAACATAGACCACCTTCCCAGCAACACACTCCTAGCCACCATGGACGTTACCAGCTTATACACCAACATCCCACACCAAGATGGCATCCAAGCCTGCCTTGCATATCTACAGGAACAAGATTACAACCCAGAATACAGACCCAAAGACATCACTGAGCTTATACACTTCATCCTCAAACACAACAATTTCACTTTTAATAATCAACACTCCCTCCAGATGATGGGAACAGCTAGGGCACTAAAATGGCCCCACAGTATGCCAACCTTTTTATGAGCCACCTGGAACAAGACTTCGTCAAGAACTGCACCATCAAACCCTTGCTGTACTTACGATATATTGATGACATCTGAGGATCTTACAGCTGCACCTCCAGGAATGTGATATACCTCATCCAATGCACCAAATGCCCTGATGGAAGGTATGTAGGAGAGACCAGACAACAACTGCGAACCAGAATGAACGCACACCAGAAATCCATCAAAGACAGAAACACCCAATTACCGGTGGGGGCACATTTCTCACAGGAGGGCCACTCTCTCTCCAATCTCTCAGTCCTGATCCTCAAGGGAAATTTACACAACACATCCCAGAGACGAGCCTATGAGCTCCATTTCATCAACCTGCTGGATACTAGAGATCAGGGACTAAACACAGACATTGGATTTTTGATACATTACAATCTGCCTGGCAACTGACTCCCCAGCCCAGCCCAGCCCAGCCCAGCCCAGCCCCTGGCTTGTTTACTTTTCATTCCATCCAGGAAGAGCACACACCAACTGCTGCAGCTTCCTTAACCTGACGAAGGGTTTTTGAACCCAAAAGCTTGCTTAATAACTATTCTCCAACCATTTAGGTTGGTCTAATAAAAGATATCAAATTCACCCAAGGAACCTTGTCTGAAAAGTTCTGTCCATTTAAACAGTGAGATATTGTTTTTACTCAGTCGGTACTCTATTAATATTATATTGTTATATTTCAGAGGTAAATGTAAGGAATAAAGATCAATGAATGATTTGAAGTTAATGAAAATGCTGATGGTCCTAGGATTCAATACTTTTAGGGAGAAAATGTGTGTTCACCTGGGGGATTAAAAGTTTCCTGAAATCCTTTATTTATTTATTTATTTTTGTAATGGTAATTAGTAATAAGTGAATACATGTGTTTTTGGTGGGGGTTTTTTGTTTTGTTTTGTTTTGTTTTTACCAAATAGGCTGTCAAATCACTTACTAATATAGATTAAGGCAGTAGTGATAAAAACTCCTTACCCTTGCAAAACAAACCAAAACAAAACAAAAAAAGAATTCTACTGGCTGCACATTTATGATATCAGGGACAGCAGCTCTAATAACACCAGAATCAATATGTAGTCTTCTCGATGACTGTTAGTAACTTCCCATCAATTTTAGAAACTTATTTTTGATGAGATCTTAAACTGGCATAAATTACAGTGGAACTATTGACTTCAATGTATTTTCACTAATTTAGGATCTATCCAATAATTTTTTTGGTAAAAAAAATATTTACCACAGTTCTGAACTGTAAACTACGAGTGACACAGACTTGTGTTCTCTTTCTGATTCTGCTAAATGACCTTTGAAAGTGAGCAAAAATCTCTGTGCTTTTGTTTTCCCTCCACCATTTGTCTGTCTTGTTTTTTTTTTGTTTGTTTGTTTTCAGAAAGATGGCTCTTTGTTACAGGACATGCCTCTGGCTAGATATGTGCACACAAATCACAGTTGTAAAATATAAATGTGAGTGGTTGTGCCAAAATAGGCAGTGCCTGGGCTCTTGAGACCCTTTCTCTGGTGGAACAATACCTATATGTAGGTTTACTCTTGAAGTGCTCTGCTTATGGGGTATACCCCTCAGCTCACTTGCCATGCCTTGATATTTTCAATTAGAGGGAGAATCCTGTAATGTATGAACAATGCTCATGAGATGCTCATATGGCAGATTTTCTTGGGGCTCCTCCTCCCCTTTCATCCCTTCCACACACCAACCCAGTGTTATACTAAGGCCCTTGTTAAGGCTTCTAATGCACAGGATCTGTACTACCAGCCCACTCCTAGAACAACTTGTAGTGGATGCTAGGGCTGTGCAAAATTTCACCATCTGTTTTATTTTGATGCTCTTTCCACTCATTTTGAGCACAAAACAATGACACTGAAATGAAATGCAGGGCTTCAAAACAGCCTCAAAATGAAATGAAGGCATTCAAAATGTTTTGAAAGTTTCAGAATGTTTCGAGTTTCAAAGCTCAAGCTGGACTTGCCTGCAGGGAAACAGAAAGTATGGAGGGGAGAGGCAGGGAGGAGGAAAGGACTATTATGAAATTGACTGTGTAGCTGGGCAGTGACTGTGATTCTTCCCTGAGGCCCCTTCCAATCCCAGTGCTAGGGGAGGAATGGAAAAGCAGCATAAAAAGTGGCATTGTTTAAACTGGCCTGCTTTCTGCCTTGGGGTCTGACAGTTATTGAGCGATCTTCCAGCTCAGGAGCATTAGACAACGAAGGCTACTACTAGCATTGATTCGAATGATTTCCTACTTCCTAGCCTAGCCTAGCAGGAGGGATTCCAGAATACATTTTTCTTTCTTCTAGATGCTTTCATTTTTTTATTATGTTCACTGATTTATTCTTTTCAATTTTATAATTATATTGGATAGAATATTACACTATATAATTTAATTTATATAGGAAGGGATATGCATTTATATTTTATTTATATATATTTATTCCTTGTGGCATAGAAGACTACATATCTTTGATAATTTATATAGGAATGCAGATACATTTACATATTTGTATAAAAGCAAGACTCTATGAAACACACCATGAAGCCTGGTGGAAGGACAGCTGGCAAGCCTTCAGGGAGGGATGGGAAAGGGGGTAGAAGAAGAGGTGTAAGTCCCGTCTCCCCAAACTAAGATGCAGCCTCTTTCCTACAACTAGGAGGGATGAGGTTTCCAAAAGCAGAAAGGAGAGGGGAGCAGTGCTAGTGCCACTGCCTGTGCCTGAGACTGCACCCCCTCTGAGAGCACCAGCCATAACCCCCCCCCCACCATCATGACAACAAGCAGCAGCACCAGCACCAACATGACAGTCCCCTCCACCCCCATTTCACTTCCCATGCTCAGCCTTCCAGAGCCAGAGGAAGAGCTGGAGCTATATCTGGATCTGAGTGCCACAGCAAGGGAAATTCTGGGGAAGAAGCAGGGATCAGCTGAGTTTGTGTTCCACACCCCTCAAGTTTCCCCTGCAGCCAGGCCTCCTTCCCCAGAAGGCACAGAGGAGGCTGAGGTAGAGGTTGTGGAGGCAAGTAGCTCAACTGAGTCTGCTCCTCCTTTTGCTGTGCCTCTGCCTGCTGAGGAAGGGGAAAGTGCATCATCCACACATGTACCCGGATCCCAGAAGTGAGCAGGTAGTGTGGTCTCAGATCATTTTGAGCTGGCAGATGATCCCATGTATGCTATCTGCCTGCACTGCCAGGGCAAGGGAACAAAACACATGAGCACCACAGGGATGGTGATCTGTGGTACCAGCCCACTCCTGGAGCAACTTGGACTCAATATAGACATATGATTTATGACACACTACAATCTGTTGGATGTCTGTCTCCCCAGCTACCTCTCCACTTTTACCTGTGCCACTACATTCCCCTTCCCCCCCCTCCCCACCACCCCAGCCTGTCCCTAGCCCCTGATGCCTCCATTTCCATTTTCACTGGCTGGCTTTCTTGCCTGCATTGCATGCCAGCCTCTGGTTTCTTTACTATTCCTTCCATCCTGGAACAGCTCACACACAGACCAACTACAGGTACTTCCTCAGCCTGACAAATGGTTTTTCACTCCAAAAGCTTGCTAAGATATGTTTCTGTAACTAACTATTCAGTTGGACTGCTAAAACATACTAGATTAGATTGATCCAAAGGGAAGGACCTTGTCTACTAGTGCCATGTCCTTAAACCAACAGCCCTAGAACCTGACCAGAAGGACTCAGGGCCCTGGACACATCTAAGCCTCAGAGCTGGGGCTGGCATGAAGAGTTCTCTGGCAGCTGCTGGAGAAGCTCCTGCAGGAAAGAAAAGAAAGGCTCTGTGATAGTTTGGCTGCCTGAGATGCTGCTGCTGCTACTGTGCTGCTTACTAAGTTATTACCTGTTGTCATTTAAAGTTGTGGACTGATCTGAGACTGTAGGGGAGGAGGAGACCTCATTGGGGCATACTACTGTGTCATGTAGAGGGCCCAGTGCTAGTGAGGGCACACCTTAACACACACAGTCTTACCCATGTCATGGGTTTTGCTTGTCAGCAGCTTGAGGTGCAATATCCCAGAAATGCCTGCACCTATCTCCTTGAAAGCTGGCAGGCTTCATGGCCTCAGCAGTGGCTAGCATGCCTGTAGTTTTCACCTTGCTATGCTTTAACGCACTCACACGTAAAATGCATTTTGCTTTCAAGACTTTGAGGTGCCGTTTTCCAGAAACGCCTGCACCTATCTCCTTGAAACTTGGTAGGATTCATGGCCTCAGAAGGGGCTACCATACCTGCAGGTTTTGTCCAAATTAGGCAAGAAATTATAAAGGTATAGGCAGTTTTGTGCTTCCCCATTATAGCCTATGGGCGAAACGTCAAAACAGTGCTGAAACAGCAAAATATTTTTGACAAAACAAAATGGAACAGCAGTTTTGAAATGAAATGAAACTCAAAAGGAAACATTGTTCTGTCAAAATGTCAAAACAGAAGTTGAAATGGAAAGATGCTGTTTCACACAATCCTAGTGGATGCCCCTTTTATCACTGCAATGCCTGATCTGCAGCATTTATCACCAACTAATAGTCAGGACACTCCACACCTTCTCATTGTAGAAATTCAATGGTTAATTAAACATATAAAAAAATCAATTCTTCCACCTTTGACAAACTCTTATACTTCTAATTCAGTGCAGTTCACTTTAAAAATATATTCACAGTTCACTTTAAAAATATATTCACAAGCGCAGTCCATCTTGAAAATTAACTCATATACTTCTAAATTTTCACAGTCTACCGTGGCAATTCATGAACTAATTTATCACATAAATAAATCAATTTCTTTGCACTCAGTGAATTCATATAGTCTTAAGTTCAATATCAATACAAAAAAATTAATAAATAAGCAACATTGCTAACATGCCTGGATCCATGAAGCACCCACACCTCCTGACTTGCATGTTGCTGAGCCTTCCACAGGTCAGCTGTCAGTGTTCATGTGAAGCCCCTTTTTCTTGTTCCTGGGGTCTCTTTCCTGGAGTTCTGGACTCACTGGGTATCTGAAAGCCCCTGCCTGCTTCCAGACAGCCAGAGTCTCATCACTGCAGAGCTCCTGCAGCTACCTCTGTACTGCCCCAGGCCTGCCTACATGTCTCCTTAGGGTGCTGACTTAAGACGTCAGTTCCAGCATGTGCACCCACGTGCAACAAGCACAAGCTTCTAAAACAAGGCTGCCACTTTCTGTTAGGCTTCACTGTTAGCATCTCCACACCTGAGGGAATGGGGAACCCATCTACCACCCTTATCAGGCTCATAGTCATTCCTCACAAGCAGCCTCACTTGCCTCCTGGAGTTCTACCATGCTAGTATGTCTGGCCTTCCTTGTTATCACAGTAAATTATAACAGAACACTAAGGACTACAACAGGCATCACACATGAGCTATCATAAAGAAGCAAATAGGTAAACATCTTTGTTATAGAACTAACCTTGTCCAACAACATTTCCAGAAGAAAAATAGACATAATGCTGTGATGTCTTTCTAACATAGCTGAAGCAATTCAAGCCACAATGAATTACTCTCATAGGGCACTTGTAGATGTGATGAAAATCTGCCATTTTTGCAGTTTAATTGCATCATGCTGTACACATGTGGGGTTTTTTATGATTGAAATGAGTTTGCTATGTTCAAACTAAACCACGTCCACATGCAGTTTAGTTTGCAATGTAGCTGTTTTTAATGTTGCAGCCTTTGACAGCTCACCCCCACCAGCCGCAGTAGAGGTGGACTGAAAGCAGAAGCAGCAATGGGGCCTGAACCTTTTTCCCTTTTTTTTTCACAGACCCTGCCCATTTCTCCCATATCCAGGGAGTCAGCTGTCAGTAGGCTTAGTGTCCCCTGAGCTGTGGAGGGCCACAGCCCTTCCTTCCTTCTGTGGTGGTAGCACTGCCTGGGGCTGCCTAGGCAGGTGGCTAGTGGGTGAGTGCTGCCCCAGCTCCAGCTCAGGGAACAGTTGGATAGGGCTGGATGCTGCCTGTAAGCTGACCCACCCACTAGCCACCTGCCTGAATGGCCCGGGGGGGGGGGGTGCCACCACCATGGAGGAAAGTTCTTGGGCTGGCAGCTTACCCCCCAGCCACAGGAGATGTGGGCAGGCTCCTCGGGAAAAAAAAAAAGGATCAGGTCTCTCACTGGATCTGACTCTTCCCCAAGCCTGTGCAGGGAGCAGTGCCTGACAGGCTTCCAGCACACAGGCTTGTGGAAGAGTTGGATCCACAGGTGCTGCTTCTGAACTGGAGCAGCACCCATACAGCTAGCACCCTACTTGGGTGGCCCCAGGGATCACCACCACTATGGAGGGAAGGACCGGTCACCCCTGCAGCTCAAGGGCTGCATGGCTCGGTGGCAGCTTGTGTGGGCAGGCTCCACTGAGGGGGGGAAAAAAGTGGTAAGGAGCCCGATCCTTTTTTTTCTTTTTCTGTGGTGCATGCCTGCATCTTCCGCAGCCAGAGGGTGAGCTGTCAGTGGGCCCTGAGCTACAGGGGGCCCTGGGCCTTCCTTCCATGGTGGTGGTGCCCCCTAGGCAGCACCCACTCACTAGCAGGCCACCCAGGTGGCCTCAGAGGGTGCTGCTGCCATGGAGGACTCGGCTCCCCCTAGCTCAGGGGCTATTCACCCCATTGCTGGCAGCTCCCTCCCCCTCCCCCCCCGCCGCCCAGCCGTGGGATATACGGGCAGGCTCTGCAAAGAAAAAAAAAAAGGGATAGAGCCCCTCATTGTAATAGTGATGGAAGCCCCTAAATTGAAATGGTGGGTTTTTAATCATTGCAATTAAAAACCAACCATTTCAATTTAGAGGAATTAACCCCTGCCATGTGTACAAGCAACCATATTGTTGTCATTCTGATATACTATTCTCTGGATAACAACACCTGGTTAATGCATGTAGTGAGTTTCAGTGGACATATCTACACATGCATATTAGTGTGCAGCAATAAACACTGGCACATATCAGAGTGGAGTTTATTGCTTGTGGGCAACACATTTACATGTGTGCCTGGGACTACAGCTTGTTGAGCCAGGTCAGAGCAGCACCAGCTGGCAGGGGACTCCAAGTGTTAGCATGCCATCCCGGACTGCACTATCCTGGCTGAATGTGCTGCAGATGGGCTGGCTGGGGCATGAGGGTGTTCCAATGTGTGGCTACCCAGTAGATAGCCCCCGCATTGAAGCAGCCAGCCCTGTCAGCATCTACACATGCATTGCTACATAGAAAAATACTCTGCAGTAAGATAGTACTTGTATTTACAAGTACTAACCTGCTGAGGAATTTATTAGCTTCCTGTGGCCTAATAGGGTTGCATGTGTAGATACAGAGATGTTTCAATCAATGGCATCCTTTCATCTGTGAGAGATGGTGGATATTGCAGCCTATGATGTAGATGGTTTACATTGTCTCGTGTGACTGAATAGTTTAATCTGAGATTTGCATGATCTGTGGCAGTAATTGCAATGTGTGTGTCATGGATGGGTTGTTAGGGAGCAGCTTGCTTCCTACAGATTCTTGTCAAACTGTTGGAACCAATTCCAGCCATGGACTTTAAAACTCTGGTGGAGATGATGATGCCATTTGTTTCAATCACTTGCCAAGGTTTCCCATTAGTCAGGATCAATTCCAAAGCCTTCATATCCCTTGGATGTGTCTATATAGCAAATTTTGGGGCATCCTATTATTCTTGTTCCCTCCAGTAGTTCCCTGTATACCATGTCCTTGGGTATATGTATATCTTCCAATCTGCTCAGATGTCCTAGCCAGCACATTCATCTCTGTCTGAGTAAGGCTGTCACCCTTGGTAAATTTGACCTTTGAAGAACATCTGTGTTAGTAACATTATCTTGTCATTTGATGTTGAGTAAGCAGTGTAAACAGCACAGGTAGCAACTGTAAACTTTTTCTCTTGATGAGCATAAGTTGTCCATGTTTCCTCACCATACATGAGAGTGCTGAGTATACAAGCTTTGTACACAAGCATTTTGGTCTTGATGGTAAGTTTTGAGTTGTTCCATGCTCTTTTAGTTAGTCTGCTGAAGGTGGTGACAGCCTTTCCAATTCCAGCCTTTCTTTATCCATTTAGAGGTTTGCGGTCACTCTAGAACCTAGGTAGCTGAACTTTTGGACAACTTCTAGCTGGTTCTCATTAAGGGTGATTGATGGGTCTTGTGGAACTCCCTGTCCTGGTACAACTGTTTTCTTCATGATGATAGTGAGAGCAAATGCCTGAGAAGCTCTTGAAAGATGATCCATGAGTTCTTGTAGTAGGTCTTTATTGTAGGCTATAAGGGCAGCATCATTAGTCAATAAAAGCTCCCTGATAAACATCTTTCTAACTTAAGTCTTTGCCTTGAGTTGTGACAGGTTGAAGAGTTTCCCATCTGATCTCATGTGGAGGTACCCTCCACCTTCCAATCTTTAAATGCACAGTTCAGAAGTACTGAGAAGATTCCAAAGAGTGTAGGGGCAAGAACACATCCTTGCTTTTCATCTTGAATCTGTCCAAAGTGGACCCATCAAACTGAACGGTTGCTTTCATGTTGTTGTATACAAGGAAGGAATGTATACAACATAACAAGGATTGATACGCATCCTATCTTTTCTAGAATTGCAAATAGGCCTGCTCTGCTGATGTTGTCAAATACTTTGGTTAGATCAATGAGGGTGATGTAGAATCACAGAAAAAATAAGGTTGGAAAGGACCTCAGGAAGTCATCTAGTCCAGCCCCCTGCTCAAATTAGCACCATCCTCAACTAGATCATCCCAGCCAAAACTTTATTTAGCCAGGTCTTATAATAGTTGGCTTTGCTCTCTGCATATTTCTTGAAGTTGATGCAGGGAAAATATCATATCTATGGTTGATCTTCCAGCCCTGAATCTACACTGAGATTAAGGGTAGGCAAGACTCACCTGCTGTTATAGGCACACCAAGATGACCCTTGTGAAAGCTTTTCTTGCTATACTTAGTAGTGAGATACCTCTGTAGTTGGTGCCCTTCTCGCCTTTATTTTTATACAGAGTGATGTCTGCATCCAGCAGCCATGGAGCACCGCACCGACCACCAGCACAGCCGGAGGTAAGTGGTGTCATGGTGGGAGGGGGTTAATCACCAGGCAGCAGAGAGGAGGCAGCTGAGTGGGGCTGCGGAGGGTCTCACCCTGCCCCGGCTCCTAGTTGGATCAGCCCCACAGGGAGCCACATGACCGGAACCTCGTGGACAGGCCACACAAACAGGTGTGCTTGTCTGCCCAGCATGTGAGTTAGCACAGAGTTTGCACAGGAGTTGGAGGGTCCGAGGCCCTGCCTGTGCACCCTAGGAAAGGCAGTCCCAGCTGCAGCCAGCCTCCCAGTGGCATCATGCAGATGGGCATGCGCTGAAACCTGAGGGTCCCCTCAGGGTCTGCCCCTCCCCCCCACCCGGCACCTCAAAGGCCTCCACCCAGACATAGCCCATGGTTCCAGGCTCCACACGGACACAGCCTCTGGCTTTCAGCTGCGGGGGCTGCCTGCCACTTTTTCAGCTTCTGGGGTTCGAGAGCATGGCCACCTCCTGTTGTGAGGTCTGCTCCCTTTTGGGGTCTCTGGCACGCCAGCTGGAGGATGTCCAGACTGCAGTCCAGAGACTGTGTGCCATCAGGGATGGTGAGCAGGAGATAGAATCTTACTGCCAGGCCCTTCACCCCCTGGAGGTGGAGGGTAGACCAAGTCTCCTTCCAGGACAAGGGAGGACTCTGGGACCTCCTATTCTGTCCAGCCAAGTGGATGGACCAAGGTGGTCAAGGGCGCCAGGGCCCACCGCACCAAGGTCCCTGCCCCGCTGGAGCTTTGCAACAGGTATGAACCTCTTGCATCCCCAGCAGAGCCTGCCAAGCTGCCAGCTCCTGCAGGCAATACAGGCTCAAATGTAGCGACCACTCCCACTCTCCCTAAGACAAAATGCAAAGTGTTTTTTTGCGGAAGACTCCACCCTGAGGGGGACTGAAGGGGCAATCTGCCCCTGACCCCTTAGCCTGGGAAGTCTGCTGTTTCCTGGGAGCCCGTATCTGATACATCGTGGACAGGATCCCTGAGCTCCTTCTGCCCACTGACCACTACCCTATGCTCCTTATCCATGTGGGCACAAATGACATGGCTCAGAGTGCTTCCAGCTGGGTCATTAAGTACTTCAGGGATTTTGGAGTGGGGCTTAAGGGGTGTTGGGTGCAGGTGGTGATCCTCCCTGGTTCAGGCTATGGGCTAAGGAGGGAGAGGAGGATCGAGGTAGTGAACCAGAGACTCCGGTGCTGGTGTCATCGGGAAGGCTTCGGCTTCTGTGACCACAGTCTGCTCTTTGGTGAGAGAGTCAGTGGGATGCTGGGAAGGTATGCTTCCACCTCTCTCCACTGGGGAGGAGGCTCTTCTCAGCCAGACTGGCTGACCTGCTCCACCGGCCTTTAAACTAAACCCACCGGGGGGAGGGGGGACTACCGCCACTGCTGGCCTTCTGAGCAACCCTTGCAAAGCCAACAGACCAAGACACTTAAGGGAGCCCACCCCTGCTCCAGCCCTGGAACAATCTGTAGGTAAGGCAAGGGCCCCCAAGGGGACACTCGTATGCCTATACACAAATGCCAGGAGCTTGGGGAATAAACAGGAGGAACTTGTCCTCCTGCTTAACACAAATAATTATGATGTCATAGGGATAACAGAGACCTGGTGGGACTCCACCCATGACTGAGCCACACGTATAGACAGCCATACCCTGTACAGGAGAGATCAAGTGGACAAAAGGGGTGAGGGTGTAGCTCTCTATATCAAGGAGAGCTACGTATCTCTGCAAGATGAGATCAGCACCGAGGATGACTGGAGACCCTCTGGGTTAAAATCTGTGGGGAACACAGCACAGGGCACACAATGGTGGGAGTCTACTACAGACCTCCCACCCAGAATCAAGAGCTTGACCAGGAATTCACCAGGGAATTGGATGAAGCCACATGCTCCTGGTGCATGGTTGTCATGGGAGACTTCAACTACCCAGACATCTTGTGGGAAGAGCACTCGGCCAAATCCAAGTGATTGCAAAGCTTCCTTATGTGTGTTGATGAGCTCTATCTGCCACAAGAAGTCTAAGGGCCAACGAGAGGTAAAGCACTGCTCAACCTGGTACTGGCAACTGGGGACAACCTAATCAGAGACCTAACAGTTGAAGGGAAGCTGGGTGAAAGCGACCACAAGCTGATAATCTTCACCATCTGCCGTAGAGCTGGCAAGTCAGTCAGCAATACAGAAGTCCTCGACTTCAGGAAAGCTGACTTTGACAAGCTAAGAAGGCTTGTCAGTGAGGGCCTAAAGGGCCACAACCCAAAGGGGAGGGGAATTCAGGATGAGTGTTTGCTCCTCAAGGGAGCAATGTGGATGTACAAGCATGGAGGAAAGGCAGCAAAATGGCACAGCAGCCCCCTTGGCTCTGCAGGGAACTAACAGACCTCCTGTGTCTAGAGGAGGTCTGGAGGACTGGAACCACCTCCAAGGAGGAATATTCTGCACTGGTCCAGACCTGCAGGGAGCAAACTAGGAAAGCAAAGGCTGCGAATGAACTCCAACTAGCTAAAAGTATCAAGGACAATAAGTCCTTTTTTAGATGTATGGGGAGCCAGAGGAAAAGCAAGGGCAACACTGAACCCCTGCTAAACCAGATGGGACAGCTAACAATCAACACCCAGGAAAAAGCCAACTTGCCAAATGGGTACTTTACATCGGTCTTTCACCAGTCCTATGGGACATCCCTGCCCATTACGGGACAGGGAGGGCCGGGTGAGGGAAATTCCTTATCCTCCATCAATGCTGACCTCGTGAAGGAACACTTTGAGAGTTTGGACACCTTCAACTCAGCCAGCCCTGGCAGTTTACACCCCAGAGTACTCAAGGAGCTGGCTAGCATCATAGCTCAGCCCCTGGCACAGATCTTCAAGAACTCCTTGCACTCTGGTGAAGTGCCCGAGGATTGGAAGAAGGCCAATGTGGTGCCTATCTTCAAGAAAGGGAGGAAAGTGGATCCGGCAAACTACAGGCCCATCAGCCTGACTTGTATCCTGGGGAAGGTCTTAGAAAATATTATTAAAGAGGCCATTCTTAACAGACTGGCTGATGGCAACATCCTGAGGGATTTCCAGCACGGGTTTGTTGTGGGTAGGTCTTGCTAGACCAATTTTATTTCCTTTTGCAACCAAGTGACCTATCACCTGGACAAGGAAAAAGAGATTGATGTTGTATATCTTGACTTTAAAAAAGCCTTCAATCTGATATCCCATGATCACATCTTGGCAAAACTAGCCAACTGCAGCCTCGGGTCCACCACGATCCACTGGCTGGAGATTCAGCTCTGTGGTTGAACCCAGAGGGTGGTGGTTGATGGAAGTCAATAGTCATGGTGTGCTGTGATGAGTGGGGTCCCTCAAGGCTCTGTCCTTGGGCCAATACTATTCAACATCTTCATTAATGATATGGACATTGGAGTCAGAAGCGGACTGGCCAAGTTCACCGATGACACCAAACTTTGGGGTAAAGCATCCACACCTGAGGACAGGAGGGTGATCCAGGCTGACCTTGACAGGTTCATGAAATGGGCAAATGAGAACCTGATGGTGTTTAACACTGAAAAATGCAAGGTTCTCCACCTTGGGAAGAAAAACCCATAGCATGTGTATAGGCTTGGCAGTGCTACAGTGGCTAGGACTATGGATGAAAGGGACTTGGGGTCATGATTGACCACAAGATGAACATGAACCCTCAATGTGATGCTGCTGCTAGTAAAGTCAGCAAAATGCTGGCTTGCATCCATAGATGCTTCTCAAGCAAATCTCAGGATGTCATTCTCCCACTATACTCAGCCTTGGTGAGGCCACAGCTGGAGTACTGCATCCAGTTTTGGGCTCCACAATTCAAAAAGGATGTGGAGAAGCTTGAGAGAGTGCAGAGGAGAGCCATGTGCATGATCAGAGGTCAGGAAAACAGACCTTATGATGAGAGGCTGAGAGCTATGGGACCCTTCAGCCTGGAAAAGTGCAGGCTCAGGGGTGATCTGATGGCTGCCTATAAGTTCATTAGGGGTGCTTACCAGGATCTGGGGGAACATTTTTTCACCAGAGCACCCCATGGGATGTCAAGGTCGAATGGTCATAAACTCCTCCAAGACTGTTTCAGGCTGGACATAAGGAAGAACTTCTTTACTGTCCAAGCCCCCAAGGTCTGGAATACCCTGCCACTGGAGGTGGTTCAGGCACCTACTCTGAATGCCTTCAAGAGAAATTTGGATCTTTATATTGCTGGGATCTTATGACCCCTGCTGATTTCCTGCCCCTGGGGCAGGGGGCTGGACTCGATGATCTTCCGAGGTCCCTTCCAGCCCTAATATCTATGAAATCTATGAAATCATCATGGATGTCTTGTGGTACCTCATCGTCTTTCCAGCTTTTGAGTAGCAGCTGATGAAGATATGGTAGTAGGCTTTCTTTGCACACTTGAGAATTTCCCCTGGGATGCCATCTTTTCTAGGAGCCTTGCCACTTCATAATGAATCAATGTCCTTGTCTAGCTCTTCTACAGTGGGCTCCAAGTCTAATTCTTGTATGATCTGTGGAGTTGGTATCTGGCCCCATGGTAATGTTTCTTTCTTGTGAGGATCACTCTGAGTAGTGTTCAACACAATGAGACATCTGCTTGCTTCCATCTGTAATGGCTTCACTGCTGTGTAATTTGAGAGGGGAAACCTTGTTGACAATAGGGCCTAGACTTTCTTCAGTCCATCATACATGCCTTTTAAGTTTTCTGTGTCTGAGGCTGTCTGTATCTCTTCACAGCGCTTATCCAGTACCAATCTGCACAGTATGTGGTTGCTGTCTGTACCTCATTTTTTGCATGTCGAAGTCTCGATTTGGTGCTCACTGTTGGCTTCCTGTTTTGCTCCAGGTAAGCTATGTTCTTTATGTTGATGAGAGATAATAGTTCTTCTGCATTTTCTTTGAACCAGTCCTTATTGTATGCTTTCTTTTCCCCAAATGTAGCTTTAGTTGTTCCATAGATTGCAGTTCTTAAACCTTCCCAAATTTCCTCTGCCTTCTCTGGTAATGGCTTTCCAACTATGCTGAGTTCCAAAACTTTCACAAACTCTTGACACTTTCTCTAGTTCTTGGCGTTAGTGGTACTGATTTTGGCCTTGCTCCAAGGTTTTACTCTATGTAGTTTCTTGGCTGTAATCTTCACTTTGCTAATGATCAGGTAGTGGTCAGTGTCACAGTCAGCACTCATTATTCCATCTCTTTCCTGTTCAGGAGAGTATAAATTCAATTTAGCCAATTTCTTAGGTTAAAAGTATAACTTATGCAATACACAGAAGTTCATTAGTTTTAATCTGCCTTTAATGGCAATGGAGTTAGTACTTTCACAGTTCTCTATCCATTCATCAATAAAGAGACCCTCAAAAAATAGCATTTCTTCTCATTTTTCTTTCACAGAAGGGTAAGATTTATTTTAGACAAAGTAGAATTGATTATGTATGGGCAAGACATTTCATAGGGTTAGTTACATTTTTAATCAAAATGACAGGAGGCTATAAATATAACAAAGGAAACACCTAGTACTGAAGGGATCCATTGCTCATGCTTAGCCAGTACTCTAAGATCATGTAATGCACTTTTCCTAATAGTTCTTGGAGTGATAGGATACACATGTATGGCTATCTGGTGGAAGTGGTGGTGAGCTCCAGTAAAGGTCTTAGGCACCTAAAAGTTAAATAATGTAACTTCTAACTTTGAAACACTAGAGTATAATTCAGATCTTTAAATGTTACCTCTGCTCCCTATACAGTGTTTTGGGAGAGGGAGACAGCCTAAAACTGGAATCAAAACAATTGATGTTCTGAGAGAAGATCCAGCCCAATTTCTATACCTGAGGGAGTTTTGACCCACATTTCCCAAGTCCAGTGGCCTAACTACTAAGTTTTGGGTATTCTGGGCATGCCCCACCCTTCAGGTTGAATGGCTATTATAATGCTGAAAAGAATTCAGTACACACTAGCACGTTTGCATAAGACACTGACTGCACAGTAGCTCATTACTACTACACAGTAGTGTCACATAGCATGGAGCATGACACGATGCTGCTGAGCATTAGTAATGAGTAACGAGCTACTGCAGTCAGCATAATCTAAAAGCCATTTGGCAATGTAACTGTGTGGCAACTCCAGTTACTGCACAGTCATTTAGTATGTATGTATGCAAGTACTAAATGACTGTGTGGTAACAACTGCCCATTTAGGGTCTCGTGTAGATGCAGCTACTGTGTCAGAGAGTACAAGATGAAACACAACTCTGTAGTTCAGTGGTCAGGAAAGTTGGAAGGAATAGACATGATACCTGGGTTTTAGTTTTGAAACCTAGGCTATCAGAGGCTGCATCCAGATGTGCAGGGGTGTGTGCTTGCAGAGGCACAAGTAATAGCAGTACAAATTTGTACCACTACTTTGTGCCTCCCTTTGGTGAAGGAGAAATTGCCCCACTTTGGCAAACTGCCCTTTCCCTGTTCCTCCTAGCTCCCAGTGTACTAGAGCAGCCAGGGGACAAATGAAATAGAAATGTTCTAGTTGGTAGCAAGAGTGTATCTCTGGAGGACTAAGCCTCTGTTTGTTCCTGTGCACACTATTGTAGCATGTGCCACACTGCTTTTTTTTCCCACAGTGTTTATTTTTGCAAGTGGGAAACCCCAGTAGCAAACTTTGCCCCTGTGCTGCAAATTTGCAGTGCAGGGCACATTTTAATGTTCTGGGCGTACAGTTTGTGGTGTGTCAAAGAGGTTTGTGGCACCACAAACCACATATTCCTGCATGATTGAACATGGCAAGGATGTTTATCAACTCTATTGTGTCATTTAGGGAAGAATAAGAGACTTCCCTCTGTTGGTACTGGCTTTATGACGCAGATACCATGTTCCAGGTGGACCCAAACCCTCAGACTGACTACAACCTCCCCATTAGATAATAGGGAAATGTTATTGATACACAGTGACAGGAGATAAGTATAATGCAAACCATTCTAAATCTAGCAGTATATCTACAAGTCCCAGGGTTCATAGAGTCAAGGTATGTCTGGCCAGTATGCAAGCTTCACTCAGAGGTTCTGTCTTGAATATCAGATGTCAGCAGCCTGAAGGTCAAAAGCCATGCCCTACCCCTGCAGTGGGGTAGGTGAGAAGGGCTGGTTGGGTGCCCTCTGTCTGTGGGGGCCTGAGGTTCCCCTCTCAGGGACTCTTTGCTGCTCCCAAATCCCTCCTTTTGTATTCTTTCTCCCCTTCTGATGACTCTTAATTTTGGGGCTCCTACTCTTACCTCTGTTATTTAAAAAAATGCAACTGCAGGCACTCCTATGTACATGGCTGCCTTCTTTTACTGGCATGATAAGGATAAGTATTTTGGAGAGGATAGCACCTCTGTAGGACTGCAAGTGATATCTCACCTTAAATGAATCTTTTCCTACCTCTCCAGCTTATCTATTCTGTGACTACAAAGTATTTTCTGTTGAATAAAAATTTCTAATGGCTGATGGATGGCCCTTAAGAGGTCTTAAGAATGTCAGTAATAGTCTAGACTTCAGCAGATTTAGTGCCTGGTTTCTAAAAGCTCAAATTTGCAAGTCCCAGTCTCTTCTCCTTGAATAAGAATTTATCTTTGTTGTACAGTGTCAGGTTTCATGATTTCTTCTGTGCAGAAGAGTGCAATGCTTTACCACTGATTAGTTAATTATTCACCTGAGCCTCTCCCTGCTGAGTAGCCTGATAAAAATGAATACAAACAAAATGGTTTCTTTCAGGTGTCAGAACCTTCAAATAATGAATATGAAAACAGACTAAGCTGTTGTTGTTTGTTTATTTTTGAAAGAAGAAAATGCACTTTTCAAATAGGATTTTAATAGGTCGGATCTATTGAGAGCTTTGCTATTTAATAAATATAAATGAAACAATGTTTATGTCATACTTCCATGAAACAGAATAATCAGTAGCCTTCTGAACAAATCTTATTATTTTCCTGCCTTTTTCATTACTGAAATTGTGAGTCATTCATTAGCATGATCCATGGCCTGGCCTTGTGACACAGAGATTTATTCTGAAAGTGCTGCCCCTAATTGTAGTACTTTATCTATTTTCCAGATTTTATTTATTTTTCTTTTACCCTTACATTTAGTAACAGAGAAGGCGGTGGCTGCTGAATGTTACATATACGTCTGGTCTTTATTGATCGTTGTCTATTTTATAAAATCTATCCAAATAGGGGATTTCAGTCCAGCCAAACACATGAACTGAAATGTATTTGAGCAACAAATATCTGAAATGTTAAGGCAAATAACAATCAGCTCTCTAAAGATATTGAAACAGAAACTCTGAAAGGAATCAATGAGTCTACTGCATCACCATGGTGAAAGGGACCAATTATTTAAAACAGAACAGTGAATATCAGGAAGACCACAGTATGATAAGATCTAACCGGAACAATTTCTACGAAGAAAAACTATCTCTCATATCTCTTAGAATTCCTTGAACATATCAATAAAGCAGTGAATGAAGAATAATGATTGTCAAAATGAATTTAGATTTTTGGAAGTCATTTAACAAGTTCCTTTTCAAGGTTTTAGAGAAGCAATTCCTCAGTACAGGTTGCAACTCCAAGTGGAGTCACAGAACTTATGATTTGGTTATTAAATTCTAGAGAAATTCAATTGCTAAAGTGAGGCATACATCTCAAAGTCACTTCACAAGTTCAGAACTAGGGTAGTCTTCAGAACTTTGTAAATACTGTTAGGTTGAATATAAAGCATTGCCATATAGCCAAGGCTGAAGTAGAGGCAGAAAGGAAAGAGCCGGTTTAAACAGTTGATTTTCTTCATGGCAGAGGTGAACTTCAGTGGTGCCGATGGGCACCTATACATGTGCCTGATGCCTGCTCCGACGCATTCTAATTAGAAAGCATCAAAGCAGACTTGATTCATCTCAATTAGACTCAATTAATTGAGTCTCCAAGAGCATTAGAACACCTCAGCAGTCTCAGTATCACATGTATTCAATATCCCCATACTTCCAAATTGTGGTGGAGGCTCTTTAACTAAAGCTCATTAGATAAGCTTTAGTTAAAGAACCCCCACTGCCATTTTGAAGTGCAGGACACTGAATGCATGAGATGCTGCTGGTGCTTTAATTAGAGCAGCTCCTGAGAACCATTCTAATTAAAACTCTCCCCCTCCCCCGTCACCCCAGGGCACGTGTAAAGACACTCCGTGTTCTTAATGTGGTCCTATGCCATTTAATACATTTTGGCCTGAGGATGTGAAGGATGTGCAATGCAGAACAAACTTACCAAACCCACAGCATTATTTAGTTTAATCCAGACAGTGATGAACTTCAGCCATGAACCAAGGTATTAAATCAGTCCGTTGGTGTTAGATATCAGGCTGAAAGAAACTAAACACCTATTTATAGATTGTTCTAGTGCTGGGCAGTGTCAGAGGCAAGATACTAGACTAAACAGACCATATAGCTCATATAAATCTGGTATGGAAGATCCTGAATATATCTGTATAAATAATTGATTTTTTTCCCCATTTTCTGGTGGCTCTTAAAAGAAAAACAGGTCAATTAAAAACTAACATTTATTTTATATTTTGAAAATGCAAAGAGCTGAAAAAAATTCCATCTGAATGAAACTTTTGTTCCATCTTGAAATGTTTTGTTTGGATTATGAATTTTTTTAATTGAAAATAAAATTGAGAAATTTCCAAAAAAAAAATCATATTTGAAAAAGTAAAACATAAAATCTAAAAAAATCAAATTGAAATGGTTGCTTTTTTTTTTTTTTTGCTTTTTTCAATTGCTTTTTTTCAAATTAAACAATTCTGACCAACCTATGCTGTTTGTGAAACATTTCAGTGGGTGCGTATACACATTCATTAATGCACCATAGTTACTGTGCATTTAGTATTTGGTTAACCAAATACTAAATGAATGCACAGTAAGGCATGCTACTATGCAGTAGCACTGGTGCACAGCTATTTAGTGACACTTACTGTGCAGTAGCCTAATACTACTGTGCAGTAGCCTATTAACACAGTTTTTGCCCAGCATGTTATTGTGCAGTGTTATTAGGCTACTGCACAGTCAGCATCTTGTGTAGACATGTGCAGTATCATGTTTTCTGCATTTTGCCAAATACTGTTTCAGACAAAAATAGTTCACTCAAATCTACTTCTTGGTAAGTTTAAGGATCATTCCTAAAAATTTTTTATGTATGTCTCTGTAAATGGGTAATTGCTGCTGCTCTCCCTTTTCCACTGACAAAAGTTAATGTGATTTAAGCTCCAGCACAAGCAAAGTATAGAAGTAGGGCAAATGCTCATGGGTGTGGGTTCTTATTTTTCCTAGGACTAGTTCACAAAGACCTTCTCATGAAATCTTTAAAGTATGGTCTGAAGCTGACATTTTGTATTGGTTTCAGTATTTTTTTCTTTAAAAAAAATTCCAGACACAGAGAGCTCCTGGAACATGAGGTCATGGGCTGTCATTTCCTTTAAAGGCCATGTGTGTATTTGTTTTATAAGGACAGTTTTATCAGGAGACGATAGCTTGTCTTACTCCTTCAAGGTCATGCTTTCCCTACAGAGTACTTGTATTAGGCCTGTAGGTGATAGATAATATCAAGGGACTAGATTTTGCTTTTAGTTTTGAAAGTCATTTGCTGTATTACCTACAGAAGAATGTGACACTTTTCTTTGAAAAGCATCTTTTTTTTTAAGCTTCATGGAACTATGATCACTGGTGTTGAAGGTGAAGGCAGGATGGCAAGCAATGTATATTTAGGCTCTGACCATTATATACAGGCTACAGGTCAACACAATGGTCTGGTCTTAGTTGCACTGTGACAGATGTATCAAAGGCATAAACTTCATGGATTGAATTAAATACATTTCTCCACAGATAGGAACATCTCACTGAAGAGCTGAGACCTTACAGACCCTCTTAAGTTAAAACCAAGACAAATCAGCTATTGAACAACAAAAACCTTTCGTACACCTTTCTTTTCTTTTCTTTTTTTTTTTTCAGGTGCCATTTTACAGAGAAGTATGGCCATTGTAATCAGTGTTGGCTTAACAAAATGTGAACCCTTGTATTAAAGAGGAGATACTCCTCTGTGTTGCAAAAAGTTCTCAAGAGATTGTTCAGGAGTAAGGTGCCTTTTCCTTACAGTGTAAGCTAAGTGGAAGTGAGACCATGGCCCTCATTCTCTCCCTACTAGCACATACCAGCAGGAAAATATGAGGTACAGCTCAGGCTACATTTTTCCTAAATGTGTAATAATACTCACTGCATGGCACCCCTGAAGACACTGTGTGATATTCACTGTCACAGCACTACTTCAACTACCAACACTACTTCCCACAGATTCAAAACCATAATTTTGTCTTTAGTGCCTTGGAAACTAAAACAAACAGGTTGGATTTGAGCAGGACTGATTTAGTCTTAGAACCTGCAGTTGGTGAATACTGAGCTCTAAAGTGTACAGAATCAGCAGAGGCATAACAAAGTCATGGTTAGGAGGAACTGCACAAATTAAAGTGGGCAATACTGAGTCTTGATCTTCTCATTTCTCTTCTGAAAGGGAAATAGTTTGTTTGTTTGTTTGTTTTTTCTTGAGTAGTTCATTTCCTGACAGACTGAAAGTCATGACAATACTCCCCTGGCATTTCTTTGCTCATTTCATTCAGACATTCCCATTTCCCATAATGTAGAAAGAAAAGTACAACAAAGAGGAAAAGAATAATCCTTTATGAGCTTCTCTTGAGGGCCCTTTGGAGAATGAGCACCTTGCTAGTTTAACAACTGAGACTGAGGTATTTTGTTGGATTGAAAAATCTGAACAAAATCAACAATATATAAAGATGGGCAATTTTGTTAACCTGAACATTACTTGCTCTTGTAGTCCCATTGTTTATCAATGAGTAATGTGAGAAGTATTTGCCTTTAGCAATGGAATTGCTCAAGGAATGCTTTTTCATGATTTTTTTTATTGCTTTCTCACCAGGATCATAAATAAAACTAACAACAAGATGCTACTCTATTCTTACAATAAAGACAAACAAGTCTGACTGAACTTCAGCACTGTGTGGGGGCTGGTATAATATGGGACTTCAGCAATTTGCAGGCCTTGGACTATGAACCCATTGGGAGACAATGCAAAGCAGATCAACACTGGGCCTAAACTTCTCCATATTTCAATCAATAGAGTTTTGCTGAGACAATATCTGGTTTCTAGAAGCATGTTTTCTTGACTTTTGTTTGTGATGTGCTTGTTTGTAAATACCTATTTCTGAACAGTTTAAAATATTTTCTTTTCCAGCAGTTAACACAAAAGATCTTGCCATCTGACCCTCTGACTTGTGAGGATTTCTCATTTTCAGGTTCTCTTTGGTTTACTTCTCCTCTTTTCAAAGTATCTATTTAATGATTTGTATTTTCACTTTAAACATTATCCAGAAGTTGAATATGCCAGCATAATGCATAAAGATGGCTAGGTGAAGCAAATAAAAGATTTTCATGACAACCATATTAAAAAAATGAATGACACTCTGAAGAAGGTTTTGCACTTTCATCCGATTCTTATTTCCTTTTATTCAGCATTTAGAAATGTTATAGTTTATTGTCTAGATACAGAAATACCAGGCAACTTGTCAGCCCTTTTGAAAATAAATATTCTCAAAATATTGGTTTTATTAAAGAGAGTATCTCTCTGGGATATTTCCAAAGGCTCTTTCCAAGTTATTAATTTAGGGTGCTGACAGAAGTTGTGGGGGAGGGAGCACTTCACTGGAAGTAGCAGTGAGTTACTTCAACCTGGCTCCCCAGTGTCTGTATAGATTGTATGCTTCAGCAGGGCATTTTGGCACTTTTAGCTAAAGTTGATTCAATCAGCTATTAGATAAAAGCTGCAGAAAAGCCCACTAAAGCACCCAATCTCTACAGACACTGGGAAAGCCCAGTGCAACTAATGCACTGCCTTTTCTGGGCATGTGCTGGGCTCAGCACTGGAGTGTACCAAGTTTAAAGTAAAGATCCATTTTTTTTTTATGTCTCCAAGCAGCCTTACTTTTTGTGAGACAATATATGGACTTGACTTTGATAATGAGACCCTGGATTTATGATCACTTAGAAAATAATCTTTTCCATAGTATAATTATTATTTGCTTTAGTCTTTCTTTTTGTTAGCGTCCTTCAAATGATTAAAGCAGATTGCTATTCTTCTCTCTTCTGTTCTACCAAAGGTATTCAGTGGCTTAATATCAACCAAAAATGCTCTCTGTTGCATTTATATTATGTGGTTGGAAGGCAAAATCAAACAAGTGATACTGTGATAATAGTTCTGCCGCATTTGTTTTATTTATGTGATTTGCCAAAAATTTCCAACAAAACAAAAATTATGAGAGGCTCATTTCTTGAGAACGTTATATCAAGCTTTTGAGAATCCTGAATATAGAAAATACTTTCAGAAATCTAGTACTTTTCATTTACCCAAGTTCTTTACAGCCCAATGGCTCAAGTACACAGTTTAATATACTAACTTTGAGACAAACTCTCTTCTCTTAGCTAAATAGTCCAATTAACTCCTAACATATAAAGTTGACTTAATTTATTCTCCAGACTGCAGGATTTTGATCCACATGCGGGGAAAGTAAGAATTGCTACACAGAGGGTCAGTTCCTGTAGATATCACAATTTTTCAAAAATGTTTTCAAGTGATAGCCTATGTAAGTATATTTCCTAAGAGATAAGAAAACAATTGATAACAGTGAGAACCAGCCTTTTAAACAGGCATGCCAGAATTAAGCCTAGCACCCTTGTGGAGTCTCATCCACTAACTCTACCCAATCCATTGCTTTGCAATTATGAATATATGTGCATATCTTCATAGTTCATATATATGTATGCATCTACACACACATACACATACACACACACAGAGATGTATGTATGTATACAATTAGAATTACTGACCTCATCTGGCCCTCTGACAACTGTCCCATGCTTCTCATCCATGTGGGAACAAAGGATGCTGCCAGGAGTAGTCAAGACCATATCATGAGTGACTACAGGGCTCTGGGGACCAGGCTTGGGAAGACAGTGGTGCAGATGGTCTTCTTGTAGATCCTCCTAGTCAGTGGTCACAGTAGACATCATGTCACCTGTGTCAGAGAATTCAACCCGCAGCTCCAGAGTTGGTGCCATCGTGTGGGTTTTGGCTTCCTGGACCAAGATCCACACTTCCGTGCAAGGGACGTCCTGGGAAACAACGGGCTTCATCTCTCCACAAAAGATAAGAGTCTCTTTTCTTACAGGTTGGCTGACATCCTATGTTGGGCTTTAAACTAAGTACAACGGGGGATGGGGAGGCAGAAGATAGAGAGACTCTTGAACCTACAAACTGTAAGACATGCAGCAATACACCCAAGGTTAGTACCAAGGGGCCTTTTGGGCATCAGAATGGGGGAGCACAAAAGGAACCATTTGGAGGGCTCAAGTGTCTCTGTACTAATGCTAGGAGGATGGGGAACAAGCAGGAAGAACTCTCACTCCTGTTTGCAGACAATAACAGTGATTTAGTGGGGCTAATGGAAACCTTGTGGCTCCCTACCCATGACTGGGTGGTACACATTGAGGGCTACAGGTTGTATAGAAGGGACAGAGTAGGGAGGAAAGGGGGAGAGGTTGCTCTAGATTGTAAAGAAGCAACCCCACCCTACATCTTCCCTAATCAAAATGGGATCAGAGGAGGAGAAAGTTGAGGCATTGTGGGTTAGGATACAGGGAGGTTGAGGGGAAAGGGACCTGGTGGTGGGGGTGTGCTACAGACCACCACACCAAGAGGAAAAGCTAGACTTGGAATTCTTGAGGCAGCTCTCAGAGGCTCTCAGAACCAGTCTAGGGACATACTTGTCATGGGGGACCTAAACTACCCTGATACCTGCTGGGAGTAAGAGTCAGCCAAATGCAACCGTTCACATAGGTTCTTAACCTGCATGCAGGACCTTCACCTAACACAGGAGGTATACGGTCCCACTAGGAGGAATGCCTTACTGGACTTGGTGTTGGCTATGGGAGAGGAACTGGTAGGGGAGCTGCACATTCGTGGTCACCTTGAGGACAGTGACCACCAATAAATCGAATTCACCACACAGCATAGAGTGGGTAAGATAACTAGTAGGGTGGAAGTGCTTGACTTTAAGAAGGCTAACTTCAGTGTGCGTAGGAGTCTAGTCAATGACACACTGCAGGATAAGAGTATTGGCGATATGGAAGTCGAGGAAGGGCGGTCATTTTAAATGAAGCGATTCTTCAGGGACAGAGGGAGACTATCCCAGTATGAAGGAAAAGGGGGAAAGGAGCCAAAAAACTTCCTTGACTAACCAGGGGAGCCTAAGGGCAAAAAAGAATGTATATAGGCAGTGGAAGCCGGGGCAAGCTACCAAGGAGAAGTATACCTACTTGTCCTGCGCTTGCAGGGAGGCAGTTAGAAAAGCCAAAGCAACTACACAGCTGAAGCTGGCAACAAAAATTAAAGGCAAAAAAAAGTCTTTTTTTAGGTATGTAGGGTGTAAAAGGGAGGTGCAGGACAGCATAGGGCCCCTACTGAACAAGACCCCAGCCCTCTTTCCTGCCTAGGCAGGGGGTCAGGCTTAATGATCTGTTGAGGTCCCTTCTGACCCTAGCATCTATGAATCTATGAATGCACACATATATATGAACTATGCATATATGCAAATATATTTTAAAGCATTATATATATACTAGCCAATTCCCCATCAAGAATGACAGGAGGTGGGGGAAGGGGGCTGGGATAGAGTGCTGCCACCTAATACCCCATGCTGCTGCTTTTCTGCCTCTTGCAGGGAGCTGATGGCTTCGGCTCCCCAACCCTCTGTCCAGTCCTCAGTGCGGCTTCAGAATCATTGTGGCATTCCCCCATGCTTGGACCACTCTGATTGGCTGTTTCCATCAGCCAATCAGAGTGTGAATAAAGCATTATGGACAGAGAGATAGACATAATTAGGCATTTATAATATCAGAACTCATGAATTGCTCATCTAGAATAATGGTTGGTGGGGCGGGGATGGAGGTGGTGGGGGAAGCTTTGTGATCCTAACTCTAACCTTCCCTCTCTACACCACTGCCACCTTCCAGGAGTTGGGGGGAAACTTGCCCCGCCATCCCCTCTGTCCCCTTCTGCCAGCACCCGGCACCGCTGCCACCTCCAAGGAGCAGGACTGGGGGGTGGGAGGGGCAAGGCCAGCAGTGATGGCCTCACACCCCAGCTCCATCCCCTCCATGCTGTCATACACCTCCTATCTGTAACAGTCTTGGAGCACTCTGATTGGTTGTTTAAGTAACAAATCAGAGTGCTCCAAGAGCATTGCAGACAGATGGACTATGTCCTTTATTATATTAGAATGAACTATGAATATATGCACAAGCACATTAATGGTACATGAAAAAAATGAATAAATAAAAGTCAAGTACAGTACAAGGCTCCTGATGGTCAAAAATCTGGGCCACATTTTATCACGTTGCCTTAATGTCATGTGCAGATGTGCCCAGACTCTGATAAATATTATCAGAGGCATAACAGGGCAGTTCTGTGCCATTCATGACAACAGCACAAGTGGCAGTGGCACTAGACTGGCCAGCCTTCTAGTGGTGATGGCTGGTTGGAAACTGCAGCAAATCCTGTTTTTGTTCCCCCTTCCCAAATTTGCCACCTGAGGCTCCTGCACAGTTGTTCCTCCTCCCCCCTCCCTCCCACTTTTACTGTTATATTAAAGGACATTTATGTACAAATCCTATTATATCACAGGATATTGTTACAGTTTTGGAATTACACTTGATATGGTGAACTTTCATACATATGTGATAACTTACTCCCAAATAGACTGTGCATTTTAGGAACTTTATAAATAATAAAAGATTAATGAACTTCATATTAGTATAGATATGTAGTACAGCATAAGATGCAGGCCTATAATTGTAATTAAATTGTAAGAAAATAAGATTTGCATGAAAACAAATATTCATTAAGGAAAACATTTAAGCATATGCTTAAAAGTCCAAACATATTTGTCAAGACACTTACTACAAATATATGTTTAAATGCTGTAATAAATATTATTTGGTAAAACAATCTTTCATGGACAAAGTCTATAATGAACAGCATTGTCAAAGATGAAAACATACTTTGATACTGCAGGGGACCAATAGATAAGAATTCAAGCTTGTCAACATTTAGCTTTAGGAAGTTTGAAGGCACGCTAACCTTAATGTCACAAACGTTCACACAGAATGCTGAAAGCTGTTCAGTTATCTTTAATGACACCACTTAATGGGAGGAGATAAATGTAAAATGGGACCCAAGGTCTATACCTAAGGAAAATCATAAACAATAATGTCAATTCTGGAAAAAAAAATGGATCACTGAATAGAGAGGTAGGTACTTTTGAGGATAGTTCTCAATGAACTAGCTGAATCAGATGGAATGTTGGGAATGCTGTTTTATAAATTACACAGGATACAAGGGATTCTGTATTGTTTTGTTGTTATTAACCAATCTTATGTTAGAGGAGATTTTCATTAAGTGCAAAGCCAATTTCAAATCATGATCAATGGGCCTGATACATTGGAGTCTACAGGCTGCCCCTTTAAAAATAAATTGGTTCCTCCTGGGAATTAGCATAAGGTGCCTGCTATCACAATGTCAGTGTTAAAACATACCCTCTTATGAGTACATTATAGTTATTCATTATTTTCTTTCATCTAATATAGAAGTGATCCATTCTGGAAGTACTTACATTTGTTGCCTGTTTAAGAACATAGCAATTATTTGGATGGTTAAGTGTGAGGGGAATGTTCCATTGCAAAACATGTCTTTTTTTAAACAGTTGTTTGTTATTTCTTAGACACAGTTGTACAAACATGTGATTCTTTTGTGTAGACTATCGCAGGATGGAGCCCAGAGACCTTGATCTAAAGCTCATAAGTATTAAAGCCATTTAGCTATAGAGTTGTGTTTCTTTTCTTATTGCTTTAATATATGAATACTTGTCTGCCATAAGAAGAGAGAAGAGGTTAGGAAGTTACTTATTTTAAGTTCCATTTACAAATAATTATGGATTGTGCATTTAAACTGTTACTATATATTAATAGCTATGTATGTTCAATAGTACAATATTTAATTTCTCGGCTCAAGGAGGCCCTTCTCAAATAATTATCAGTGGAAAAGGTACTATTTCAGAAATGTACATTAATCATAAGTGACCTGTAATTACAAGCACAAGTGCACTTGGTGAATTAATGAGTTAGTGACATTTAATGGAGTTTTTGTTTTAAATCCCCCCCCCACCACCAGAAATATGAACAGCAAAGCAAAAGGAAAACAAAAACAGTTGTTCAATTATTATTTTTTCTTTTAAGAAAAAGCTAAGTTGTAATTCACATTGTTGTTTTTCTGGCACTTGACTCCTTGTTGATTATCCTATGCACTAGGGATTAGTGGAGGCCAATAAGAAGACAGTTGTTCAGAATACCAGCTCAATTGAAATTACTGAGTTGAGCAGAAAGTAAGAGTCTATATTCTCATCTCTCATATCTTTTTAAAATCTTTTATTTGGATTCACATTACTATAACTGACCTTATAGATTTACAGCTTTTTTTCCTAAAGAAGCACTAAAAAATCTATTTCATAGATGAGGGGCTCACAGTTTAAGCAAATTACATATTTATGGTTATGAAGACAAAGTTAAGGTTCAGGAAACTACTAGGACATTCCTCTGAAATGGGCTTAAAGTTAAGCATGTGATATGACAATGATATCAATGGACTTTTTGTATGTGCTGAAGTACTTTGCTGATTGGAAATAAACAGCTAAACCAGGGCTATAAAACTTAGGCAAATGTCTATAGTGTGCAAAAATGTATGGCATAACTCCACCTGATTTTGACTGACTTTTACCACTTTTGCTAGGTACAGACATTCAAAAAACCCAAGGTGGAATTGATTTAAGTTATGTGGTTATCTATAAGTGGTGTATTTCAGAGCTGTAGTGAACAGGACATACATTCATCATTTGGTGGGGGGTGCAAATCTTAGACCAGGTTCCACCAATTTTAAACCAGTCTGTGTTTGCTGAACTTCCATTCTGTTACATACATAGGCCGGTTTCCAATCACTTATACCAGTAAAAGTGTAATATCTTAGCCTGACGAAGGGTTTTTGAACCCGAAAGCTTGCTTAATAATTGTTTTCCAACTATTTACGTTGGTCTAACAAAAGATATCAGATTCACCCAAAGAACCTTTTCTGCCTATATCTAGACCTGGCCTTTGAAACTAGGTAACAGAGCAGAAAATCAAGCGCTTCAAATGGAATTTATTTAGTCTTAGCTGGTAAACTATCAGATGGTAGAAAAATATAAAGGAAATACCTATCTATAAAATATACTTTGATATCTGCTTTTTCCAACATTCACTAACATTGATTTTGCATTTTTTTTTAATTAATATTTGGACCTGGCAGTTCATTAGTTTATAGCTTGTCCAGATTTCAGATCAGAATCTTTTCTAATACCAGAAAATTTCTACTGCTCCCTTTTATCTCTTCCTATTGTGCATGTTGTAGCTTCCATTAATGTTAATGGGAGTTATGTGTGCACATGGAAGCAAAAACAGCTCTCTAATATACAGACACCAAATATTAATATTTTGCATTGAAAAGGAAAGTCAGACTAGCTGCCTGACAGGATTATACAGATGAATTGTTGCTTGTAGAGGGCAAAATCATCAGTGTATAACAAACAATTAAAATGCAGAGCTTTCATTATGTAGTACCTGATACTAAAGTGCACTTTGCATTATTAGCAAATCATAGTGTTTTATGATTAGTACATGGCTTATTCATCTGCCTTTTTATGGTGTGGCTTTTCCAGTGCTAACCAACTTATCTCTGATATAAAAGACGAACATGGAAAATAGAAGAATTGCATTAAAGGTACATTAAAAGGAAACTAGTGATGAAAATATGTTCATAATGAATCTCTACAATTAAAAATCCAAATTGTAGAAGGTCTCTCTATTCAAGAACAAAATAAGAGCTCTTAGAACACTTGTTCACAGATGTCTAGCCTTCAGTCTCAGAAAAGAGAAGATTAATTTATGTCTTTTTTAGATAGATTAAAGTTATTTTCCACAATTTGTTAAGTTCTTTCTTCTCCCTCACCCTTCTGCATAATTCTATTTACAATCAGATGCGCATGCTGGTAAATTGTGAGGGGAAGTATCTAGTAGAAGGATAATGCATACATTATTTTACTTCTAGTCTAAGTATCCTATGTACCTACAATTCCAGATAGCTTTGGAATGAGTTTGGAAATATAGGGCCATATTTTTTAGATGATTTTAAAGCAATCTTTACTATGCAAACTTTGTTTTCAATTCACCTGTGTGCAATAGACTGAAATGGGTCCTTTATGAAAATTGATTCATTTTGCATTATACAAGAAAAAAACTTTACTATTTGAATAAATGTCCAAGTTGTTTTAAATCAGGAGATTAAATACAGGACAATACATTTAGATGAAAGGCAGTGTCAGACATATATTGTTGGAAAACAGTGATTACCGTGCTGCTAAGGTAGATGATACTTTTGGTTTTTTTATCTCAGTGATTGTTAGGTTTTCTGTTTAACTTTGAATTTCTTGCCATTTTGTAACAAAAATAAGGCCAAAATCTAGCAGCACGTGCTCAGATAACATCCCTATATTTATTGAATTGATGGCCACATCTAGTCTTCAGGCATCGACTCATCTCATTTTATCAGCTTTATCTATCCAATGTGCTTTCACATGGTAAGTATGCTGTAACTCTGCGGGGTAGGGAATGTCTGTTGATATATGTTTGTTTAGCACCTAGCAAAATGGAGTCAGAGACAGGCCTCTGGAGGCTACCAGAATATAAATCAATAATTAAAGCTGTTGAAAGTTGGATTTCTAAGCACTTAGAGGAAAAAAAAGGTGATTAGGAACAGTCAGCATGGATTCACCAGGGGCAAGTCATGCTTGATCAATCTGATTGCCTTCTATGATGAAGTGACTGGCTCTGAGGATTCAGGGGTTGGTCCCCAGAGGTTAGTCCCGGGTTGGGTTTTTTCAATGTCTTCATCAACAACCTGGAAGATGGCATAGAGTGCACCCTCATCAAGTTTGCAGATGACACCAAGCTGGGAAGTAGTAGATACGCTGAAGGGTAGGGCTAGGATTCAGTGACCTAGACAAATCGGAGGATTGAGCAAAAAGGAATCTCTTGAGGCTCAACAAGAACAAGTGCAAAGTCCTGCACTTAGGACAGAACAATCCCATGCACCAGTTACGGCTGGGCAGCAGTTCTACAGAAAAGGACCTGGGAGTTATAGTGGACAATAAGCTGAATATGAGCCAGCAGTGTGCCCTTGTTGCCAAGAAGGCTAACAGCATACTGTGCTGCAGTAGCAGGTATGTTAACAGTAGGTCAAGGGAAGTGATTATTCCCCTCTATTTAGCTCTAGTGCGGCCACATCTGGAGTACTGTGGCTAGTTTTGGGCCTTCCACTACAGAAAGGACCTGGACAGAATTGGAGAGTCCAGCAGCCGGCAACAAAAATGGCAAGGGGGCTGGAGAACATGTCTTATGAAGAAAATTTGAGAGAACTGGGCTTACTTAATCTAGAAAAGAGGAGACTTAGAGGGGACTTAATAGCAGCCTTCTACTATCTGAAGGGAGGTTCAAAAGAGGATGGAGATAGACTGTTCTCAGTTGTGGCAGATGACAGAACAAGGAGCAATGGTCTCAAGTTGCAGCAAGGAAAGTTTAGGTTAGATATTAGTAAGAATTTTCTCACTTTGAGGGTAGTAAAATACTGGAACAGGTTACCCAAAATATGGTGGAAGTTTCGTCCTTGGAGATTTTCAAAACCCAACTAGACAAATCTTTGGCTGGGATGATCTAGTGTGGGATGGTCCTGCTTTGAACAGGGGGGGTGGACTAGATGACCTCCTGAGGTCCCTTCCAACCCTAACTTTTTATGATTCTATGATTTTCCATTCCATAGGGAATTCTGTGAGGGGGGGAAAACTCCACTTTTCTCTGTTTCACAATAAAGCTTTAAAATGTCAACATTCTTGAGGACAGAAAAATCTAAATATTTTCTATAGCTCTATTTTGAAATTAATTAAGTCTAAATTCCCAATAGTTTTCAGTCAGTCCTGAATGAGCTAGGATTCCTGGAATCATAGCTGAGCCAGGAGTTTCAGAGCTCAGGAATTGCAGCCAGTAGCCTGAAAGTCCTAAGGTTCCTGATTCTGCAAAGCAGAGCTAGTCTGGAACCACAGATCTTGGAATTATTTTATCCCTCTTTCTGAGGCAACCTACATGGAAACTGGGGTACTGGAAATGAAGGCACCCCAACATCTTGCTAGGACAAAATAATGCAACCATGCCTGTATTTTGATCAGCAATTTGTCAAAACCTATTTGTTCTGTGTAATATTTTAATTTTGATAAATTAGTATTTTTTCTCACCGACAATTTGGTGAATTGCCCAATCAGAACTCACAGTTTCTGACTGATACTGTACAGTTGCTATATCACTGAATACTTCAGTGTATTTGAAATTGGATATATGCTGTCAGAGGTGTTTCACGTATCTTCCATATGTGATAAAATTCAGGGTGGTTAAACCATGATAATCTATGTGTAATCTGGAGCACTGTTAGATGCCACACCAGGAGGATGAGCTAGACCTGGACTTCTCCAGACAGCTTTCAGAGGCTGTACAGTTGAGAGATATGGTTATCATGGGTGACTTAAACTACCCTGACATCTGCTGGGAGGAGCAGTCAGCCAAATCTAAACGCTCACATAGGTTCTTAACCTGCATACAGGACCTCCACCTAATGCAAGAGGTATACAATCCCACTAGGAAAAACACCTTGCTGGACTTAGTGTTAGCTACAGGGGGTGGCCTGGTGGGGAATCTGCAGGTACAAGGTAACCTAGGGGATAGTGGCCATCGATTGATTGAATTCACTATCCAGGAAAGGGTGAGTAAACTAACTAGCAGGGCTGAAGTGCTAGACTTCAGAAAGGCTAACTTCAGTGTGCTCAGGAGATTAGTTAGTGAGGCATTAAGGCTCAAGAGCATTGGCAAAATGGGGTCCAGGAAGGGTGGTCATTCCTCAAGGGAGCGATCCTACAGGTGCAAAAGAAGACAATCCTGTTGCGCAGAAAAGGGGGCAAGGGGCCAAGAAGCTCTCTTGGATGAACAGCAAAGTCCAGGAAAGCCTAAGGGCAAAGAAAGAGGTATACAGTCTGTGGAAAGAGGGGGTAGCTACCAAGGAGAATACCTCCCTGGCTTGTACTTGCAGGGAATCAGTTAGGAAGGCCAAAGCAGGATTAGAACTTAGGATCGCAACAAAAATAAAGGACAACAAAAAGTCCTCCTTCAGGTATATAGGGAGCAAAAGGAAGGCACAGGGTAGCCCTCAGGATAAACTAGGGTAATTGCTGACAGAGAGGTGGAACAAAGCTGAGCTCTTCAATGAGTTCTTTGCATCTGTAGTCCTAGACAAAAACCAAGACAAATGTTTCAATTGGATCATAGATCGAAACAGGAGGGACACCAGCCTACCAACTATTAGCATAGACTTAGTGAAGGGGCACTTGGAGGGGCTGGATGTGTTCGAATCAGCAGGCCTGGATGAACTCCATCCAAGGGTGCTGAAGGAATTGGGCAGTGTCATAGCAGAGCCACAAGCATGACTGTTTGAGCACTCATGGTGCTCTGGTCAGGTTGGAGAGGACTGGAAAAGGGCCAATGTGGTCCCTATTTTCAACAAGGGGAGGAGGGAGGAACAGGGAAACTATAGGCCAGTTACTCTTACCTCTATCCTTGGGAAAACTCTGGAAAAAATCATTGAAGATCACATTTGTGGCAGCCCAGCAAGGGAAATAATGCAGAAAGGAAATCAGCATGGATTCACTGCAGGTAGATCTTGCCTGACTAAACTTGTTTCTTTTTATGACCAGGTCACAAAATGTATCTCATTCTGTTCTCATAAATAAACTGACAAGCTGTGATATAGATGATTACATGGTCAGGTGGGTGGCAAATTGGCTTAGGGGTTGCACCCAGACAGTGGTGGTGGATAGGTCAATATTGACCTAGAAAGACGTGGGCAGGGTCCAGCAGGATTTGGTCCTTGAACTAGTGCTACTATTCAACTACTTCATCATTGACTTGGATGTGGGCATGGAGAGCACCCTGTCCAAATTTGCAGATGATACCAAATTGTGGGGCAAAGTTAACACACCAGAGGATAGGGAACAGATCCAGGAGGATCTGGACAGGTTGGGAAAATGGGCAGAATGGAATAGGATTTAGTTCAACAAAGACAAGTGCAAAGTGCTGCACCTAGGCAAAAAGAACCACCAACACTCTTGCAGGCTGTGGGATAACCTTCTCAGCCACACAGCAGCGGAAAGGGATCTTGAGGTCATAGTTGACTCCAAATGAACACAGGTCATCAATGTGACAAAGTGATCAACAAGGCTAACCTCACTTTATCATGCATTAGCAGATGCATGACAAACAGGTCTAGGTAGGTGATGCTTCCCCTCTATGCAGCACTAGTCAGGCCACAGTTGGAGTACTGCATGCAGTTTTGGGTGCTGCACTTCCAGAGGGTTGCAGAGAATCTTGAAAGGAGGGCCACTCGTATAGTCAGAGGCCTGCAAGCAAGGCCCTGCTAGGAGAGACTGAGGGCCCTAGATCTCTTCAGCCTTCACAAGAGTTGGCTGAGAGGTGATCTTGTGGCTGCCTATAAATTCATCAGCAGAGGGCAGCAGGGAATAAGAGATGCTCTATTTACTAGGGCACCCCCTGGAGTAAGTAGGAACAATGGCCACAAATTGACAGAAAGCAGATTTAGGTTGGACAGTAGAAAGAAATTTTTCACAGTAAGGGTTGCCAGAATCTAGAATGGGCTTCCAAGGGAGGTGGTGCTCTCCCCTACCTTGGGGGTCTTCAAGAGGAGACTGGACAAGCACCTATTTGGGTTTATCAGGCCCCAGTGCTCTTTCCTGCCCAGGGCAGGGGCTCAAACTTGATGACCTACTGAAGTTCCTTCTACCCTAAAATCTATAAATCTTTGCTTAGATGGCAACTGCTTTTACAAAACCACAAATTCAACCCTGAACTCTGATGGGGAGGTAACTAAGCAGCAGATCAAGAGGTAGAGGACACTAGGCATGTCTACATGAGACACTATGTTGCTGTAGTGATGAGCTATGGCAACATAGCATCAGTGGGCACTAACTGTGATGCTCATTGCTACTGTGCACTTCGGTCAGAAATGACTCATTCACTGCCAGGACTGCTCAGTACCAACAGGTACTGCACAGTCATTTAGAGCTTGCTATAGCAAGTACTAAATGTTTGTGTAGTACCAACTGCACAGTGAGACGCATGTGCAAACACCCCCACTGGTCACCTAACAAAAATGGGATTCCTGAAGGGACTCGGAGAGATACAGAAACCTTGGACATTGGCAAGATAGGGCCCATATTTCAAAGTAGAGGAGATGATTTTAACCCTAATTTGGCATACAGCCTGCATGCAGGAGGTCTGAAAAAAAATTGATCCACATTAAATGAACACTCAAAAGTAAAGAGGGAGCCTCTTAGGTAAATGCAAGTAAGATGTATTTTGTTCATATCTGTATGTTTCTTGTGCTAATAAAGTAAGGAGTGATCAGTTTTTTAAGCCCTTACAAAATCTGTATATATTTTTGTTCAACTGCCTTGTGACCCTGTAAAAGTGAATCAAACTCAGTGCTCACAAGTTTGGAGTTCTGGGACATGGGGCACTTAAGGCTAAGGAGTCTGAGAAGATCAGCACAAGTCCTATTTCAATAAAATAGATAAACAGGCCCATTTCTTTGTAGGGACAGAAATAAGGAAGCTAAAAAAGCCAATGCTGAAACTTAGACAGCTAGAGAACACAAACTCCCAGATGAGATCCAAATATCGACTTGGTAAGGCTTATACCTGGACTGTAAACTTACCAAGCACTGAAGTTTTGTTCCTGAACAAGTGTTACTGTCCCTCTCCTTAACCAAAAGTGACATAACATCCTGTGAATTAGTGCTGCTAAGTGACATTACAAATTAACTTGCCCTGAGTGCCATGCAAAGGTAGCTACACAGCTTGCAATTTGGTGTAGTTTTTGTGGAGCATCACATTAGGCTTGAGGATACCATTGCCAGGCATGATACATTTATGGCCTTAAGCGTCCAGCTGGGGAAACTCCACCAGGAAATCTAGTAATTCTCGACCAGTTCTAATAATACTAAATGGGATTGATACTTGGATGGAAATGCAGGTATTGGCACTATTAATCTAGTGGTCATTACTCTTCCATTTGAATTAACAATATGATACTAATGGACAATGTTTCTGTACCTCATGTTTCAGATATGATAACGCCCAAGTTTTGGGGTTTTGGACAATAGCCACAATATCATCCTTTTTGTAGAAGCAGAAGTATTAACCCTTGTGCCCTTGCCACTTTCCAAATGTAATAGCTTTTTCCTTTCAGTTTTATTTACATGTGGTCTCTTTGTTAGCAACATTTGAGCACTGCTGCTGTGCAAGGTTAAATTACAGCCCCATTCCACTTCAGAGATGGCTATATCCCAATCCCACTTGTATTCAAGGGGGAAATTGTCTTTGAACTCAAAAGTGCAGTGATCTCATTATACAGTCATTTTTTTCCCTAGCTTACTCTTTTATATTTCTATGTTCCCCTGCTTTTTGCAGTAGTAATCATCAGCACATGTACTTGAAAAATTGTTAGTAATTGTACATGCAGTTTGTACAGAAGTGAGGCCTATGATGAGGCCCGACTCACTATCTAAACCTTCATATAATAGTAATCTATTAAATGGTGTGTAACAAGGAAACTATAGCTCCTGTTAGTTCTGAAGGAAAAATAGGGGAAATCAGAGCCAACAGTGGGCCTAGCTGTAAAGAAATAGGCAGCCAGAGCCCATAATGGGAAGTGCCAATTTCTGTGCTAGTAGCACAGCAATAGGACAATAGTAAAATAACCTAGGGAGGCGGCAAGAAACCTACTCTAGTCTGCTACTTTAAGCCACCCTGAGGGCTAGTAAGTTCATTAGAGAGCACCTGCAGATGCCCCAGAGTGTGATCTGACCAGAAGAGACCAGGGCTCTGGTGGCATATAAACCAGAGCCAGAGCCAGAGTAGGCAATGTGGCCTGTGAAGCTGAAGGGGAAGGAGCCCTGCAGCAGGCTGAGAAGGGACTGAGTGAAATCCTGCTATACTTCTGAGCCATGAGTAAGGAGCTGAGGGCTGGCAGAGGATTAGAACCAATATGGATGGTGATTTCATTAGATAGCTGGGGGGCTTAAAGCACTAACTTGCAGCCAGTGTACTTATGTTTTTGGTTGATTTTAACCAGCGGCTTGGGTTTGGGATTAGTAGGGGTGAGAGGAGGTCCCAGTAGTGCCAGGCAGGCCTGGAGTTAGAGCCAGAGTGGGCTCATAGTCCCAAGAAGGGCAGAGGTGGGGCTGGAGAGCGCAGAGTCTGGAGAGGAGCAGACCTGGGGCTAGAAAGCCTAGTGCCCAAGAAAGGCAAGACAAGGGCTAGAACCCAGGAGTCCTGTGAAGCAAACTGGTCCTAGACACAAGGACACACCTAGAAGAAAGGGGTGGAAGCTGAAAAGGCTGAGGACCTGACAAGGGTTTGCAGTTGTGATATTGTGTGGGAGGAAAGCTCCCACTGGAACAATTTAGGGTTAATACCTACGATGCATGGGCATGGATACAGGGGAGGTTGGAAGCTGTAATTAGCCCATAAGGCAATGGGTGTCCAGGGAGGTATGTGTGGACCAAAAGAGAGAGATCTTCAGGTAAAAAGGACAGTTTATGGCTTGCTCTAAGACCCTTGGGCAGCCTCCCTTTCCAAATTTGTTAATAAAATCAAAGCATGGCAGGCAAGAGCAAAGGGAGGGTACCTTAGTTAAAGTAGACCCGAGTCATCAGGGGCTGTGACAGCTGCCCCTAGGGCACTGATTCTTTGTTGTAGGTTTCAAAACCCCTTCAGAATACATTTCAATGACAGACACAATATGCATGTCACTGTAAAATACAAACACAACACATTCTCTGTGTTTGGAAGCAACACTGAATAAAGTTGGAAGGTTCTTTCAGCTTTTGAAAGTACTACTAGTTGTAATGACTTTGAGACTTAAATGTAAAAAAGTGAGACATCATCAGATCAGAAAATACGGCAGAAAATCTTAGGTTATGTACAGACATTCAAAAAGCCTGAGGTGGAATCAATCCTAGTTACATGGTTTTCTGTAAACAGCATAGTTTAGATCATTAGTGAACAGAACACACATTTGCCTTTGGTGGTGGCGGCGGGGTGGGGGTAAATCTTAGGCCAGGTTCCACTATTTTTAAACCAGTCTGTGTGCACCAAACTTCTCTTCTATTACAGTTATAAACCAGTTTTTTTGTCCTGAGCTTCTGTTCTGTTATGGTTATAAACCGGTTTGTAGTCACTTATAGCTGTAAATGTGTAATGTCTGTGCCTGGCCTTAGATTCAGGATTCTCTTTCCCAAGATCCCCATGCTGTTTAGGAGCCATTGGACATAGAGGTTTGGCTACCAGGTCTATTGTCAGATGACAGTAATGAGGGATTGGTGAAACCTACTCTATGTGAGGTCCCTGAACAGTAGTGAATAGGGAGTAGAATCAGGGCATGGTGGATGTGAGTCAATGGAATCATAGTATAATGCTGTGCAGATATTATATTGTGGCCCTTCTGTCTAAAGAGGAGAAGATTTACCCTTCTACCTAAACAGATTTGGGGAATCCGTGTATGTACTGCTTATGATTGCTACCTGAAGTTGTGAATTGTTGAATCTTTGGATTCCAGTGGATTAGATTCAGCCATCTGTTGTCAGCATTGCAGCATATCCCTCCTGGATGAATTACAAGGCAGTGGTCCTGTTAGAATTTAATATTTACCTAGTCAAGTGAAAGCCCTTGGGAAAACTGCCTTGGCTCAAGGTAAAAACAAACAAACAAACCCTCCCCGCCCTGCCCTCCACCCCAGACACCCTTCTGTTCTTTTCCCCTCTGTCTTCAGCATGCTGTAGTTTGATGAATGGAAAATTATCAAAAGTAAAATTAAAACACCAGGTGTTGATGCTACCCTTTAAAAATGTAGGGGCTGGGGAGGTCAATGTGAAACTCTCACAACAGAAATATAGAAGGGAAGAACCATGTTTTCCTAAGTAAAAATTCTCTTTAACTGCAGCATCAAAGTTGGTTGACTTGGAGAATATAAAATTATGTTTTCTTTGCCAATGAAATACTAATTTTGTTTCAGGATTTGAGAATCATTACTTGTTCCCATCACATCTCTAGTACTGTCCCCTGAATATATTTTAGTAATAAACACTTATACAATTTGCCACCCAAAATAACCTATTCTCAATCCTTTGCTCTGCCTTTGAAATGTTTGTGAGAAAACTGCCAGTTTTTCTCTTTAATTTTGTCCTTACTAAGAAACTGTGTTTTGATGCAGTCTTATTTTCTGGTTATACTAAAAACGACTATTTTTTTATTAATGTAAATGCAATCAACAGCAAGAACAGATGGTATTAAGAACTTTTCTTAAGTAAGAAGTTTAAGATCAGGCCCAGAACTCCTTCTATTCACTACCTTTGTTGCAGCATATGCCTTGCATGTACAATTGCATCTGTTTGCAGACCTCTGTTATACTTAGATATTTGTAAAATACAAAATTGAACTACAAAACAAATGAGGATATTGATTTAAACATCAAAATACAGTCTCATTTCTAAGCTGTGGAATGCAAAATGTTTGAACTGAACTACAAAATTATGGATGGAACTGATAGCACCACCTATCATTAACATTGCCTGGCACTTCTCATTAGAAAACACACTTTTCGGTTGTTTATAGCACTGCCAAAATATAATCATTTGGGTTAAAATATTCTATATCAGATGTCTTTCTTGATCTGTTTTCTTCTTTCCCCTCCCCCAGGCATCAGCCATGTTCTCCCCATTTAAAAGAACAAGGCTAGAATTTTTGTTTTCCCCAGGAAAAGAAAATTCTGGTGACCTTTTACTTGAGAAACTCTTGGATCCTGAGCTTTCCAGTAAGACTTGAATTTTGCAGTGCATAGTTTTGGGGGCCAAAAATCAGCCTATTGCTCTTCCTGTAAAGATCCATTCAAATTTTGACCAAATTATAAACCTTATACCATGTGCAGGTAAAGGCATGAAGGAACCTAATGCATGACCTACACAATTGTACCTTCTGCCATGCCTCAGAAGGTGTGATTGTGTGATTGCAAATCATTTCCCATTACTCTCTATCGCCAGTACAGGGAAGTCCACTTCTGGGCTCTGCCTGCACTAACAAGAAGAAAGTTGCTGCACCTGGGACCCCCTCAGCTGACAGGGCTCCCAGCTGCAGGCATTGTGCACATACATCGGTGCCCATAAATACAGGGTGCAAGAAAGACTCATTCCACTCTGATGAGTGTCATATGAAAACATCCAGTTAGAATTGTTTAGAAAGGGGTTTTTTGTATGAGTATTTTTCTACCTTTGTCTGTCTGTGCTTGTGCATGCATGTCTGTGATGGTGATATGTTGTGATCTAATTTTTATTAGCTGTGGTCCAGGATTGATGGGATTGATTGACAAGCACCACCAGACCACATCATTGACTGCTATTATAGGTAGAAAATCCGAATGGTCAAAATTTTCCAGTTGAGTATTTCTCCATTGGAAAACACTGATTCAATGAAACCAAAACATTCTAGAAGGAGAAATAGTTTTATTCATATTCCAACAGAAAATGTAAAATATTTAATTTAAATTAAATGGTTTGTATTGCCTTTAGCATTTCAACCTTTATTTATTTTTAGAATTTATAATATTGTAAATTGTAATGTTTTACTAATATGTCATGTAATATCATGTGAGAATGACATGCAGTGTCATGCGTAACATATTAATGTAATATAGTGTGTCTGTTGTAATGGCAAATTATATATTACTCAACCAATTAGCAGTTAGAATACCAATTACAAATACCCACTAGAATATCACAATTATCCATGAGGAAGATTTCACAACCCAAAGTTGTGATTTTTTGTTTGTGTGTGTGCTTCGGCACCGCTAAATTATTTCCCGCCAATTTGTCGCTTTCTTTGCACAGTAGAGTTCTCTGCTGCAAGAGAGAACTCTGGTGCAACGGGGATTTCCCGCCAAATTATAGCTTCTTTGCAGTGTGCATTTCTTTTGCATCATAGTGATACACGCTGTAAAGAAGTTCCTGCCATTTGTATTAGGATCCGTGCCACATTATTGGCCCATTCCTAATGTAGGCACACGTGGCAGCTAGCGATTGGCCTGCTAGCCGTACAAAAGGCTTGGGTAGTTTCCGCCCAAGCCGGAGGAGGGAGGATGAGAGAGATTCTGTGTGAAGATCTCCAAGCGCTGCGGACCCTCGCAGACCCAATGCGCCTCCCCTAAGCAGGCAATAGAGGCAATGGAACCGAGCCTATGGAGCTTTCGCTTCTCGCCTCTCCCCGTCGCCGAGTGCAATCCTAGACGTATCCCTTTCCTGTAACTTCGGACCCACAGAGCATAAGTAACTCCGGGGAAACTTTTCGAGCCTAACCGAACCGGACCCGCGGAGCCTGAACGACTCGGTGGGAGCAATCGATTTGTCGTGTTCCTCTAGTGAGGATCCAAGCGGGAGCTGTGCCTGGAAACCTATCCAGCCTACACCAATACCATCTTTGGGTGTAAGTAAACAATCTTTTCAATCAACCATTACGCCTGCGTAACTAATTCTAACTCGCGTGCGCTAAACCGCCCCGCGGTTCTCTCCAGCCCCGTGTGCCCGGGCTGCTGGCCACAGCCCGTGTGCAACGAAGACGGGCCCGGCTCGCCCCCGGCTCGCACATTGCGACGGGAATGAGATCGGAATTGCCGCCGCACATGGTGACAAAGGTGGGATCGGGGCACGACCTGCACAGAAGACACATACCAATTAACACCATTAACAATTAACCAATTTGAAAACCAATTAATGTGTACATTCTCATATATTAAAAACAGTAACTGTTTTCAACAATAAATAAGCCATACGACACAATTGAAGACACAACTAAAATTGATAACATATTATGCTTATATGTGGAAAATTTTACTGTTTCACTATGTCATGACATATATATGATTTTATAATTTGACATGAGAAATAAAGCATATAGTAACATAATGTGGCATAATATACTAATCATTTTTAATTTCATGCATTATTATTCATATGATATAATATCAGAGATTTAACGATTAAGCAAAACAAAACTTTTTTTTTTCTCCCATATGGGCATGAGATAGATTAATTATTTCATGCCAATAAAATAAACTAAATTCAATTTAATTTAAATTTAATTTAACATTTATAGGTTTGAAAATAAATCATATTTAGCTTTTCTTGTAACAGTATTGTGGAATCTCATGTAGCTGGAAATTAAACAAAAAATCTAATTTCATAATGATTTGATATTAAATTCATAGATTCATAGATGTTAGGGTCGGAAGGGACCTCAATAGATCATCGAGTCCGACCCCCTGCATAAGCAGGAAAGAGTGCTGGGTCTAGATGACCCCAGCTAGATACTCATCTAACCTCCTCTTGAAGACCCCCAGGGTAGAGGAGAGCACCACCTCCCTTGGGAGCCCGTTCCAGACCTTGGCCACTCGAACTGTGAAGAAGTTCTTCCTAATGTCCAATCTAAATCTGCTCTCTGCTAGCTTGTGGCCATTATTTCTTGTAACCCCCGGGGGCGCCTTGGTGAATAAATACTCACCAATTCCCTTCTGTGCCCCTGTGATGAACTTATAGGCAGCCACATGGTCGCCTCTCAACCTTCTCTTGCAGAGGCTGAAAAGGTCCAGTTTCTCTAGTCTCTACTCGTAGGGCTTGGTCTTCAGGCCCTTAACCATATGAGTGGCCCTTCTCTGGACCCTCTCCAGGTTATCAGCATCCTTCTTGAAGTGTGGCCCCCACAATTGCACGCAGTACTCCCACTGTGATCTGACCAACGCCCGATAGAGGGGAAGTATCACCTCCTTGGACCTATTCGTCATGCATCTGCTGATGCACGATAAAGTGCCATTGGCTTTTTTGATGGCTTCATCACACTGCTGACTCATGTTCATCTTGGAGTCCACTAGGACTCCAAAATCCCTTTCCACTTCCGTGCCACCTAGCAGCAGGTCATTCCCTAGGCTGTAGGTGTGCTAGACATTTTTCCTCCCTAGGTGCAGCACTTTGCATTTCTCCTTGTTGAACTGCATCCTGTTGTTTTCTGCCCACTTGTCCAACCTGTCCAGGTCTGCCTGCAGCTGTTCCCTGCCCTCCGGCGTGTCCACATCTCCCCATAGTTTTGTGTCATCTGCAAACTTGGACAGAGTACATTTGACTCCCTCGTCCAAGTCACTGATGAAGACATTAAAGAGTATCGGTCCAAGGACCGAGCCCTGCGGGACCCCACTGCCCACACCCTTCCAGGTCGAAACCGACCCATCTACCACGACTCTCTGGGTGCAACCCTCCAGCCAATTCGCCACCCACTAGACTGTGTAGTCATCCAAGTCACAGCCTCTTAACTTGTTCACTAGTATGGGGTGGGATACCGTATCGAAGGCCTTCCTGAAGTCTAAGTATACGACATCCACCCCTCCTCCTGTGTCCAGGCGTTTCGTAACCTGGTCATAAAAAGAGACTAGATTGGTCAGGCACAATCTGCCTGCCACAAACCCGTGCTGGTTTCCTCTCAGCATAATTTGTCCTGCTGGGCTCTCACAAATGGGAGCCTTGATAATTTTTTCAAAGACTTTGCCAAGGATGGTGGTGAGACTGACTGGCCTATAGTTGCCCGGGTCCTCCTTCCTCCCCTTTTTGAAAATGGGGACCACGTTGGCCCTTTTCCAGTCCTCCGGGACTTGGCCCGTGCACCACGAGCGTTCGAATATTCCCGTCAGTGGCTCTGCAATGACGTCGGCCAGTGCCTTCAGCACCCTCGGATGCAGCTCATCCGGGCCTGCCGACTTAAAGGCATCCAGTTCTTCCAAGTGACTCTGCACCATCTCAGGGTCTATGCATGGAAGTCTGGCACCTTGCTGCTGCCTCTCTACAACCCCAGTGAGAGACTTGTTGTGTCCCTCACTTAGGAACACTGAGGCAAAGAACTCGTTGAGGAGTTCAGCCTTGTCCCCCCTGTCCATCACCAATTGTTTCTGCCCATTTAGCAGGGGTCCTATTCCTCCCTGGGTCTTCCTTTTACTCCCTATATATCTAAAAAAGAATTTCTTGTTGTCTTTTACTTGGGTTGCCATCCTCAGCTCCATGGTAGCTTTGGCCCGTCTAACTGCCTCCCTACAAGCATGAGCAGAGGAGGTATATTCGTCTTTGATAATCTCTCCCTGTTTCCACTTTTTATGTGCTCCCCTTTTGGCCCTTAGGCTGCCCTGGATTTCTCTGGTCAGCCAGGGAAGCCTCCTAGCCCCTTTCCCTCTTTTGCCTCGCTCGGGGATCGTCTTGCTTTGTGCCCGAAGGATCGTTTCCTTAAGGCACAGCCACTCTTCTTGGGCTCCCATCCCTTCAAAACTCCTACTCTGCAGTGCGTCCTTGACTAATCGCCTGAGTTCATTGAGATCAGCTTTCCTAAAGTCTAACACTTTCACCCTACTAGTTACCTTACCCACTCGATGTCTTATGGTGAATTCTATTATTAGGTGATCACTGTCCCCCAGATAGCTACCGATCTGGAGGTCCCCTACCATGTCAGCCCCCGTTGCCAATACCAGATCCAGTATGGCATTCCCCCTAGTGGGACCGTGTACCTCCTGTGTCAGGTGGAGGTCCTGTACACAGGTTAGAAACCTTCATGAGTGGTGGGACTTTGCTGTCTGTGACTCCCAGCAGATGTCCGGGTAGTTTAGGTCCCCCATGACTACCGCCTCTTTAGCTTTTATGGTCTCCGAGAGTTGCCTCAGGAGCCCCGAATGTAACATGTAAATGTAAAGTTTCTACATTTTTTATGAGAATGGTAAGCCTGTGTTCCAACCAACTCTGGCACCCTCTTTAATGATATGATTAATTTCTGTCTCCAAGAATGCAGTACAAAGCTGCAGTCATGTAGAGGTACATGGCAGCCTTCCCAAGATATCATTACTCAGAAATCTAACAACAAATTTAAAGGATTTTCTTTATTTTGGCAGAGATTATCTGTACTTTTTGGTTTGAAAATAATGTTTTAAAAAAGGGCAGGGGGAAGAGAAAGTCTGAGATGCTAACTTCTCCAAGTCCTGCATATGTAATACTGCAAGAAGTCATAACATTTGTATTATGATGGCAGTGAGATCAGTCAGGTCCATTTTATTTTGAGGTTAAAAATACAATATGTCTCTGAAGGGCAATAGCTTGCAATACAGGTAAAGGCACAATGTAAAGCTCAGGTGCAACTACATAACTGACTTTTATTATTGCAATAAAATCTGAAGCTGTTCAGCACCTCTGACTGTCAGGCCACTTCTGTTTTATTACAGGTTTACATGCTAACCCTTAGGCTCAGTTTAAAAATGTTGGTTTGAGCTTCTACTTTCAGTTTAACTAGAACAAAATACACCAGCTGACATTGAAGCCTATTATTTCCATGAGTACAGCACAGAGTATAGTACATCAAAACCACTATGGTTAAAATACTTGCGAGGTTCTTTGAGTATTACAATCACTATACATATTTACATTTTCCATTCTTTTTCTGAGATGTTTCTCTGAAAACAAATAGTAACCTGATTGATAATACCGAAACCTCAAATATTATCTAGCCCTTTTCTTAAGTTTCTTAGTCATTACAGTATCTGAGCATTTCCAAGTGTTAAACAATACCTTAATCCCCACTTTATTGTTAGGGAATGGACTTTTTTAATTAGATTTGGTCAGGAAAAAAGTCTGTATTTTATTTTCTTTTTGTTAAAGTGAAATGTTTCAAATGGGACTACATTTCAAAAAATATTCCTGAGCAATTTCTGAAACAGGACTAGGAAAAGATCTTAACAGCAAGATGACCCTCTCCTGACTGCTACCTTGCCCTCCTTTTTTAATTTCAGCAAATATTTTCCATAGGATAACATCAGTTTACACCAAAAGATAGGTAGAATGACTGTGCCTTTTTACTCCATAGATAAATCATTTCAAATATGTATCAGAAAACTATCACAATGTCCTGACCTACTAGGTGCTTACTTAAGTAAATAATTAAAAATAATAAAGATAGTAGACATGTATCCTAGAAACAGAACATATTTTTCATTCACAATTTCTGAGGCCAAAATGATCCCTGTATAAATTAGCAAAAGGAAAATAAAAGTTTTAGGAAGTTTCAATTGTTGAGATGGAAGAGACTTTTGTTTCCATTTTCACTTAAATTATAGAAGGCCAGGGCGTTATGCTATTGGATTATCTCCATTTCTTTCCACTTTTCCTTTTCTTCTCTGGTATTCTCCTTCCTTTCCTTTTTACAGTTCTCCACAGAAAAAGCAAAGTAGAAGGGGAAAAATGAAGAAAACAGTGGGAAAAAAAATAAGAAAAGTGGAAGAGGGAAGAAAAGTTCTCATTTCCTTAATGCAAACAACCCATGTCCCCATATAACATGCAAATAATCAAGAGACTGCAGAGCACATGCCAGTTAGCCAGGTTGCAACATGGACAGGTCTGGGATTGGGTCTCCATATTTTGGAGTTTACTTCCTGGCTCAGGGGCAGTAGTTCCTTGAAAAGTTCTTTTCCTCACTGCTCCCAGTACGACCAGCAACCCCCACACCCTAATCACAACCCCAGATTATTAAAACATGAGACCTTTTTAATTTACTTCCTCTTTATTTCTTTATTTCTTTTTAAATTATTTTTTTAACTTCTTTTTATTTTATCCTTCAGTGTCTGGCTTCCTTCTTCTCACAACTCATTTCCGATCTCCATTTCCTTTCCACATCCCATTTCATTGCCCACCTGAATGTCATGAACTCTCTGCCTCTCAGCTTCATCTTCCTACGCCTGCAACCCAGGGTAACTGACTCCGTGGTCGGACCCAGAGGGTGGTGGTTGATGGAAGTCAATCATTGTGGTCCGCTGTGATCAGCAGGGTCCCTCAAGGCTCTGTCCTTGTGTCAACACTATTCAACATCTTCATGAATGATGTGGACATTGGTATCAGAAGTGGACTGGCCAAGTTCACTGACAACACCAAAATTTGGGGTTCAGCATCCACACCTGAGGACAGGAGGGTGACTTTGATAGGCTCAGGAAATGGGCAGATAAGAACCCGATGGTATTTCACACCAAAAAATGCAAGGTTCTCCACCTTGGGAAGAAAAACCCGCAGCATGCTTATAGGCTCAGCAGTGCTACACTGGCTATCACTCGAGTGAAAAGGACTTGGGGGTCATGATTGACCACAAGATGAACATGAGCCTTCAATGTGATGCTGCAGCTAGCAAAGTGAGAAAAAGGTTGGCTTGCATCCATAGTTGCTTCTCAGGGAAATCCTAGGATGTCGTTCTCCTATTGTACTCAGCCTTGGTGAAGCCACAGCTGGAGTACTGCATCCAGTTTTGGGCTCCACAATTGAAAAAGGATGTGGAGAAGCTTGAGAGAGTCCAGAGGAGAGCCACGCACATGATCAGAGGTCAGGAAAACAGACTTTATGATGAGAGGCTGAGAGCTATGGGACTCTTCAGCCTGGAAAAGTGCAGGCTTAAGGGTGATCTGGTGGCCACCTAGAAGTTTATCAGGGGTGCTCACCAGGAGCTGGGGGGACGTCTGTTCACCAGAGTGTCCCACGGGATGACAAGGTCAAATGGTCATAAACTCCTCCATGACCATTTCAGGCTGGACACAGGGAAGAACTTCTTTACTGTCCAAGCCCCCAAGGTTTGAGATAGACTGCTGTCAGAGGTGGTTCAAGCACCTACTTTGAACACCTTCAAGAGAAATTCGGATGTTTATCTTTTTGGGATCCTATGATCCCTGCTGACTTCCTGCCCCTGGGGCAGGGGCTGGACTTGATGATCTTCTGCGGTCCCTTCCATCCCTAATGTCTACAAAACTATGAAACCCTATCTCTCATACACTCCCACCTACAGCAGGGATAGAAGCCTGTTCTGGCTCACCAGCCTTCTAGTACCAACCCACAGTTGTAGTTCCTAGTCAGGCCCTTGCTCACCAGTCCTCTAATGGCAAGTTACAGCTGTGCAGCTGAGGGACAGACAGAAGGTTTTTAGCCTTGAGCTGGGAGCATCCACACGAGACTCTAAATCACCGTAGTGATGAGCTATAGCAATGTAGCTTGTCACTACAGCATCGGGGGGCATGAACCATGATGGCGACATTACTGTGCAGTACCAATGAGCTACTGTGCAATAGCTCATTGCTACTGTGCAGTAGGGTCAGTAATGACCCATGCACCACTGCAACTGTACAGTAATGGTGGTAACTGCACAGTCATTTAGTACTTGCTTTAGCAAGTAACAACTGTGCAGCCAGGAGCATGTGTAGACATGCTCACTGTGACTTCCAAACAGGAGCTAACATTAACATGGATCTACATTTGAGTAGCTCAAAGTGCAATATGTAACAAAACCTTAACAAAGCCCTTAGGAGGAAGGGCTGGGAAAAAGACACATTTCTATTTCATGAATAAAGCCGTAAAGTGTGTTTTCTTTCCTAAAGTTTCATCTTGCTGTGTTTAGTTACTCTCTGTGAAAATGATTGCATGAAAACATATAAAGAGGCAGAATGTTACCATTGGCAGGGGTCCATATTATAAGTCGATTGAGCCAAAACATACTACACTAGAGCTAAAGTTGGCTCTGTCCTTCTTTGAAGGGAGTTATCTTTGTTAAGTGTATGATAAGTTTATGTGAGTACAGGATCTCTAAAAGATTTTTGTTTTGTCTTCTCATTAGGTTAAATGAAGCAGCGTGTACTAGAATCACTGCACAGAAGTGCAGAAGAACTGACCAAAAATGTCATCCTTGAAAGTGCCATTCACTTCAGTGGGGAGCCACTGCTCAAGGGGAAAAATCCTGGGGCAGCAAAAAGCAAGGGAGAAAATCTTTACTTTTAATTATTTTGAAAGCAGGCTGCCAAAAGCTTCACTTTCCCAGTTGCCTGCATGCTGAGCACTTCAGAAGAATAGCAGAGACAAACAAGTAAGTTAGTTTGTTCTCTAGGAATTCTCTGTGATTAAAGCAATTGCTAGGCAGACCAGACCAATACCCTAATGCAAACAACTATAGCTTGTCCCAGTGGCATATCCTTTTGCATTTATATGAATGCCACTGTCAGCTGTAAAAATAATATATAGCAATATGGCAAATAAAACTACATTTGAACTGAGGGTGCAGTATCATGTGGCTTTCCTTATCTGTTATCAGTGAAGCACCTATCCTTGACTAAGAACAACAATAAAAATAAAAGCCAAGGGAAATAAAATGAATAAGGGAAACTTTTTTATTTCATTGTAAGTGGAGGCTGATTAGCCTCCATGCCCTTGTTTTGAGAATGAAAGCCACTGAAAACTCCAGATGCCCCTTTGCCAATTTGGAGTCTCAATGTTAATGCAAAGACTTTTCTGAGATCTTCCAGAATTTATTCTAATGAAACCAGGACCATGGTCAGTTTAACAAGCAGGCACATTGCATGTCAGAGGAGGTAATAATACTTAATTCTTCATGGATCTTTTCTTAGACTTTGATGTCAGGAATCAAATAACCATAATTTTGTCATTCTGTTTTATTTCAGAAGATTTGAGATATGAATTTGACAGAGTATATGAGCCAGGGATGCTGCAGGAGATTGCCCCTAATGGAAACTCTAGAGGCAAAATGCTGTAGGACTTGGAGAAGGTTCAGATTAGGAGTCAGATGTTAATTTTGTAGGTTGCCTTATCTCTAGGATGCACTGAACTAAAACTCCAGCTGTGGATATCAATACTTTCACTGGGAACTTTTTCAAAATAGAACAAAGATCTGAATCAAACCTGAACTTTATTACAGTGCATTATATTCCACTTACAGGAATATGGGAGCATAAAAAGCTTTGAGCTTTTGTTGAAATGAGAAGTCAAAGCACTGGGCTAATAATTGTACTAAACAAACTTTCTGTATCCAGATCCAATGCTGTTGATTGACCCTGGGATCCTTTCTTTCTTACCATCATGAGTCTCAAAAATCCTTTCTTTCTCTGATAGATTCTGGACCCTTCTGATTAGCCAAGGAGCAAAAGGGTTTTTTTCAGCATGTGAATACCAGATGTGGTGACAGCTTCCGCATGACTAATGAACTGTTCTGTGCTTGAGTAGCCCTACTCCTTCACTGTTACAGAAGGGATATATCTCATGAGATGCTTAACTTCACATTAACATAGTTTACTATGAAGTAAATATGTGCATCTACACGTGCACATCCAGCTGAAGGTGTAGAAATATCTTCATGTGCCTGCTTCTGGGTAGCAGCATAAGCCTTATTCAGCAGAATTAGAATAAGTCTGCTGGCAAAATGGAGGGTTGTGAGGCCCCAGAGGGGATCTGAATGTAAATACTCTCAAATGCTATCAACAGAATGAAGCCTAAGAGAGTGATTATTCAGTTAAAACAATGGTTCAGGTTTAGTGAGACCTGTTCAGAGCTGTCCTTGTCTTTCTAAAATCTAATCATTTATCCCTACTTGTCCAGCAGCAGAACTACCTTGTAACTTAACTAGCCCTTCCCCAAATTAGGAAAGTCTCAGTTGCACCTTGGAGGAGAGATGTGGAAAAGAATTGGTAATTGTTAGATGGCAAAGACTCATGTTTGTGGGGGCTGTACTTTTCCTCATTAAAGGGGGGAGGGCATCTACATGTGCACATTTACTGCACAGTAACCAAAATTACTGCAGATAACAGGCACACATCTACACGTACATGCCTGTACTGTGCAATAAATATGGTGACAAATACGGAGCAGTAATGTGCAGTAATGTGCAGTAAATATGGTGCAGTAAATATGGTGACATAAGCTGACTTGGGCATAAATTTGATACCTGCATCATGTAGGTATCATATTTATTCCTGATTAGTTACTGCACAGTAACACTGCGTGTGGACTGACTTCGGACTAACTTTAGTCCCAAGTCGGTCCATTGACAGTGTTACTATGCTGTATTGCCTGGAAGTGTAGATGCCAGCCTAAACCCCAACTACTGTGCTGTAATTTACTGCACAGTAAATTTAATGCACAGTAAATGTGTGTGTAGACGCGCCCACTATGTACTCAAGTTGCATCATGGAGTATATAATTATCTTACATAGCTGGATTTTAGTCATGCAACCATTAGACTCATTGGACTTTGCACAGATTGGTGCATTTTTGTGCATTTGTGCTGTTTTATTTTTTTGGAAGAAAAGGTAAAGATAGATAATCTGGTCTATCACTAGTAACAGTACACAAAGAACAAAGTCAAGTTATATCAGTTAGAAATGCTTATTTCTTCACGTTATTTGTATGGACTTTTTCCCCCCCTAGACATGCTGAGACTCCAAAACAATTCCACTTTCTTATTTATTATCTTGCATTTTCTCTGGGTCCAAATAAAAGAATCTCCTGTAGACTTAAGTCTCTCTCAGTACTTGAGGTATTTCTAGGTAATTAGAATTTAGCTTGTTAGTGGGGCTCTATCATTTGATTTGGGCTGCATACTAACAAGGGAGCATAACTAGAGGTTTCCCTCATGCTTGAATGCTGTAAGAGTGATTCACCTCTAATACAAGTTAGATATTTTTTATGCTGCTCATTCCAAATTTCTTCCTGTTTCTCTGCTGCTGCTTGCCCCCTGCTGTTTCTGCTACTGCTCTCTGAAAGAAAAAAACAGCCGCCAAGTCTCTTTGATTATATATTAATTCTCTTTTCATATGTTAACTCTTTTCTCAGGAGGAGAAGGGTTTAGACAAAAATGAACCAAAAATAGTTGCTTTCAGTTTGAAATTAAATAAGAACTTTCTTGTGCTTAGAAGTAATGCAGAACTTCAAGCCCCCTGGACATGAACATGTCCCGGGCCACAGGACAGACAGCTCAACTCAACCCAGAACCATTGCAATGTTAACTCAGAAGAAAAGCTCCTGAGAAGGAAGCCTGTTATAACAAAGTGTGAGGACTTTCCTACAGTACTGAATATCAAAGCTTAGTGTAAATGAAAAAAAGTATAGCTGGCACTATTATAACAACGGATGAGAAAGCAAGGCATGAGATACCTAAGAGGGGTGCTGGTATGCAGCTAGGGCTCACTTTAGACTCCCACACCCAATTTCCCCCCTTCCCACATACTCTGCACATCCCCTAGAGCAACTTGGGCTCTGGCAGGGGGAAGAGCAGGGTGGTGGTGTGAAGTGCAGAAGCAGCAGCTGCTGGTTTGCTGTTGTGGGGAAGGGGAGATGTCACCCCAGTTTTTTGCTACTGAAAACCAGTGCTTTTTGGCCATTTGATATGCGTATAGCAAAAAAAGGAGCTGACGCCTCCCCCAACATCAACAAACCTCCAGCCCCTGCACTTGTGCTATACCCTGCTACTGCTCAGGGCATGCAACTGGCCAGTTTTGCTCTAATAGCTGGTATAGTTTACAGCAGTAAATGTATCCTAGCGTGGATGGAATTTTTAAGTTCTTCTGCCCGTATAGCTTATACCAACTTGTCAGCAAAATAAGCTGAAGCAGCAAACTAACACAGCAGAGCCAGCAAAACTTTCAGGTGTAGACCTGCTTAGAGTGACTACTTTTGTGTTGGGCTGATCAGCAATTCTGTAAGCTGCCTTGTTCCTCCAACCTTGTGAAGCTCCTTTATCATAACTGTGCAGGCTCCAGCCCACCCAGATCAGTGGAGATTCAGGGCAGGAAGACAAGAATAGGCTGTATTCTTTGGCATACTACCTTCCTAGCTGGCAGTCCTCCATATGAAGGCATAAGTTCTTCATATGAAGGCATAAGGCAGTATTTAAATCCTGCAGAGAAACATTCTGCTCCTATACTCTTTCCTACACTGTTGCTGGAGGAGGAGTCAGTGCCAAAGGAAGAAATGTCAAATGAATAAGACCCTTGAGGGTCATATTCAGGCAGGTAACAAGGCACAGCCTTCCTATCACTGCTTCATGTGGAGGCTGGGATTCAAGGAGATTAGCTCCTGACAGATCTTTGGACTCCACTACTCTGGAGATTCATGGGGGGTGTATAGATGAAGTAAAGGGGAGGGGGAAGGAGCAGGTCCCTGCATAGCTCATTCCAGCAGACAGGCTCCTGGGGGGGTGGAAGATCAGGCTTGCCACTTTATTTATTTTTTTTTCCTTCAGTGAAGCCTGTCTTCCTGGGCTGCTCCCAGGCTGCCTGCATGAGCACGGAGCTCAGTGCTTTGCTCCACAACTTCTTAGAGGTGTTTAAGTTTGCTGCAACCCAAAGTCATTTAAGGTGCATTACACCACTGAATGTGCTACAGCAGCTGGAATTAATGCTCAATAGGCTGCCGACCATGCAAATACCAACACCATAGAAGTGGTGCAAAAGCATTTAACACACTTTAAAGTGTCATGCACATGTCCCTCATTTCGTCTACATGAGCCCGTGGGCTCTTCCCTTTCTACACCAAACCCTGAGAGAAGCCTTCAGAATTAATGTGGTGGTGTGTTCTGGGTATTTTCTTTAAATTCACAGTTTCCCCTCCCTCAGGGTAAAGGAACAGTATTTCCCAAACTGCAGACAGAGAATGGGATTCTCTTTGCACCAGACAAGTCTGTACATAATTTACTAATCAGGTGTCTCTATGGTAGTGTACTAAAGAAATCAATACAATATCTGTCTGCTTAAAGTAGTCAGATGGCGATGTTCATTTACAATAGTCTGCCTTTTTGCTTCATCATCCACCCTCACTGCAACCCTCTTGCTCTCACATAACCTCCCTTTAACATTTGTGAACAGATATTGCTATTTGATTTCTTTAATTTCCTTTTTGTAGGCCCTGAGAATTTCTTTGGCTGTTCACTGTACCATACTCACAAGAGGAGATTTTATATATATATATATATATATATATATATATATATAATCTATCTATCCATATCGATTTATCTAGATATGTTTACCTAGAGAATGTAGCCAATTATGTTTTTTATTTGTTGATAAATATATGCAAACATGGGCTTCTTGTTCTTTTTTTTTTAATTGCTGTTGTGGAAATAAGTGTTTGTACAAATAGTGCAAATTTCAATCTAACACTTTAAAATGTATGTATAAATACATTTCACAGATTTAGAGCTATAGCATATTCAGGATTATTTATTTATTTGGCATATAAATGCATCTCCATAATTCTTGCCAGCAATTGCAACCCCCCCCCACCAAAAACCTCCCAAAAAACAAACAAAAAAACCCAACCCCCCCCCCAAAAAAAAAGAAAAAAAGGAAAAGAGAAAAAAAACCCTAATAGGTAACACAGTTCTGAAATATCCAAAGAGTTAAAATATCTGGTTTTGGAACCATTTATGCCCCGCATTGGATGTGGGCTTGAATAAAGCTATCCCTTCAACCTTAGTCTTTGAGCTGTAGGATGTTTTTTGTTTAGTGTAGTGTTGTTTTGCTTTTTAATTTTCTTACTTGGAAGACAAAATTCCTGTTAACAATCAGATATCTTAAAGGGAGAGAACTACAGCTCAGTTACTGGTAGGATACACAAAAATACATTAAGGTTTAGACATAAACTCATCAGAGGCAGGAAATTCAGCATTAAAGGCCGTAACTTTATCCTTTACTCACCCTGTTGTGAACTTGTGCCAGGACCTCTATTTTAGTGTACATGATATAAAAGCTCAGTTAATATTCAGAGATGTAGAATAAGAATAGCAGCTTTTAATACTGGATTTCCTGTTTTTCTTTTCTGGGTTTTAGTCTGACCATTACTGTTGTTTCAATTGAGACATTTTATCTTTTTATATAATTTCATTTGTTTTAGTTTAACCATTTAATGCAAAACAAAATAAAAAAGGAGATGACATTAATATTGCATTATGTTTGAGACTCCTTCAGATGTGATCAATGTTAATGGGATCATGCAGGTTCTTCTCCAGTGATCAGATTTACTCTTTAGAGCTGCTCCAGTCTTTTCTTGAATGTTGAGTATCAAGTATAGTGCACTATAATGGCTCCTTTGTATCATCAGCATCAATGATGCTTAAATATGCAGATCATTGACATTATAAGCTATTTATTTAAACTTAAACTCATCTTTCCTATTTTAATAATAAAATAAAAAACTGTTCACATTTCTAGCTAACAGATAATTCCATGCAGATGGTAGATGGTAGTAGAAAGATGCTTTAAAATATGACAAGTGTCAGAATGTCCAGAAAATACTGTATGCTTCATTTTGACAATTATGTAAATGCTGCACAATTTTAGTTCACAGAACCATAGAGAAATAGGGATGGAAGGGAACTCATGGGAGATCATCTATCCCAACCCCTGCTCATGGCCATATCAATTCTGTCTAAACAATCCAAGCTACATTTTTGTCTAACCTTTGCTTAAAAACTTCTAAGTGCCTCTCTTGTCGGTTTGTTCTAATGCTTAATCACCCTCATATTTAGGATTTTTCTTCTAATATCCAACCTAGATGTCTCCTGTTGCAATGCAAGCTCATTATTCCTTATTCTGTTTGACCTGATGTCTCAGGAGGTGTGCTACTTGCCTGGACCTGGATCTGAGATGTCACAGAAGGATTACCAAGACTCATCCAGCCATCTGACTATTATCCTATGCTGCTTATCCATGTGAGCACCAATGATGCTGCTAGGGAGTTCCTGAGCAGATGAAAAGTGACTACAGGGCTCTGGGTACAAGGGTAAAGGGGATGGGGGCTGAGGTGGTATTCTTGATCCTTCTGGTCAAGGGTCCGGGCAGAAATGGATACATCCGGCTGACCAATGCATGGCTGTGCAGATGGTGTCACCAGCAAGGCTTTTGCTTCTTCAACCACAGGATGTTTTTCCAAGAAAAAGGCTTGCTAGGAAGAGATGGGATCCACCTGATGAAGAGAGGGAAGAGCATCTTTGCAGACACTCCCTCTAACCTAATGGGGAATACTTTAAACTAGGTTTGCCAGGGGATGGAGACCAAAAAGACCAAAAACCTGGGTTAAGTGGGAGAGTGGGTGACCTGGAGGAAGAGCAAACAGGAGAGAGCAACAGGACAGGCCTTCTTAATCTTCCTGACACAGTAGGCCAATCAGCTAGTTACCTCAGGTGTCTGTACATGAATGCACAGAGCCTGGGAAACAAGCAAAAATTATGGGGCTTGAAGGGATACACCTGAGAGTGTTGGCCAATGTGATTGCAAAGCCATTCGTCATCACCTTTGAAAACTCCTGGTGATAGGGTGAGGTTCCAGATGACTGGAAAAGGCCAAATATAGTGCCCATCTTTAAGAAAGGGAAGAAAGAGGGTTCAGGAAACTACAGCCCGATCAGCCTCATCTCAGTCCCCAGACAGATCATGGAACAAGTCCTCAAGCAATCTGTTTCTAAGGACTTGGAGGAGGAAAAGGTGACTAGGAACAATCAGCATGGATTCATCAAGAGCAAATCATGCCTGACCAACTTGGTTTCCTTCTATGAGATGACTGACTCAGTGGAGACAGACAGAGCAGTGGATGTCTAATATACTTTGACTATAGCAAGGCTTTTGATACAATTTTTCACAATATTCTTGCAAGCAAGCTAAGGAATGTATGCCCAAGTAGTTACTGAACAGTAATGTACATGCAGATGAATCACTGTGCAGTAACACTGTGTGTATGGATTGACTTGGAACTAACTTTACTCCCAAGTCGCTCTAAACAGTGTTATTGTGCTGTAACCCCTCCACATGTAGATGCCGGCTTAAAAACTGCTTGCTGTACAGTAACTTACTGTGCAATAGGTTATATTATAGGCTATTTATTTAAATGGTATAGGCTTTTTAGCCCATAACTTACTGTGCAGTAACTTACTGTGCAATAAATGCATATGTAGACATGCGCACTGGTGCTGAACACCTGCAAGATTTATTTCATATGATTCCCTGCAACATTTCTGTTAATACATCCCACCATGTTACTTGCATTTTTTTTTGCTATAAGTCTCAGGTTCTTCCCTGTAGTACTACAGCCTAGCCAGTTATTCTCCGGTTTGTATTTGTCCATTTCATTGTTCTGTCCTAAGAGCAATACTGCACTTGTCCTTACTGGATTTAATTTGATTAATTTTGAACCATACACAGGCATTAGGCCTGTGTGAAGTGGCTAGTATTTGCTTCGGATTCGGACGATTTGGGGAAACGTGATTCGAATTAGTGATTCAAATCACTATCCCAAGTCTGGTCAGCTGAATCTGATTTGGAGATTCAGCCACCACTGAATTGGCTGAATCTCTGAATCAAACAGGCCCCATCCCCCACCCACTCTCCCATTCCCCACCCTTACTGCCCTGCTCAGCCCCAATATCCTGGGCCTTTAAAAAAAAAGCCCCACAATCACTGGCTGTGGCAGCAGCTGTTGGGGCTTCTGGGGGTTTCTGGCAGAACCCCACACACAACGCAGGGCAGTGGGGTGCAGCGGGGATAGCCCCCCACCTGGCAGGCGCCAGTGAGTGTGGGACATTTTGTTTTTTTTTAAAGAACCAGGAGCTGGGGCTGGGTGGGGCAGCCATTCACAGGGATGGGAAAGTAGGCAGGGAATGCAGGCTCATGGCAGAGCTCCCCACACAGCATGGGGCAAATGGAGGCAGCAGAGATCATTCCTCTGCCTGGCAACAACCAGTGAGTGTGTGGCTTTTCTTTTTGTTTTAAGGCACTTGACTTTGGGGCCAGGCGGGGCAGCCATTGACAGGGCTAGGAGAGTGGGAGGGAGTCAGGGGGCACTCAGGGGGGCTGGGGGAGCAGGCAGGGGATGGGGCCTGGCAGGGGTCCCCCCATGGTCCCCTCCCCCCTCTGCCAGCCCCCCTCTCCCTACTTACCAATACAGACTCCAGGTCCAGCTCCCTGCAGCAGCAAGTGGGGACTGCCCAAATCTCCAAAGCTCTCCAAATCTTTTTTGAATCTATTCGGAGAGCTTCAAATTGATTTGGACCTTTTTATTGGTCTCCTGATTCAATTTGGATTCTGAGATTTGACTGTCAAATTGGGCCGAATCTCCTAATCGAATCAGCACCCGAAGCTTCACACAGCCCTAACAGGCATATATTTTTTAATGCTGGTGTGTTTGAATGCTAGAGAATGGTACAAGGCTCCTAATCAGTTCTCAGCACTGCCACAGTCCAGGGACATTTAGACAATGAGTCTTGTTTCATGCCCGACTCTTTTAATGAGGAGTATTTTTATTCAGGATTGGACTATCTTAGGAACTGAGACAGATGAGCTGAACAACACTGAACAGCTTTTATTTGAAATGAGGCTGTTGACAAAAGTTTAAGGGAATTGAAATGAAGTTTTAAATATCCTTCCTGCCTCCAACAGGATGTTTGGAAGCCCTGGGGTGTTACAGACTGTAGAGGAGTAGTAATTAGAGGCTCACCTTCTGTATATTAATCAAAGGCTCAGAACAGGAGGTTTTAGCATTGAAGGGATTGCTACATCCTGCTTTTTCACTTTGAGGTTTTTTTAAAAACTAACTGTGTCAGAGGGCATCTCTAGCAAGTTCAACTGGGAAAGTGACAGTGCTGTTTAAACTCTTAGGCAGGGTCTAAACATGTGCCATTCAAGACACCTCCAATGTACCTAAGTAACAGTCTGCAGTGAACCTGTTATGCTGATACTGGTTCATTTCCCAAAATTCTGTCACTAGTGTCAAATTGATGGTGGTTCCTGTGGAGGGTTGCCATCTCCCTTTCAAACTAGGAAATCAACTCCTTTCTAGAAGGAGGCAGAGTCAGGAGAGAGCTGGACAAGGTTTATTTGAATACTATTCATGCAGTCTATCCTTGTGCTACTGCTTTCCTTGAAACCGCTAGCTCCTTTTACTGAATCTTGGGACTCTTCTGGTAGGTTTAGTAACATCCAGGGAGAGTGTTTATTTTTTATTTATCTTTTTTTTTTTTATTTTAAATTGCCTTCTGCTTTGCTTCAACTGCCTTTCATCTAAGGTGGCAAAGTAGTCAAGGTGGTTTAAAAAAAGGAAATATCATCCAGGTGTCAGTCAACTTCATGTTTTGAAAACTCCAAGCATCCATTAGAGACTGCTGTAAAACTTCCAAATTCATGTCACTTGTGACATCTAATCCACAGTTATTTCAGAGCCCAGGGCTGAAATGCAAGTGTTTGGAATATACACAAAACTCAACCCATCTCTTATTTCAGAGCTTGTTTTTTTTCACCATCAGCAAATACAGTAGTTAACAGATGCTAGACAGTCAATTAATCATTCAGTTAAATATTATAAATTCCATTAATAATTATTTATTTGAGGAGTGTCAGTTAAAGAACTGCAGTTTCTGAACTGCTTTTTCCCCACTTTTTAAGAAACTATTCTTTTCTTTTTTTAAAGAAACTATTTACGTTGTCTCCCCTTGCTGCATTCTCACTGTCCTAACATGAGGACGCTGTGAGCCTTGGATATGGCTTCAAGATCCACAGATGGAAGGCATTATACAAATGTAAAGAATTCATGAATAAAAAAGCAGGCTTGTAACCCTATGTAGACAGTTAATTTCAGGTTACAAAAGAGCTGTGAAACTGGAATCTGCCCACAGAATCTCTCAGTTACCAATATTACTCCCATGCCTGCAAGCAAGTGAATGGCAGGCAAGAGGAACTATGGTTTCACTGTATCTACTTACTGGTCATAGTAGCTATGTAGGCATACTACAGGGTATTTAGCTGCTTAAGAAAAAGGGGCAAAGCAACTTGCTACTTCTAGTATATAAAAGGACAGAGGGAGGAAATGAGTTCCAATTCATTCTCTCTTCTCTAAGAATGCAGCAGGACAGCTGTGTGTCAGCCTGTAATCAAGGCAGATTGTAAGATGTTAGCCCAGCCCAAAGTTAACTGGCACTTCAGAGAGGCATCAGACAGTTCACACTGGGTAAAGGAGAAACATCTGTCCTTTTAAGATGGGGGGGGGAGGCGAAGGAGGGGGGGACAAGTGGAGAATAAATCTTGGAGATGAGATGTGTGTTTAAAAAAAAAATCCTAGTGCAAAATCATATTCATATTCCACTATGCCTGCATGTAGGTCAGTTCTGCTCAGCCTCTCAGTTTCTCATTAAGTTAAACATTCACAAGCCAGATTTCCTTCCCTTTAATTTTATGTCAGTGTGGGATAAAGGAGGTATGATTCACTCCAGAATCAAACATGAGCCCAAAATTCATACTTAGGCTGCATTCTATAGTATTAGATGAATTTAGTTCTCTGGAGTACTAATTTTAGAAGATGGTGGCCTGAACCTCCTCTTGCTTGTGCTGATATAAATCAAAAGGAAGTTCCTGAAAGTCAATGGCTCCAAATTGGTGGGAGATGAGAATTTGCTCTTATGTTTCCTGAAGGACAAAAGGAAGATTAAAAATTAGGGCCCTTGTTTTGGAATGCTTCAGCCACAGCATAATGAGAAGATCATTGAAGTATGGCAGATGTGTCAATACCAGAAGCATTGAATACAAGGCATAGGAGGTTATAATAGCAGTATAATTTGTGTACTTTGTGCCTAATTTGGAACACCGTACTTTAAGATGGAGAGAAGCCAACCATCCTGAGCAATGATCAGGATAAAAGGGTTGGAATGAAAGCCATATCAGGACAAATTAAAAAAAAATGGTATGTGTAGTCTGGAGCAAATAAGGTAGGATGGCAACTTGCAAATATTTGAAAAGCTTAAAAAAAAAGGACTTTGAGAAAGATTGTTCTCTCTTGCTACAGGACATGGGACAGTGGGTTTGAAAAACAGAAAAGCTGGCTTTGACTTAAAAAAATCCCTAGCCGTAAGAATTCCTAACTGGCATCTGGTCCATTTGTGGTTTTCTAGAAGAAGCTGGACAGGTATCTGTCTAGGGTAGTTTCAGAGCAGCAAATCCTGTGTAGGAGGTTAGAGAAGTTAATTTTTTAGGTCCCTTTCATGTAAATCAGTTCTGTGATTCTGTTGCAAATGTCTGGCCAGATGGCTATATTTAAAAATGGGTGAGGCATGCAAGAGAAGGAGAGGAGGACTGGAGTTATAACCATGTATCCATGTATACGGACCTTTCTTTTCCAGGTCAATAAAGTTTAATATTGTGGTCACTTACAGAGGTCATGTCCAAGGCAAATATTATGTTATAGCAGAAAATATGAAATATGGTATTTCAGTTTTCAACTTTATCATATCCAGTTTTACTAGTCCAGGCCAAAGTCTAGAAGACCAGGTAAATCATGACCAATATAATTGCTGATTGAAAACAATGGAAAGACTAGAACAGCTGTTCTCAACCATTTTAGGCTCAAGGCAGCCCTTGAAAAATGCCAGCTCTTTGTTTCACTTGTTTCTTGACAACAGAAGAATACTAGAACAATTCTTCTGCGTTGCAAAGAACTAAAGAAGACCACAACAGGTCAGGCTGTTTTTAACTCTATAACTTCCTATTTGAAATCTTTGGGTTTATCTTGTGAATCATGTTTGCACACCTAGTAGAAATGCTAACAGCCCGCAGCGCCCTTGAAAAGATCTCCAGGCACCCCGGTGTGTTGAGGTACTCTGGTTAAAAATCACAGGCCTAGAAGCTGACTCAGAAACAACTCCTCCCACCCCTTCAAAGATGCTCATCTTAGATTAAGACAGAATTTCTCAAACACTCTAGCCAGACAGAGCCATCTTGCCCCTAGCCCTGAAACCTTGGTTTTAAATGAGATATATAAATCAAAATTTAAGAAGAAATAATTACTATCATAGAAAGCAATCATATGTGAGTTGTAATGGAATTTGCCTAACACCATAAATTATATCCAATATTATTACCTCTGAACACAGACTGTGCAGAACTTTTCAGTAGGATTCAAAATTAATTTATAAAATCTGTAATTAAAATGTTGAGGATTAAATCAGTGCTCGGGGTCCTCTATGAATGTATTATCCTTGCCTTATATATTTGCATAATATGCAAATTTTTCTTTTTCTTTCTTAAGTATGGCTATCCAAAAGGGAGAGAATTTCTAATTGATTGATTTCTTCTTTGCATTTGTACTGATCTTTTCCTCTTGATATAATTTGTAAAATCAGGGATCCTGCTTATCTATTCATTTTAAATATAATGAGTCATAGTGTGACTATAAAGTGAAGATTTAAATAGGCAAATGAGTGAGCTGCTAGGACTTTATTTCCTACATATCTCAATTATTTCATATCAACAGAAATAGTGGCTTATTTTAAGGCTTATTCTTTTTGTAAAAAGGAAATATAGAGTAGCTCATTAGAGCTGAGAACTAGGAGGCAGAACTCAAGAAGTATGTCTCTGGCCATCCCATCAACCCAGGATGCAATATTTACTCATTGTGTGCTTCAGTTACCCCAATGTAAAATTGTAAAAATGTTTGGTAGTTCTTACTTTCAATACTGGAAAAAAATTGATGTAAGATGTATAAACATGTACTTGGTTATTTTTATTATGATTTGATATATAAAATCTCTAAGATTTTGCATTGCTGAAATGCAGTGTAAAATTTTCAAACCTACATTAGTTATTCTGTAATTGTGGATTACTAGCTAATCATTATAATGTGTCAACTGATTAATGTACTATGCCAGTATGAATGGGCTGCATACTAGCTTCAAGGAAGTTACCCGGGATACTGATGCCTATCCCTGCAAAATGATGAAATCTCTTCTGCTTTTTTTATTTTTTTGTAATTGAATTCAAATTATAAAAGCGAAACAAACACAAGGTCTTTTCATAGTTTCTGAGCTGTTTGGGGCTGGAAGGGACCTTACAGATCATCAGGTCCAGCCCCCCTGCACTTTTATTTGATTTCTTTCTCCTCTCAACTCAAACTTCATCAATTTGGATAAAGCAGAAATTGAATCTTTGTGGATAAAGCATAAATTGATTCGGAACCAATTGTGGACTGAACAATAATTTTCAGGATTTGTAAACTCAAGATCTGAGAATCACTGAGTTGAGAATCATGAATCAGGGCCCTGAAGCAAGAAATAAGCTTAAAATCATGAGGTGTTTAAATATGTTCTATTTCTGAACCTTTAATGTATATTTGGCTTGCCAACTTTTTTCCACAATCTGAAGAACCAATAAGTTTTTTTCTCCTAAAGGAAGACACAAATTCTGACTTACTGATGTGACTCCAGGTAGTTGAAAACATAATCACCAAATGTCCTAAAAGTTTCTCATCACAAGCATTAGTAGCACTGAATTTGCAGTGCTGGTTGATGGTCCCAGTTCATCAAGAATCAAGATGCTACTGCCAAAATCCTAGTTTCAGTGGGAATTAAACACCTAAACGTCATAAAGGATCTGCATTCCCTTGACTCTTATTCATGGAGGGCAACATGTCTGAAAGCACCTTACAGAACCTCCCACTCTAATGTAAAGCATAAATTGCTCAGGCTTGTTCTACATCAAGTTGACCATTTCAATGTTTTCCATCTTTATTTCTTACTGTCAGTCAAAACCATTTTAGCATGGCTGAAGTGAAAGGCAAGCTGTATCTTGTGGCTATAACATGATGGCACTCACCATCTGATTGATTCCACCACTAAAGAATGTTACTGAATGTAATGCTTGGCACACTCCTGCCATCAAAAATTGAGCCATTCAGTGACATAGGCTGAATTGCCTATATTGCTGTCTGGGATTTTGCCTAAACTTATAAATCTAAGGCTTCCAGTTGGCACTATGTGCTGCTGCTTCCAGTACACCAGCCATGTGCATGAGTAATTTGTATAAAGTAGACTTCAAAAGCCTAAGATGAGTTATGGTCCTGCAAGATTATAACAGATGAATACATCCCTGTCCAAATGTTACTATGAACATATTTTTAAAAATCTACAATATAGATGTAAATAAAATAGGACAGAAAACCATAATGTCAAACAAAATAATATCATATCTGTGTATCAGTTCTTCATCTTAACTTTAGAAACTGAATGCTCTTGATGATAATGAGGTCAAAGGGAAGGGCTAGGTAGAGAGGAAGTCATGGAATTGATTTATTCAGCCTTGAAATTATTTTGAAAAAATAGTTTAGGTAAAGCTTCTATAATCATACTTAATTCTCTTGCTAAAATAGTCCATTTTGGACAGTACCACACACAAGGAACTGTAGCTTGAAATTGCACCCTCCTGCTTTAAAAAAAAAAAAATGTATGTTATATTTGGAGTAAGTTTTTATTAGTGCTTCTAATCTTTTTTCAGAGATAGATTAAATATGTTAGGAAAATAGGATTTTCCAAACTACATGGCCTGTCTGTAGAAAAGTGTTCAGAACTGAATTCCAGAAACTATGTAGTCAGTAGTTAGTTATGCACTAGGAGGCACCATGAAAGTGAACTGTCCAACCCTGCAGGAGTTAAACAAAAAATTCCCTATCAGTGTCAAAGAGCTTTGCCAAATTCACCATCATTAAACTGAATTAATCCTGTTCTCTGCAGTGAGGCCACTCTCTTAAACTAGTCATTTTTCAGAGCCACTTGATAAATTTTTTGCTCCAATTTAGCAGAACTCTTTAACAGTTGCCAATTTTTAAGACTATGGTTATTTTCAGTGATAATGCTAGACAAATTTGGTGCTTTGAAAGGAATTTCATTTCATTTCATTTTATGTTAATATGTTGCCTTCCACATAATATTTCTGTCAAATAACCAGAAGTCCCCAAACAAAACAGTTTCTTATTATTCCCCCAAATTAAAAATGTTTTGATATGGATCTATCATTGTTGTGACTTAGGGAAATAGTAGTTCATGCTCCCCTTCTCCTCTAAGGGCCAGGTTCATCAGTTAAACTTAATCATCTTCGATGCATCAGGGCCATTTAACTTCCTGTATTACTTTGTAAAAGTGGACACCATTTTGCATTATAGGAAATGTGGTTTAATTAAGGATTCCAAACCACCATGAGAGATTTGAAATATGAGGCAGACATATTGCCAGGTAACCCCTGTGAGGTATTGTGGCTGTATTTGCAATTCAAATGATTTCAGTGTTCTGCCAAAATAACTGTTTGATTGTTGTTGTCAAAAAGTCAACATTTTCCATGGATTTCTTTATGGAATTAAAAAAAAAAAAATCTAACCTATTTACCTAATAGGAATTAAGCAGCAGCTGTTTTGTTGAATAGGGATAGATTACTGAATTAAGCTGTTTCTTTGTTGTTCCTGCTGCTCTGACCTGGTGTAATGAAGAGTTTCTTGATTATTGACATTCATCCCTAAGTTTTTAACAGAATTACAACAATGGAAATGCATCTAAATCTTGTACTTTTGGACTGGGGGGGCAAATGAAAATGCTGATCCTTTCTTCCCCTTACTTTCTGTTTCTCTTCACATACTTACATCTCAGAGACAAAAGAATCAGGGACTAGCCTGATGTGAAGTTAGATTATTTTGACTCTTAACATACAGCTAAGTAGAATATAGAACACTTTGGCCATGCCTACATGCTACTGCAGAGTCGTTATTGTGCATTTATTTGGTACTTGCATAAACAAGTCCAAAAATAATGTAGCACCAGCAAACACCTTTTTTGTGATGCTACTGCACAGTAGCCTAATACTATTGCACAGTAGTATCACATCATAGCTTTTGCCACGCAATGCTACTACATAGTAGTATCAGGCTACTGCGCAGTCTGCATCTTGTGTAGACATACCCTTTGTGTTCTGGGAAGTACTGGAAAGCCAACCTGTTTTAAGCCTTATTTGTTACTCTTATATAACAAGTTTAAATATGCAGCCACTCCTCTTGGCATGTACCTTTTAGAAGGGCTGATGTTCACTAATATAATTTCTCTTCCTGTAGCATTCCAACTTGTCCTTCTACTCAACTACCATTCTATTCTTGTCCTATAATGTAGTCATTCACACACAAGATATGGTTAAATCCAAGTATTTGCCTTACTTTAGAGCATGCAGACATGCACTCACATTCACAAAAGAAAACTTTAAAATTGGGTCACCAATTATGATTGCTAAGACAGGAAAGGTTTTACAACCTTTTCCAATAACTTTTCAGCCTGTTCTATACATAAGCATTATTCCTGCATTGTGTTTTTGCATGCATTGCATATTCCATAATGTGGGCTTCTGTTGATTTTGGTAGAACTCTAAAGACCTATTTACATTACCTCCAGGTCGCACCAGCAATCACCACTAAGAAGCATGCCCCACCCACTCAACCTTGCTCAGTGTACAGCAAATCAAGCAATGAAGCAAATAAAATATTACATTTTCCAAAATCAGAAGGTCATATCTTTAAAGAAAGGAATCATGTAAACCAAATATTATAGTGGCAGCCTAACTATAGCACAAAAGAATCATTCTTGACACTACTCTTCCACCGAGAGACCTGAAACAGTATAAATATTAGATGTCTGGTGTTCCATCTTGTACAATGGTTGCTCTCAGACAATTAATGTGTAAAAAGTAAGCATGCTATAGAATTAGAAAGAGATTCTCTTCTCACAGTATAGTAGAAAACTGAAATAACTAAGATGTCCATTTATTGCCAAATGCTATTTTTTCTGTAGTGATCACTGCTGTTGAAACTGAGCTGCAGAAAAGCTAAGTGACCTCCCCAAAGTCTCAGAAGGAACTAGAATGTGAATTTATTCTTGGTGCTAGGGTCTAAAGCATGAATACTAACCAGTGCTGTATATCATGCAAAATGAAAATATCTCCACGGAAGAGACTAAATGTAAATGAAAGAGAGTGTCCCAGTGCAACTGTGGACATGCAATGGGTTAGCTGTGTCATGTAAGTCTAGCAATCCTATTCTCTTTGTTGTTCTATACTATTTTTCTTGCACTCTTTTTTCTCCTTTAGAATAAAGAAATTCTTAGAAGATAAACTGTGGGTAGGTACTTGGAACTATCCAATTTTAAAGAACACTCTGCATATACTACAACAATTACTATAAGGAAAATGAGTGAAGAAAACGTCAGCCTCTGAGCCTACTTAACACACAAAATTGTTGATTTTGGAGTTTTGGTAAATGTCACGAATAACATTTAAAGAAAAACTTTTAAATAAAGAGAAATTCTTGAATAAACCAAAGTTAACAAGTATTGTGATGAATATCTGTTTAACACTCTAGTAGAATACACATACAAATAATAAAATTATTAATTGAGACCAGCATCAGATGCTTCCTACAATGTTAAACTATTTAAATACTAAAATTAATTAAAATATATTGCACACCCTAGTACAAGGCTTGAGTCCTTATTTGTTCTGTAAGGACTACCCCTGTGAATAATATGCATAAGCCTGAAGTCATCAAGATAAAGATTGTCAAGGAACTGAAAAGTTAAATAAAAAATGTGACCTTATATAATGGAATAGGAAAGCTAAAAACATTCAAGTTCAATGTTCCGCTATTCTCTGTAATGTGAATATTTCTATGAGAGGCATGCAACACAAATCAAAGCTGATTGAGGAAGCAGAAGAAAAACCTAATTTAACAAAGTGCATGACAGTTCTATGAAATACTTGATTCAACCTTAAAAGGACTCCCTTGTGTATTGTGGTAAATTCAGAAGGAGATGTGCAAGTATATGTGATGAAAAAGGCTGAGAAGTTTGCAGTTCTTGTGGTAAACACTTGGAGATGGGGTACACAGTGTGAGCAAGCATTGATGCAAAAAGTTGCTGTGAACAGTTTCACAAATAGGACATCATGGGTGTGAACAAGCATTTGCTGCACCTGGTTTAGTTTTAGGCAGCTTGCTTGAACCAGGAGTGGCTTATGTAGGCATTCACCATTGCCGGGAGTGGCAAGAGTGTGAGGGGCTGCTGGGACTGGGAGGAGAGGGAGCAGCTGGCAGGTCCACAGGGCAGTTGGTGGGGGGTTGCCAGTGGAGGAGGAGGGTAGTTAGGGTTGGGGACTAAAAATAGCCTTGTTAGTGTGGATGTGGTAGGAACAGCACAGCGGCATAGCTGGGGTAAGTGCCTGGGCTTTTCCAGATCCATGGCTATGCTGCAAATGTGTGCAGGCACTTGCTAAGTGGGGCTAACCCATCATAGATTGGGTTAACCCTTTATTGACCTTAAGTTAATTCACCTTCTGGGGTGAACTAACTTAGATTGTGAACACCATTTTTGGCAGATTTAAGCCTGCACAAGCAAGCATTTAGATTGACCTAACCTTGTTTAGATCAATCTAAACGTAAAGCTTTTACATAACCCTAAATGCCCCTTGGCCCCCAGAGAGATGACAGTTTGGCCCTGGCAGCAGGCACAAAAAGAACCAGGGTCTCAAAAACAGAGACTTGCCCCTTCTGAAGGCACAGCAAGGATTGCTTCAGGGGATCCTTTGGAATAAGAAGACCAAATAAGTCTTATTTTTTGGGAATCCCAAGGCAAAGCTTCTCCTGAGAGGGGCATGATCTGTGACAGGTGGTGACACAGTTCTACACCCTCTTCTTAGAGAGCTGCTTGTACTCTGAATCCTTAACCATGGCTTTGGGTAGGCACTCAGGGATCCCACCACTGATCCATGATGGTATACAAACAAGATGACAACAATGGATTTCTACAAATCATTATATGTACCATTTCAACATATTACTCAGTAGCAAGACATACGAGCTATTTTAATATAATTCTATAATATATAATTTATAATAGAGAACAGCACCAGTTTCGACAATATTTTAAATAATCAGAAACCTACTAATAGAGCAGTAATTTCCAGATTATCTACTAACAGAATTATTTTAGGTGAGTAATAATTACCTCTGTGAGAAATATAGGATAGGGTCAGGTGTTAGGGAGGTTTTTGTGTGGTGTTAGCTCAATGTGAGGAAAATGGTAACTGGGTCTGTTTCAAGGTTTAATGGACCATCAAAATGTATAGCATGTCATGTTCTTGCCAAGTCAAAAATGCAATGAAATAATATCACAGAGCTTGGGGCCTTTTGATATGAGGTAAGGTATCATTGATTGTCCTATTTTTTGACAATTGCCTTCATTTTTCAGTGCTTGCATCTGCACCACAAAGAACTCATTTGTCATTCAGATCTTCAAAGATGCTTTTTGTTGAGGAGAAGATGATACACTTCATGATGATTTAAAAAAAATCAAAATATCAACAAAAACTTTTTCTCCTCATGACTGCAGTATCTAGATATGTTATTTGTTTATGGCTCTATAAGCAAAAAGGAAGTTGCTAGTTCTGAGGCAAACAGTTGTTAATAATTCGTGGTTTAATCCAAAGTGAACTGAAGCAAACAGAAAGATTCCCAGTGAACAGCTATCATCGCTATAGTTATCATAGATATCTAATTTATATGATGCTAAGAAAAAAGTATTTCTTCATATTATTCGGGAAATTATTCTTTAGTTTTAGCATTCAGTGTACCTCAAAAGAGTGTGTAACTAAAAGAAGGATTGCAGGATCTCTTTTAATATGCATAGATGGATAGACTTCTGTATTACCCTTTGTAGCTTTTGATTATCACGGGCTATAGTAGATAACTTATAGGGGTTAGATAAAATGGTGGACCAGCTTTAAAAGATCTGTTCAATTGATCTAAAGGATAAAATAAAAACAACACAAACATTTACCGTAGTATCTTTTATCAAACAAAACAAAGATTATTTTTTAAACTTTCATAGTCTCTAGATGTCAACTAAATTAAAGACAAATAATCAGAAGCTACCAGTTAATGAATACTAATCTGGACATCTCAGTTCTGACATTAAATTATCAATTTATCATATTAGGATTTATTAGCCAGATCAGATAAACTGCTTATTTGATATAGTGCCAATTTGATATGAGTAACATATAATAGAGCTTGTAAAACACTTCTTAGTTTTATTTTTAATCATTTTCAAACTTTATAAAACTTTATGAGAGGTATAGGAAGTAGTATAAGAATTTGGTAATGTTGGATGAGAATTTGACCTTGGATCCGTGTCATTTCTCTGGGGACGTTAGCGGTACAAGAATGAAACAGAATTAATGCAAATGATAAATACTTACATAGGTGCAAGTGCCATTTGCATATCTTTACATTTAGTTTATGACTCTTTCCTCCAATTTAGGTGAAAAATATTCTTAATCTCTTTGCTCCCAGAGTTTCAGTAATGAAACATGATGCAGCAGCTGCTTTTTCACATTTATGTGCAACATGTATGTCACAAACTTACTATCTTGGGCATTTATACATGTACTCCTGGAGTGGTGGGGAGGGACACTTTAATTAGACAGCTCTGAGAGCAGCTTTAAGTATAGTGCCTGGGCCATCTCATTTATCAGCATCCCCACACTTAAAAATGGTGATGGGGGTGCCTTAGCCCCTACCACCATTTTAAAGCATTGGGACGCTGATACACAAGATGCTGGGGTCTCCTGGAGCATGTCAGAGCAGCCTTGCTGCTTGTGTATAGATGCCTCTTGGATCCTATTTTTTTTGGGAGGGGCTTTGGTTCTTTTGCTTCTTTTCCTTAACAATACTTTCAGCCATCTTGGGATTCTGAAGTTTTCTCTATGACTTGCTAGTGATGCTTGCAGCATATAAAGAAGTTAGTAGTGCAAAGCATGGAAAGCAAGAGTAAATGATAGCAGCAACCATGCAGATGGAAGAAGAATACAGTCAATGGGATTGCTCATGTGCATAATAATAGGTATGTTAACCATATGTGAGATCAAAGCTTTGCTGAATGCCAAATTTATTCACAAAGGAGGCCCAGCATGGTAAGCAACAGTGTTCATTACTTCCTGCTCTGTTGATATGTTTCTGCCTTATCAGTAGATATCATTTTTAGAGACATGGGTTCTATCTTCTCAAGTCCTGGCCTTCTCCTGACACAGCCATGTTGGGGAATGGAGATGGTTTGGTGAAGGGGATTTAATGAACATATCAAATGTGTTGCTAGAGAATGCACTCATGATTAAAGCTTTGAATGGCTTCCAGGGAATTTGAAGCATCTTAGTCCCACAATAGCAATCTAAAAAGGTAGAGTAAGGATAAATCTGTAGAACAGAAGTAGATACTAATGTGTGAAATGTTTGCAATAATGTATAAGAAGGGAAATTAACTTGAATCAAAGTGAACTAGTTTCATTATGAAAAGTGGGGGGGAAATAGCTCCTCTGGGATTAAGGTGACATATATCTCATTTGTTACAAATAAATGTATATTTTTATTCAGAAATCTGAGAAACTACCATAGTGAAATAAACTGATTGAAGTAGGTATAAACATAAGAAAACTGTTATACAGTTGGATGTAAACAAGAATGCTTCGAACTGGTAGCTATAACTATCAGTTCTAACTGTATCATTAAGTGTGTTGCCAGTATCAAGACCACTTTGATTCAATACATGTGAAAAGTGCAGTGCATCCATTTGGAATAATCCAGAGATTAAAGATAATGATGGGGAAAATATATTTAAAGCCTTGAATCTAAAAGGATATTTAAAAAATAGAGCAGTGGGAATTTGGCAGGAAATATATTCTTACAGCTGCAAAAGAATACAACCTAGAAAAGTTGAAGATCAGGGGCTGTCATTACATTCTGAAAGGGGTGGGCAATATATCTGGTATGTGATATGGTAGGGTTTCATAGTTTTATAGTTGTTAAGGGCTGGAAGGGACCTTACAGATCATCGAGTCCAACCCCCCTGCACTTTAGCAGGAAAGACTGCTGGGTTGAGGTGACGCCAGCAAGATGGGCATCACGATGCTTTTTGAAGATTGCCAGGGTGGGTGACTGTACCACCTCTGGGGAAGTCTGTTCCAAACCCTGGGTACTTGACTTGCAAAGAAGTTTTTTCTTATGTCTAGTCTGAAGCTATCTTCAATCAGCTTGTGCCCATTATTTCTAGTACTCCCCTGAGGTGCCTTCATGAGGTTGACTTATTTAGGCTGTTGTAACAGAGTACCCAGGCCTCTCTGTTACCTAGAGGGACAGAGGTCCAGCAAGGGAGCTCTGCAGACAGGCAGGGGGCAGCAGCTGCAGGTCACCAGGGCAACTGTCTAATGAGATAGTTAGCCATCACCTGCACCCTGTCAGATGACCGGATGCAGGCAGCACCAGGGAAACGTATAAGCCCAGGGCTGGGACTAGAAGGGGCAGTTTCTTCCTGGTTGCCACTAAGGAAGGATCTCCTGCCCAGGGGAACACAGGATGCTGGGTTAGTAGAGGCATATACTCTTAAAGGGGCAGAAGGCTGCTGCATGTTACTATTTATGTTATAGCCCAGTATTTATATTGGGAATACTGGTGGTTTGCAGATGAGGCTGTAGGGGAGATGGAGACCTCATTAGTGTTCAGAGAGGCACTTGACTGCCTTTAGCCCTGTCAGGGGCAGGCTCAGGGTTTAAGGACTTAGTGAGCCATAGTGGGTCAGGGGCCCAGTATACAGGAGTCAAGGACTTGGTAACTTGAGGAGACAAAGGAAGCGAGTCCCCCAGACAGGTTCTGTCCATTGGGCCCAGGCTACTAGGCCTAGCTAGATTAAAGGGGCAGAGGCCAAGGAGGCTGAGGCCCCTACACTGGGACAATATACAGATAACATCCATGGGACATGGTAAAGGTGAAGTTACAGAGCCATTCAAGTAGCCCATAAGGCTTTGAGTCCCCTGCCAGGCATAGTCGATCACAGAGGTACATCCATGGGGCTTGAGACTACAGAGGCACAGCCAGGGCCAGGAACCAGTGGGACTGGGGCCAGGCAAAAGTCCAGGGAAGCCTTCTTATTAATTTATAATCCATCAAGTCATGGCAGGATAGACAGGGAAAGCATCCTAGGGGTGGAGCAGGACATGGTTACAGAGCCACCAGGGGGAATCATGGCCACCCCTGGGGCTTTGATGTGTTACAGTTGTCCATAATTTTCCTAAGCCCCATTTCCTTGCTTATATCATATATTGTAGCCCATATCAAAGCCATAACATTTAGGAAGTCTATTCTTAAACATGCCATTAAATATAACCCAGATTCCTTTGCATTAAGATTGAATCTTCATACTTCTTGTCCTTTCTTCCAGCCTTGTCTTGATTTTCAAGCAGTAGAAAAATTCAAGGGCTTTGCAGAAGGGCTAGAACACAGAAATGCCAAACTGTGGAAATACGTATTGATGGACTTCCTGAGCTCATGGTCTGCACTATGTGGCTAAGTTCCAAAAATACTTCAGAAAATGAAGAGTTGTGGGGAATGAACAACAGTGAATAAACCTCAGACTGGGAAGCTCAGCCCTGATTCAGTGGTCAGGGTAAACTGGGGTTTGAGTTTAGTGGGTTTTCGTATAGCCTGTTAGTACTTTACTGTTAACATTATAGTTGCAAAAGGATAATCCTAGTTGCATGCATTAATAACTTTGTAGACCTATGAGAATGATCTCATTTCACTCACAAATACTAAACTTATACTTAAGTATTTGTGGGGCTTTTGCACAGGAATCTTGCAGGGCAGATTTCCATCCAACCACTGACCCATTCTTCTTTCCCTAGTAATAGACATTCAAAAGAAAAAAATATTCCCTTGCTACTTGCAGATTCTTGAACCTCTTGGGCATGTCCAGACAAGCACGCACATGCCTTTTGCCCCATCTCAAAGGGGTTTGAGATAGGGCAAGAGGCACATGTGGGAATGATAAAATGTTCCCCATGCTACAAGTTTGCAGTGTGGGAAGAAAATTAGACCCCTGGATATCCAGGGATCTAAAAAAACTGAAGCTAAAAAAACACGCAGCCAGCCAGGCCATGTGTTCAGCACTAGGGCTCCAGTACTGGTGAGTAAGGGGTAGGGGGGGCTGGAGGAGGGGCGAGGGGACCATGGGGGGGGACCCCCACTGGCCCCACCCACTCCCCTAGCCCCCTGATCCCTGCCCTGCCCAGCCCCTCCCGATCATGTCCTGCTGCCCTCAGGGCCCCTCTGCTGCCCGGGTGGGCCGGGCCCATGGTGGCAGGACACAGTGCGGCATGCAGGGACCATGCACCATGCCACCTGGCCAACCCAGCCTGGCAGAAGAAGACCCAGGGCCAGCAGGACCCAGCAGGCATGGCATGTGGTCCCTGTGCACTGCGCTGCATCCTGCTGCCATGGGCCTGGCCCAGAGGAGGGTGGCAGGACCCAGCTGGGCCTGGCACATGGTCCCCACATGCCAGGTCCTGCTGCCAGGGGCCCCGCCTGGCCAGGCGGCAGAGAGGCCCCAGGACCCAGTCCCCTTGTGCTGTGCTGGGTCCTGCCAACAAGGGCCCAGCCCGGCTGGGTGACAGACAATCTCCAAGGCTGGCAGGACCTGGCTGGGTCTGGAACACAGTCCCTGAATGCTGCACCGGGTCCTGCCACCATGACTCGGCCAGGCCAGGTGGCAGAGAGGCCCAAGGGCTGGCAAGACCCAGCTGGGCCTAGCGTTTGGTCCCTGCATGCCATGCCAGGTCCTGCTGTCATGGCTCAGAGTGCCCCACTCCTGCTGCTGCTACTAAAGGTAAGTTGGGTGGCAGGGCTGGGGCCCTCCAGGGGGGAGCTGAGACCTTGGGTGGGGGGGCTGTGGCCCTCCAAGGGGGAGCTGGGACCCCGGGCAGGGGGGCTGTAGCCCTCCAAGGTGCCTGGGACCCTGATTGCGGGGGCTGGGCCCTGTGGGGGATAGGGGCTGTGGCTCTCCAGGGGGGAACTGGGTCATTCCATGTGCTGTTTGGGGGGGGGGGCTGCACCCTGTGGGGCCCAGGGGAGCCACCCCTCCTGAGCATACCCCCACAAGGACCCCCACAGCCGCAGTCCCCACAGCAATTGCCCCACACCTACCCACATCCCTTCACACACACCCACCCACCTTACCCCACACCCCTTCCCACCCCCTTCCTACAAACACCACATACCCCGCATCACACACCCATCATGTGCAAAGAATACCAAAAGTACACGTCAACACATATAGGTATTTAGAATTTATTTTATCATGATGATAGAGACACTGGTAGGCTTCCACATTGCTTTAACATTGCAAATATACCAATAAAGCATTGTCCAACTGATTGCTGTCTCTCTCTCTCTCTAGATATGTGTGTGTGTCTGTGTTTGTGTCTGTGTGTCTGTGTGTAGAGTGGTGTTTTGTTTTAATTGTGGAAGACCATGGATTTGGGGGTATTTTTTAAAATGGATTTGTGATGCTGCTGCAGACCCTGTGGTGAGGGAAGGAGTGGGGCTGGGGCAGGGGCAGGTGTTGCACAGCCAGGTTGGAGTGCAGGATGGAGCCATGAGGGTGGTTCATCTGGGAGGTGCAGGGAGATGAAGACGCAGACACACACACACACACACACACACACACACACACACTACAGCAGGTAAGTGTGTGTGGGAGAAAGGGGCAAGCTGGGGGAGAGAAAAGGGGCTGGGAGGGTGTAATGGGGGAGACCTCTTGGGGCTGATTTGCCTTTGGCCCACCCAAATGTTTCTGGGCCAACCGCCCACCTTCTCTTGTGCCATACCTTGTTATCTAATTTATGATCTTAATTAGGTGGGAGGATGCCCATTTCTTGCCCCGATGCCAAGGGGCACTATCTATGGTTCTATTCCTCCCTACACCACAGCCCAAGCCTCACAGATGACATCCATAGTTCTTACTGTCACCAGCCCCACACTGGGCCCCAGAATCCTCCAATCAGGACCCCTCTAAGATCCCTTCAATCAGGTGGCCTACCCAGCCCTCATTCCAGGATGCCTAGCTCCCTGAAATTATTTCCCCTCTCAGGCGTGGCTGCAGGAAAGCAGTGCAGGGCATGGCAGCAGTGGCAGCGTCACGGTAACACTGGCAGCCGTCATGTGCGAACCCTTCCCCCCATCTGGCGAGGCACCACATGTACAGCCCAAAGCAGGGCACCGCTGTCCTTGCTTTCCCCCAGCCCTGCTCCTGGGAGCAGGCACAGAGAGCGAGCTGAGGTGAAGGGCAGAGAGGCACTGAAGTGTGCTGCATGGGGCTGGTGGCCCCCAGAGCACCCCTCCCCCTTCCCCAGGTAAGAAGCAAAGTATGGGAAGGTGCTGGGAGAGACACCACCAACATGTCCCAGGGTGCACTTCATCCTTGCCCATGCATACCCCTACAGACTTTCTAAGTACCCCTGGGCGTATGTGTACCCCTCATTGACAACCCCTGTTATAAGGCATTAACAGTCTTTGTAGGTCTATGGTAAGAGGTGGGGGGAGTGTTCAGTCCATCTCTCATTTCTCTCCTTTTGTCAAGTGTCATCATACTGGTGATGGCCCATGATATGCTTGACATAGATGTCACATGACCATGAGGTGGTATTGAGGTGCCTGAGGTACCATCTGTTTTACATAGTGGCAGGGAGTACTGTGTACTCTGCAATCTCACTGGACTTCTTGTTTCTTATGTCCCACTCACCAAGCATATCTGAATTCCTACCTCTCTCTAGAGGCATCTAAGTTAGGTAAAAAAAAAGCCCTGTCTTTACACTTTGGGTCCAGGACCTGAAGTTCTCTTTCAAGTGTAAGTACCTAAAACTTTTCTTGGAAAATAGAGTGGGTCTTACCATTTTATTTTTAAAATACATTTGAAAACAGAGGAGGAGATACTATATAGTAATGTGCTTGGCCCTCCTGAGCATGAGAAAATTCAAACCAACAAGCCCCCAGGAAAATGCTTGAAATCACTCAGGTGATGAAGCAACAGGGTGGGTGGGGCATTCTGTACTCCTCCTTTTGGAGCTGAGTCATTGCAGAAAAATATACAAGAAGAAGAACATGAAGGGAAAAACAGGAATACTACCCTGTGCTTAGAGTGGTCATTTGGGAGGATGGAGTGCTCAAGTGCCTGTGTGTATTTTTTTTTTTTTATATTGGCAGTTACTAGATAAAGAAAAACAAGCTTGGGAGCAGGGACCAGAATCCCAGCTGCATGGTGCAATCAGTTTTCAAACAGAATGTCCATTTGGAATCAATGGGGAATTCTACTTCTAAAAGGGTTGTACAATATAGCACTTCAAACAATTCCTTTCTATTGTCAGGCAAGCTCGTTCCTTGCACTCTTTTTCTCCCTGATAAACATACATGCCTTCTGCATTGTTCATTTTTGCCCTGGGAAAAGATGACTCATACATAAAAATACAAGGTCATTTTTCCCTAAGATGTTTTATTGCCACAATAATTGCCTAAGAGATCAGCAGAGAAAAAGAGCAGCACATTACTGAATTGAAACACAAACCCTTGTATAATTCAATTAGCTATTCTTGGCTAAATAAAAGATTATGGGGAATTTTCCCTGTCAAGCTTCAGGTTTATATTTTCTAGGGTTGCAAGAAGTGTTTTCACTATTTGTAGGTAGGACTGGGTTGGTGATTTTGAAAAATTCTCTGCATGACACATTGCTGAAGGTTCAAAACATAATTCTTGCTGCCAACTTAATGTGTTTCTCTCATCTATCCATGTCTTTCATACAATATATGTTTCTTTCTGTCATATGGACCTGATTCTTATCTCATTCACTCTGGCATTACACTAGTGTGACTCAATTAACTTCACTGGAGCTACTCCTGATTACACTACAACAGATGAGATCAGATTCAAGCTCTGCATGTTTCTTCTGACATTATACTTTGTCTTCTCCTGTTGCTGAGCTCTTTATTTTGTCACTGGTGGCCCTGCTTTTACTGCTGTATATTTCTTTATACTGTTTAGCTTCCCTCTTTTAAATTGTTCATTCTAGTTAGCTTGTGTCTCTAATAATTTCTGTGTTTTGGTGTCATGTGAGGTGAGCCTATGCAATTATTTCTCCTGTGTTCCCCCCACCCCTTTCACATTCTCATCATGTACCTTACAAGGAAGTCACTATTCTGTGTCCTCAGTATAAATGGGATTTATGGTAGTATCTACTAACTGTGTTGTGTATTCTTTGGACAGAGATTATCAAAATACTATCCTTTTGCAGCTGATAGGAAGGCAAAGGTGTGTTTAGTGGACTGTTCTATTGCCTTAATTATACAAATCCTTGGCTTCTTGAATCTGAAGTTTTATTTGATACAGAGATTAGGATTAAATGACCAAATGTACTCATATGTGGCCCAAGCAAGGACATAATATTTGAGAAGAGGGTGGAATGTCTAATTCAGGGGTGCTTCTGATCCAGCCCACAGCCATGTCATGTGGCTCACTGGGTTCCCCATGGGCCCCAAAAATTGGCAGAGGGGAAGCAGTGGCTGCAATAATTACTACTCCCCTGTCAAATTTCCTGACCTGTGGCGGGCACTCTGGGGGATAGTGTGGTCTTATGCACTACAGTGGGTACATGGGGTCAGGACAACATAAGGCCTAATTCAGATATGCAGGGCAAGATGCCACAAGTCAGTGTGAGATGAAGTCTGGGTACAAAGGGCCTGGTTTGGGTGGTGTAAACTGGGATCTGAGTAGCACAGAGCTGGATGGCATGAGGTAGGACCCAAGTGTTTCTGGTCTGATCTGAGTTACACAAGGCAAGATCTGGGTGTGGATGGCCTGATCCACGTGGTATGAGGGTGAGATCCAAGCACACGAGGCCCAATTCAGGCAGTATGAGTCAGGATCTGGGTGCAGGGGGTTTCATTTAGGGGTTGCAAGGCAAGATCCAGGCAGACAGGGCCTGATCGAGGCCAAATCCAGGCAGTGCAAGGTGTATTATACATTTTGGTGAATAAAGCAACACCAAATTATTTGCAGAGTGAACAGTAATAAAAGTTAGGAACTTCCTGCAATCAAAGGTAGAAGCACCATCACTCTCCACCCCCTGCTCTCCACCCTCCAAGCCCACCTTAAATCTACCTCTTTCAGCCTGGATACACATTACACTGTGAGCTCAAACTAAAGGTGTGACTGCAGTTTTGTGCTCCCTTGTAATCACACCTTCAATTTGAGCACCACATCTGTGGGGAGTGACCACACCTTCATGGAACAGAAACTGGGTTATATGGATCAAGAGATAATCCTGCCCTGGAGTGGCATAACTTTAAAATGGATAATGAATGCTTTAAACCACATAAAGGTGTTAATGTGTGGACAATCCAGTTAAAAGCTCCAGGAGCCACACAAAATTAATACGTTGAAAAGCACTGGTATAAATCCTGGGGGCTGCTGTCAATGGTACTAAAGTCTGTCCTCAACTGTTACATTTCTGAACATCTACATTATGATCTGGTTTGTCAGCTAAGGCTGCAAGCCTTCTCCAAGCACAGAAGGCTAAACAGTTTTCATCTTGACTTTGGCAGAAGGTATACCAGAAGAGTTTTACAGAATGCTGAAAATGTGAGACCGAGGCTTCTTTTCTTGGGATCTACTAGAATATATTCTCTAACTACTCCAATAGGCCTACAAAAGGACAATTTGAAAGCAACAGTTCAAGGTTCAAGACTCCTACCTTTTCCACTCCATGAGAGATAGCAATGCCACAAAATCACTCTATGCCAGTGACATCTATTCCTCCTTTTTTTCCACATGTAAAATATGCTTTTTCAATGTAATTAATCACTCCTTGCTATCAGTAAGTTGGTATGAAGCTGCTCAGAAAGTTAGCCATTTTTCTTATCTAAATTACTTTTACAATCTATATATTTAGTTTTGCCTCACTAAAATTGGGAATAAGAAAGCAAATAAGCAAAAAGTAAGACTAAAGACGGTTAAAAGAAAAAAATAGTGCAGACAATTTGCATTTTTTAACTGAATGTGTCAAATAGGTTAAGGACTCTTAAATCAATGTCACATCAAATATCAGGTATTGTGAACTGTGAATTAGGTCTTAATTATGAAACCCATGGACACTCGAGTTCACAGATAATGGTAGATATGTAGCCTTTGATTTTGTGAACCAGCAAATATTCTTGGAATGTCTCAGTATGAAAAAAAAAATGACCTGAGATTCAGTCTGTATAGATTTTTGTCTCTCCTTTTTCCTTCAGATTGCTTTTAGCAGTTGTTTCCTCATCTTATATTTAAGGTTAAGTTCAGCTGATTACAATTTGATGATGAGGATCTGACCTATAAAATCTATCCCCAAAGGAGCATTGCATCTGTTTTTATTAGCTGAGAAAATAGCAGAAGTAGAACTTCAATTTGATTTAAAGTTCCAGAAATCCCAATAAATGTACAAAGTGCTTCATACTGCATCAGGACTACTATCATTATTATCTAATGTTTTGTTACCATTACAGACGAGAATTTTTTTTTCTAATGGTAGGCACAAAATCCTACATGGTCAAACTATGATAGTTTCTTTATACAAGAAGAAAAGGATGGTTGGATTCTGCACTCAGTCATGGATGCAGAGATCATTTATTTTATAAAATTATAACATGATCATGTATTTAATAAGGCAATGTCAATGAGATGCATTATTATAGTTAGATGTAAATCAGCAAAGACTGTTCTTGAGGGCAGAGTTTTAGAGATGTTCACACACCTAAATCAAGGGATTTTTTTGCCTTTTGAAACCAGTGGAAATCATGGTCCTAAATACATTTAAAATGCTAGGCACTACGTCCTAATCCCTGAAATTTTAGGAAACGTCCCTTCTGATTTTAATGGAAGTGGCATTGGGACCCAATGCCATTCAAGAGGAGAGGGTGATTGTGAAGGAAGTTTTAGAATGCTGTACAAAGCTTGTGGGCCAGTGACCTTGACAATTATTAGGAGACTATGTGATATTTTCAGATTGTTAAAGACAAAATGAGGTCAGGTTAGGTCAATATCTGGCAAAGGATGTCCAAAGAACATCTAGCTCCTGCTGGAAGTGTTTCTGATTAATAATTCATTGACACTCTTCCTCATGATTTTGTCTTCAGGCAATGAAACAGCATGGCATTACTGAGATGGCAAGTTCTAGTGAGCTATGAAAAGTAGGTGATCAGAACTTCATTTTTTTTAGATGTAGATGAAAGTTTTGAGCATTGGGATTAGTGGAAGTGTAGACCTGGTTCTCTTGTACATTACTATGATACTGGTTGGTAAAGTTCTTATTCTTCCAGTTTCTATGTGCTCTCTCATTGATACGTAATATGGGAATATAACTTAGTTATCAAGTTATATAGGTTTTATTTTGAATTTTCGATAGGTAACTTTTTAACAGATAGTATATGTTAAAATGAAGATATTTTGTATGTTTTTAATCAAAAATATTTATTGATTGAATATTAGAAGGATTGCATACAATGCCATGGTCTGGTACACAGGCAGTCAGACTACATGTTCAAATATGTTCTAATATCTACACAAATTTTAAGGAACTGTTGTCTTTGGTAGCCTGACTTCTATCTATTTTTTCCTTATTTTATTTTTTTTGTTCATCACACTTCTTTGCATATTGAAAACATTTACATTTTTAATATATAGATGGGTCATAAAATTGGAGAGAGAAACAAAAAAGGAAGGGGAGAGGCACTAAATCCATTTTAGATGGAATCAGATAAATTACAATTGTGGTATAAACAGTTTTGTAGCAAATTGCCTATTATAGACCAAGGAGTAAGATGTGATTGTCATTTTAGAGGCTTGAACCAAATGCCATAGAGTGCATGTCCTTTCATTGCTTTTTTTAAAAAGCTTTTAGCCTTCTAACTTGGAGAAAACATACTTGACTTCAAATTTTGAATCTGCTGGTATTGCTTCTTCTACTAGTTCCCATACCAAATCCAAAACCTGCTCCAGAATATAAAAGAAATTGAAAAACATATATATTTTTTTTAATTTTTCTGGTTAGTGGCAGAAATCTTAGAGTCCATTACAGCAGCTACAAGATACCTCTTTCTGTAAAGGTCTTCCTCAGATTTCCTTTTATAGAGTTTTCTTCAAAGACTCAGTTGGTCAGGGTATGGGCAGTGCAAAACTCTTTTTATCTTGACATCTACAAAGATCTTTAGAAATCCCTGAATCCCACTTATATTAAAAATTGAGATGAGGCATTATGAACCTTGGTCTTTCACAACTTTTAGAATATGAATGCCCTAATTAAATTTAGGGATACCAAAGTAGATTGAAAAGTAGCAGGAGGGGTTTTGGAAGAAATAAAAAGAACTGAAGAAATTAATGGCTATTTCTTCCCCCCCACCACCCCCCCCCCCCCCAAAAAAAAAGAAAATGTTCCTTTAGGCCTTTCCTCAGGTAGCACCGAATCTTTAAAGTTTTCCAACATTTTGGTGAGTGGGTGAATTCAGTGGAATAAAAACAAAAATTCCCTATTCAACCACAATTCTCAATCACACCAAAAGATAACCAACACCTTGGGATGCAAAAAGTAAATTACCATGATAACAGAGATTAATTTAGTTGGTTTAAAGAATGTATACATCTTTGAATATAGGAGAGTTCAGGGACTTGTGAGAAATAACTCTGCTTGTCTAGGTCTGCATCAAGTGCTTCTCAGTGAGGATAATATTTTCTAAATCTAATGCATATAAAATTGATGAAACCCTCAATTAATGGTAGATACAAAAAAAAAATCCTCATAATTAATAAACAACCAAAATCTTATTCTCTATATCAACCACATCACCCCCATTTATAACATAAGGAGGTACATTTTCTCTAGTGCTAAGATGAGAACACCTTCTATATGCTAAGAGCTGGGATCTGGGTCAATATACAATGTAACATAGTTCAACACTGATTGGAGAGATTTTCAGTACAAGAACCTGGTAATGCTCCCTATAAGGCATCTTTGCTCTGTTAGGGTATGAACACATGTAACAGAACAGTTTAAATGTGGACATCAAGGATAAATGCAGTCATTTAGGAGAGTTAAGGGGAGGTTAGATTGGGTTTAAAATGGCCACCCAATCTAAGGTAAATTGGGATGGGGGGGGCAGTGGGGGCATTGAGGGGACAGGGGAGCAAGCAAGTGCAGGGGGAGGGATCAGGGGTCTGCAGGGAGATGGGGGGCAGTTGGCATCTGTGGGAGTGATCTGTGGAAATGGGGATGCAGGTGGCATCCGCAGGTGGCATCCGTAGGGGGAAGGCATCATTCCCAGGGCTTTGTGGGGTCTAGAAGGGTTTGATGGGATTCGGAGGGAGGGCTTATGGTGTCTTAAGAGGGCCTCAGGGGGGAACATGGGCCTATTTTTATCTCCCTGCCCCCCTGGCAACCCTATCTCCCCAATCCCTCCCACCCCTCCCCACACCAGGACTTACTTGCTCAGCTCCCAGCAGCAGCAAAGCTGTTAAAAACCAACAGCACCCAAAGCAGCACACAGGATGGGGGTGGGAGGGGGGATTTGTGGTCTGCAGTGGCAGGTGAGGCATCAGAGGTCTAAAAACATCCTGGTGCCAGGTGGTGGGGAATGTGAAAAGTGTAGCCCTGGGACTGGACAAGCAGCTGGATTTTCCCAGACCCTGCCTATGCAGGTAACTGTAAAGAAATTCCATGCCCTGTCTAACCTATGTTGGTTTTTGAAGGGTTTTTGAACCCAAAAACTTGCTTAATAACTATTCTCCAGCCATTTGGGTTGGTCTAATAAAAGATATCAAATTCACCCAAGGAACCTTGTCTGCCTATAACCTATGTTGAGTAATTCTGATACTACATTGATTGAGGCCTATCTTAGACCGAGTTCCAAAAATTTTAGACAGGTCTGTGTGTACATATCTTCTGTACAGTTATGGGTTCAGATTGATTTCCAATTGCCAATACCAGGTCTGAATGCACTGTTTGCACTGAGGTGAGCTAAATTACATCAGGTGGCCATTTCAAATCCAATTTAACCTCCCCATAAGTCCCTTGAATGTTGGTACATAGCCCAAGCATTCTATGACATGTGTCTGGTCTTCCAAACATCCCTCAGCTGCATTCCCACTACCACTACTAGTGCTGCAACTTCCCACTCTCATATGGAACCAGTACTCTATTAGCCTTTTTGTTTCCATTTTGTTGACCCTTTTTATCATTAAACTGTCTCCCTGAGTGTTCCTTAAAAGTTATCTTTCTAATAACCAGTTGTACCCTTACTACCTACTTGACTACAGCCATTCATTGTGCACCCTTCTTCAACATCTGGAAACCTTGGAGGCTTCCCTCAATTGTCTGCTTTCACTGAAGAATTGAATTTCCTATTTTTTTTCTTCTAAATTGTGAAGTCACCCAGCAAGTATATTCTGGTTACAGCTTCTAAAGCATTTGACCAAATATAAGAAGATTTCAGGTGAACTAAAAGTCCCCCAATGTACTTTAATGTGTTTTGTAAAAGAGTTGAAATTGTGTACCACCTTCAATTTTTAAATATTTTCATGACAGTGCTAACAATCTTTACCTTATTATGTAACCTTTACCTTATATTTCCATTGACTTTCAAGGAATGCAAATTGATAACTCATTCCTGTTTTTGGCTTGTGTGCCTTTAGTTAATGATCTCAGTGCCTGTGAGCTTTCTGTGACATAAAAATTAAAGGGAAGTGTATTTTTTTTAACATGAAACATTAAATAACAGCAAAATACATATTAAATGGCTCCTGTGTGAATTGTCCCTAGTCCTTGTTCTTATGCCCAGAATGCTGCCAGACATGGTGTTGTTAGAGATGTCATCACAAGACTAAGTTATGAGCCATTATAAGAGTGTGAACACTAGAGATTCCAAGGACACTGAATGGGGAGTATCAAGGGTGATTGGGTTATAATTGCACATTAACTGAATTAACAAAGAAGAATACTTTCTTTTTCTTTCCTAGAGGATGATACATTTTTCAAAAGCAGCTACTTATTTCTCCTAAAACCATTTTCTTTAATTGTTCAGTGATCAGGCAGCCAGCCCTGAAGCACACAAGCTTCACTAATTAATTATTTGTACAGCAGCAGACCTTGGAGACAGGAAGGACTGAATCTTCTCTCTTCTACTTTAGTTTTACATCAGCAGTGCTTCACTGAAATCCATGGAATTACTCCTTTTTCTCATTAACATGGAGGACAATTTGTCCCAGGGATTTTTTCATAGTAATGTGTTCTCATGATGCATCTTTTTATTTCAAATATGGTTTAAGATTTATCCATTCACTCTGAGATTGTTGTTGAAAATTAACTGATAAATAAAGATGTATTGTTTAAAAAAGAAAAAAGATTTTTATAATGTGCTTCAGGGAAGCTGGAGTAGGCACTTATACATTACTTTTTTTTGAATAGCTAGCAAGGAAACCCCATTTTTAGTGAAACTTTATACTGAATAAGTTTAAACTATCTTGGATAAAGGAATTCTGGATGACAGTAAAAATTCCTTCGGAAAAAGATGATTATGCAAGATCATACAGAAATACCAGACAAAGATTAAATCAAATGTGAAATAGAGATAACAATTAGTAATTGATTCATAGATGACACCTTAATGCCAGGGTACTGGAAATGCTTTACCACCATGAATATTGATATTCTGTTATCTTTACTCTTACTGGGAGCACCCAGACAAGCGTGCACATGCCTCTTGCCCCATCTCAAACCCCTTTGAGATGGGTCACGAGGCATGTGCAGGAACAAAAAAAATGTTCCCTGCACTGCAAACTTGCAGCACGGTGGCAAAATAAGATCCCTGGATATCCAGGGGTCTAAAAAGAAATGAAGATAAAAAAAGCAGGGCAGAGTGCCCTGAGGCAACTGGAGGCTGGGTCCTCCAAAGAGATGCTCTGGATGCCAGAGAATCTCTGTGGTTGGCCTTCACCCTGGTGCTGAAGCATGCTGCCTGCCAGGTACCGTGCTTCAGCACTAGGGCTCCAGTGCCAGTAAGTAAGGGGTTGGGAGGGCTGGAGCAGGAGGGAGGGGATGATGGGGGGAGCCCACTGGCCCCACCCACTCCCCAGCCCTTCCCAGCCTTGCCCTGCCTGGCCCCAGCGCCTGCCCCTGCCTGCCCCCCCAAAGCTCCCAATTCCTTTCCTGCCTGGCCCTACCCCTCGACAGCCCCCCCCCCCCAGGCCCCCGATCCCTTTCCTGCCTGGCTAATCTCTGCTCTGCCTGGCCCCATTCCCCCCAGCCCCTCTGAGGCCTCCAATCCCTTTCCTGCCTGGCCCCACCCCCTGCCTGCCCCCACCGAGCCCCCCGAGCCCTGCCTTGCCCGGTTCCATCCTCCTAGTCCCCCAAGGCTCCCAATCCCTGCCACACCACCCCAGCATCCCCACAGTAAAAAAGCAAAACAACCCCTCCACCTGGTGCTAACCAGCAGTCCAGCTGCCATCTGTGTCACTGGGGCCCTGCCTGCACAGCATGGGGCAGAGGGACAGCCCCAGCGGCCCCAACCTGGGACCTCCTGCCCCCCCCATTGCCCTGTGATGCCCAAGGGACTCTGTCAGGAGGCACCAGAGCCCCCACAGTCCCTGCTTCTAGGGTAAGTAGAGGCTTTTTTGTGGGGGTTGGGTTTTTTCTTTTTTTCTTTTTTTTAAAGTGATGGTGCCTGGGGTTGGGAGGGAAGCCATGGGGGCCTAGGGGTGCAAGTGGGAGAAGCAACCATGCAGGGCATCCACTGGGGAGTCTGGAGAAGTGAGGGGTGGGACTGGGTGGGGCAGCCATTGGGGAGGGCTGCAGCAGCCAGGAGGGGATGGGGCCAGGTAGGGCAGCAATTGGGGGGCTGGAGTGCACCATGTGAGCCTTGCAGAGGGGGTGGTAGCCCCTGCAGGAGCCATTTGGCCCCTGTTGGAGGACTGTAAACCCTGTGTGGGGACATAGCTCCTGTTGGGGGGCTTTAACCCCTGTGTGGGGACCATAGACCCTTTTGGGGGGCCATAGTCCCTGAATGGAGCCATAGCCCCTGTTGGGGGGCTGTAACCCCTGTATGGGGGCCCTAGCCCCTGTTGGGGTGCCATAACCCCTGTGGGTCCATAACCCCTGTGTGGGAGCCATAGGCCCTGTTGGGGGGCCATAGCCATAGCACCTGTTGGTTGGCCGTAACCCCTGTGTGGGGGCCATAGCCCCTGTTGAGAGGCTGTAACCTCTGTTTGAGGCCATAGCTCCTGTGTGGGAGCCATAGGCCCTGTTGGGGGGCTGTAACCCCTGTATGGGGTGATAGCCCCTGTTGGTTGGCCATAACCCCTGGGTGGGGGCCATAGCCCCTGTGAGAGGGCAGAGAAATATATATTCATGTATTCATGAATTCATGAAACATGTATTTAAAGTTCACTTATTATTATGATAGAGACACTGCTAGGCTTCCACATTGCTTTAACACTGTAGATATATTAAATAAAACATTGCCCGGCTGATCGGTGCTCTGTGTCACTCTCTCTCTCTCTTTATAGTTGTCTTTTGTTTTAATTGTGAAGGAACATGGATTTTGGGGAGTGACTTTGGAATTTTTTTACCAGGGATTTTTCAGTTTTCCAACAGGGGACATCATAATTCCTGCTAGGGAGGCCAGTGGCAGGACCCTGCTTGCTCAGAGCTGGCACCTTAGACCCATCTGGCTGTGGCTGACCTTCTGGACAAATGGGGCCAGGAGGACATGCTTTGCCAGTTTAAAGCAGGTCACCACACTAGGAACATCTCAGCAATAGCTGCCCAGATGGCCGGGCAGGGGGTACACATGGCAGTAGTGCCACGCAGAGGCCAACTCTGCAGCCACAGCCCACTGGAATCTGGCCCAGAGGGGCAGATGCCTATACTGGCTGTACAGTTCCCATTCAGATCTGGCGGGTGCACAGCAGGTCAGAGCCATGCAGCAGCCCCCACTGCCAGACTGCTGCAGTGGGTAAAGGGTGCAGGGAACTGTTCAGGGCTTCTTCAGCAGTCTATCTGGCACAAGGGGTAGTGTTGCCCAGGTACCAATTGCCTGGGCCCCAGAAGCTCCTGAGAGCAAGTAGCCCTGAACTACTTGCCAGGGCAACTTTTTGTACTGCTGGAGCCAGGACAGACAGCTTTTTATACTGCTGGGGATAGCACAGGTGCTGGCCCCAGGGTGTAGCTCCCCCTGGCTGCAGATCCAGGAGGATCCACGCAGGGTAATTTTGCCCCAAGTGGCACAATTTACCCCACACCAAAGTGCATGTCCAAGCATGTGCACTGAGGCAAAAGGTCCTGTCTCAAATTTGCACTGCTTCTATTTGAGCTGCTCCAAGAGCATGTGCTTGCATGTGTGGATGCGCCCAGTGGGTGTATCTACATGTGCAATTTGGGTGATGTGATAAACTCTGGTGCAGTTTACACTGGAGCAGCTGCTCCAGAGTGCAGCATTTACATATGCACCTGCAAACACAGCATGTTGAGCTGGGGCAGAGCAGCCCTAAACTGACAGAGGATCTGGGTGGGGTCAGCCTCAGGCTCCAGGTGGGGGAAGAGGCTGGCAGTGGAGCTGGCTGGAGCATGAGGGTGCTATAGTGTGGGGTTAGGTGGAACACTGTATCACCCTTATACCCAGGCCACCACCTACCTGTGTATTTGAGCATACAGAATTACTCTATTGCAGGATAGTACTGTCCCCAGAAGTACTATTCAATAGTGGAGTTAATTCATTTACTTCACCCCAATACAAGTGCATGTGTAGACAGGGAGGCTTTACTGTGGAACTAATTGGTCAACTCTGCGGAGCTAATTGGTCAACTGCCCATGTGTAGATGCACTTAGGTGCATCTACATGTGATGCTATGTCAACGTAGCAATGTGCTCCCTCAGTATCGTGCATTGCTATAGTGACGTAGGGGCTAAAAATCACTATGAGCCACTGGTATGGTGCAGTACAAGCTGTTACTGAACCATCATTTAGTATTTCCAAAATAAAGTACTAAATGAGGGCACTGTAACAACGGTGCCATAGGGGCACATGTAGACGTGCTCATGAGCAATAAAGTTGATCTTACAATTTTGGAGAATGTCATGTCTTTGAGATCTAATACGTTCCTTTCAAAAGGGTTTCTCAGTGCAATCCCCAAAGTACATCCTTTACCTCTGCACTAAATTGCCCTTATGTAGATCGTGAGTTTTAGGATAATCCTATTTGTAAGTCCCACAGGCCTCATCTACATGACACACTGTGCAGTAGTGTCGCATGGTGGAAAGGGAAAGAGAAAAAAAAAGGCATAAGTGCAGAACATCAGAAAAAGCAATAATTCTGAAAAGGAGCAAGAGAAAGGTTATGGGCCTGGGAAAATGAAATAGAGACTAAGAAATAATTTACATGAAAACATATATTCATCATTTGTCTATCTAAACTGTTAACTTGAAACAGAAGGAAGTACCAGGAAAAAGGAGCAACGATGGCATAACAAAAGAAAAAACAGGAAATGGTATGCTATTTCTAAAACAAAAATAAGAGGCGTGCATGAGGAAAAATGTATCTGTAGCATTAAGTCATTTTGTCTTATCTCCAAGGTGTTACTTTGATTTTTTTTTCCTTTCAGAATTTTGTTTCCCCTTTTCTTTCCTTTTTTTCCCCTCTCTGCCTTCTTTGTCCTTTGTCTGCTATGTATAATATAATGCAGTAACAGCAATGGTTTCTGAAATCTGAATTCACTGTTCATTTGTGACAATCTTCCATTAATAGAGGATATAGGATTATTTACATAAGGTAAAAATAGGTTTTGTAAAACAATCTTTGGACACTGGCATGGTGTGTTTCAGATGCATACAATTTTAGTAATGCATGACTGTACATTCTATATGAACAAGACCTTTCATCCTGTGAAGATTTTCTGCTTGCCTGGCAAAGCTTAGAGTAAAGCTGAAATCAAAGCAGCCTTACTTAGCGAAGCAATTTCATTTTACCTGAAACACTGGGACTTAAATTATAAGCTTCAGGATGACTCAGGAGAAGTAATGCATGCATATAAAGTACATAATTTTCTTAGTGTATTTTCACAATCAATATAACTGTGTGTTTAAAGTAGGGACCTTGGGTCAATCTTCTAAGCAGTGAATGAATAACATAATTTTTATCAGAGAAAAGCTGCACTATGCAAATAATATCTGACATGAATATTTAATAGAGTACAGTAGGAAGTAATTGCCAACTAGTGGGGCATGATAAAATGAGAAAGGAAAAAATAATGAAATAAGAAATCCCATCAGATTTTTACTTATAGCATTTTTTTAACATCTAGGTGGTCTGATAACTTGTGGTGGCCTTTGTGAGATGTATGTAGCAATTCCAGTCCAGATTCTAAAATAAAAATATTGGCATTTAAATAATTAGTAGAGTAACATATATTTGTCTGTTTATAATTAATCTGTTATTAATCATTTGCAGAGTGAGTTTATATAGTGCTTTGTACAATGGACCCTCTTGTCATTTGGGAACTCTTGGAATTCTGGTAGTAATTAGTAAACAGGTGTGATTATGGCAAATACCTCTACTAAGTGGCATGCTTTGCTGACAGCCTCTCATAATGGTCAATTCTTATGCTAGTGCAGGATGGGGTTACACAGAAAAGGTTATATACCCTTCAGTTATGCTGCCTCCCCCACCCTCCCGGTAGGCCTCTCAGGACTGAAGGAGGGAAATAAACATTTCTCCTTCACCCACAGCTTCACCCTTCCTTCTTTTACCAGGCAGTCTCATACACCCTTTTTACTTATGGACATCACACAAAAATGGAAACACTTTTTGTAAAATTAGGAATTCCCCAAAGCTTTCCATTTTCTTTTCTTTTTTTTCCTCATGGCAATGGATCATGGGCTGTGTGACCCATGACTAAAAATGCTGCCATCTCCTAGTAACAGGATTTCTTTTACTGAACCAAGCCCCTGAAGGATTTCCTCATAGGCAAATGCTCTTAGTGGCTGCATCCACATGAGCGCGCACATGCATTTTGCAGTGCCCGAGAAGCTTTTGAGGCACCACAAAATGCACCCTGTGCATGTGATTTAGTTCTTTGTTCTGCATACTTACAGCGTGCAGTCAAATTTAGATACTGGGAAATCCTAGTATCAAAAAAAAGCACCTGGAAAAAAAGTGGGACAGCACACACGGCAGCAGTGTGTGCTGCCCAAAACCAGAGCCTGGCTGGTCAGAGCCATGCTCTGGCTTCTGGCTAGGCTCTGCACACCTGGATCACTGCTGCTGGAGCCCTGGGAGGCCCGCAGAATGCAGGTAAGGCTTCTGGAACCAGTCCAGGTGGTGGCCCCAGCCTCCCTTACCTCACTTAGAAAAATTTTTCCCATACTAACCCCATATGCCGGGCATGTGCCAGGGCAAAAAGCAGCAGCACAATTTTGTGCCACTGTTTTTTTCCCCACTGCAACCACACACCCCTGATCATGGGGACTTGGCCAGTGTGGCCAAAGCCATATACGTTTTAGAGCCATTTTTTACCAGCACTGTGGCAAAAACAGCTTGAATTCAGGGATGCACCTAGACTATAAAATGAATATGTAGGTGGGGAAAAGGAAGATATATATACACACAAGGAAAGTTTAAATTCTTCAGGAAGTGAGCAGAAAGCATTAGGTTTCTTTTACTTCATACCCAATTTTCAGTGAAATAAGCTTGTGCTAATTAGAGGTCAGTGCATGCTGAAATTGATTCCATCCTTGTTATACCACTACCACCCATGGGAACCAAGCATTATGGATGTTATAATGAGGATAATTATAGTATGCTGTAGTTTAGCTGAAGGCAAAGGCCTTAAATCAGAAGGAGCATGTTATAGTAACCTTGAAATTGGGGTGAAGATTACAGGCTGTGCACTGGCATGACAAATTTCAAAACTTATTATAAAAAAATCACTGGAATGCCGCTATCACTAGGTGGGTAGCAAGAACGCAAAGATTCTCTTGCTGCGAGCAGCAGGGTGGCCTAACATGGTCTGGGGGGGCGGGGAAGGAGATTTACACCAATGCACAATTCTCTTCCCATGAACCACAAACTTTCTTTGGATGTGTTGACTAGGGATGAAAATTAGCTAAGTATCTCACTCAACCAGCAGATGAAAGTGGTGGAAGAGCCTACTCTTACCAAGGTTAAACCTATGACCTGGCTTTAACCTGGCAACAAATGGACTTGTACAAATCAACAGACTCAATTTTAGATTGCAATCCACAAGACTATATTATTACAACAGTATCACTTAACAAACAACTATGAACAACATCAAATACAGAATTAATCAACAGGGAAGGGACAGAAACCAAAGGAATACAGAAGAGAGAACGATAACTAGAGAGCAAAGCTCCTTATTTCACTGCACACTTGCAACAGTGTTGCGGTTGTAGGCACAGGCTTATTTTACAAGGACTCACAGGATCCCTCATTCACAATGGCAAGTCAGTAAGTGTTATCTTATCCCTCTGTCACAGAGCACTGAGGTGCCCTGCTCCTGAAGAGGGGAAACTGCTAGGGAGGGAGCCCTAGCAGTGACTAAGGAGCCCGGCTGTGGGTTGCCAGGGCAACCAGGAGGTCAGCTGACTGAAAGGGGCAGGGCCTGGCTCCTATATAAAGCACAGACAGGAGGCCAGAGTTGGTTCACTATCAGCAGCCAGAGAGGCAGGAGTTCCCTAAGCCAGGGTGTAGGGAGAAGCCTGACTGCAGGTACAGCTTATGGCAGCCCTAAGATGCTTGAGCAATGTTGTCATAGCCAGGCAGCTTATGTTTAAGTTATAGCCAGGAGGCTCGAGTTTATGTTGCTGTTTGATACACCGGTGGTTTGGGTGAGGCTATTAGGGGTTGGAGGAGGCCTCATAGGGAACCCACAGTAGCATAGGGACCCCAGCGTCAGTACAGGCACAGCGTATGGGGTACATAGACCCCAGCCCAGAAAGAGGGCACTATTGAGAAGCCCCAGTGCGGGCGTGGTGAGCCCCAGATAGGGGGCAGCATTATTGGAAAGCCCAAGTTGGGCACAGTGAGCCACAGATGGGCTTCCCAATAATGCTGCCCCCTAAGCTGGGCACGGTGAGCCCCAGATAGGGGGAAGCATTATTAAGGAGCCCCAGTGTGGGCACAGTGAGCCCCAGATAGGGGGCAGCATTATTGTGGACCACAGTGCTCTGGGCGGCGTGCTGAAGGAGTTCGGTGCACAGGTGGTATTCTCTTCCATCCTACCAGTGAACGGACATGGAAGACGGCAGGAGAACTGTATCTGAGAGACCAACTGGCGGCTCCGGCAGTGGTGTCTCGAGGCAGGCTTCGGCTTCCTGGACAATGACCCGCACATCACGATGAGGGAGATGCTCAGCTGGGATGGGCTTCACCTGTTCCCCAAAGGTAAGCGTGTGTTTTCTTCTAGGTTGGCGGATCTCCTCCGGCGGGCTTTAAACTAGGCTCGCCGGGGGGAGGGGAAGACGAGGGCGGGGGAAGCTGTGGACCACCAAACCATGTGGCACCCACAAGGACAGCCCAGCCTGAAGAAAGAGAGCATTGGGAACCTGAAAGCCATGGGGAGGCCAGCATTACAGCACAGGTAAGAAATGAGAGGGTAAGAATCAAAGGGCCCCTTGGGACTCGGAGTGGGGGGGCAGCAAAGGCACCAGTCGCAGGGCTCAAGTGCCTATATACTAAAGCTAGGAGCATGGGAAACAAGCAGGATGAACTAGCACTCCTGCTTGCACTAAACACATGATTTAGTGGGGCTAACGGAAACCTGGTGGGATTCATCCCATGACTGGGGGGTATATATTGAGGGTTATAGCTTGTACAGAAAGGACAGGGTGGGGAAGAAAGGGGGAGGGGTTGCGCTCTGTCAGTGAGCATTATACATCAACCCTCATCAAGACGGAATCCAAGGATGAGGAAGTAGAAGGATTGTGGGTTAGGCTACATGGGGGGGCAAGGAGAAAGGGATTTGGTGGTAGGGGTCTGCTACAGACCCCCACACCAAGGGGAAGAAATAGATGCGGGGCTCCTGAGGCAACTCTCGGAGACCATAAAAGCTAAAGAGGCGGTAGTCATGGGGGACCTAAACTACCCGGACATCTGCTGGGAGTCACAGACAGCAAAGTCCCACCGCTCATGCAGGTTTCTAACCTGTGTACAGGACCTCCACCTGACTCAGGAGGTACATGGTCCCACTAGGGGGAATGCCATACTGGATCTGGTATTGGCAACGGGAGATGACATGGTAGCGGACCTCCAGATCAGTAGCCATCTGGGGGACAGTGATCACCTAATAATAGAATTCACCATAAGACGACGAGTGGGTAAGGTAACAAGTAGGATGAAAGTGCTAGACTTTAGGAAAGCTGATTTCAATGAACTCAGGTGATTAGTCAAGGACGTACTGCAGAGTAGGAGATTTGAAGAGATGGGAGCCCAAGAAGGGTGGCTGTGCCTTAAGGAAACGATCCTTCGGGCACAATGCAAGACGATCCCCGAGCGAGGGAAAGGGGCCAGGAGGCTTCCCTGGCTGACCAGAGAAATCCATAGCAGCCTAAGGGACAAAAGGGGAGCACATAAAAAGTGGAAACAGGGAGAGATCACCAAAGATGAATATACCTCCTCTGCTCATGCTTGTAGGGAGGCAGTTAGACGGGCCAAAGCTACCATGGAGCTGAGGATGGCAACCCAAGTAAAAGACAACAAGAAATTGTTTTTTAGATATATAGGGAGTAAAAGGAAGGCCCAAGGGGGAATAGGACCCCTGCTAAATGGGCAGAAACAATTGGTGACGGACAGGGGGGACAAGGCTGAACTCTTCAATGAGTTCTTTGCCTCAGTGTTCCTAAGCGAGGGGCACGACAAGTCTCTCACTGAGGTTGTAGAGAGGCAGCAGCAAGGCGCCAAACTTCCATGCGTAGACCCTGAAATGGTGCAGAGTCATTTGGAAGAACTGGATGCCTTTAAGTCGGCAGGCCCGGATGAGCTCCATCCGAGGGTGCTGAAGGCACTGGCCGACATCATTGCAGAGCCACTGGCGGGAATATTTGAAAGCTCGTGGCGCATGGGCCAAGTCCCGGAGGACTGGAAAAGGGCCAACGTGGTCCCCATTTTCAAAAAAGGGAGGAAGGAGGACCCGGGCAACTATAGGCCAGTCAGTCTCACCTCCATCCTTGGCAAAGTCTTTGAAAAAATTATCAAGGCTCACATTTGTGAGAGCCCGGCAGGACAAATTATGCTGAGGGGAAATGAGCACGGGTTCGTGGCAGGCAGATCGTGCCTGACCAATCTAGTTTCTTTTTATGACCAGGTTATGAAATGCCTGGACACAGGAGGAGGGTTGGATGTCGTATACTTAGACTTCAGGAAGGCCTTCGATACAGTATCCCACCCCATACTGGTGAACAAGTTAAGAGGCTGTGACGTGAATGACTACACAGTCCGGTGGGTGGTGAATTTGCTGGAGGGTCGCGCCCAGAGAGTCGTGGTGGATGGGTCGGTTTCGACCTGGAAGGGTGTGGGCGGTGGTGTCCCGCAGGGCTCGGTCCTTGGACCGATACTCTTTAATGTCTTCATCAGTGACTTGGACAAAGGAGTGAGGTGTGCTCTGTCCAAGTTTGCAGATGACACAAAGCTATGGGGAGAAGTGGACACGCTGGAGGGCAGGGAACAGCTGCAGTCCGACCTGGACAGGTTGGACAAGTGGGCAGAAAACAACAGAATGCAGTTCAACAAGGAGAAATGCAAAGTGCTGCACCTAGGGAGGAAGAATGTCCAGCACACCTACAGCCTAGGGAATGACCTGCTGGGTAGCATGGAATTAGAAAGGGATCTTGGAGTCCTAGTGGACTCCAAGATGAACATGAGTCAGCAGTGTGACGAAGCCATCAAAAAAGCCAATGGCACTTTATCGTGCATCAGCAGATGCATGACGAATAGGTCCAAGGAGGCGATACTTCCCCTCTATCGGGCGCTGGTCAGACCGCAGTTGGACTACTGCGTGCAATTCTGGGCACCGCAATTCAAGAGGGATGCAGATAACCTGGAGAGGGTCCAGAGAAGGGCCACTCGTATGGTTAAGGGCTTGGTCTGCAGGCCCTATGAGGAGAGACTAGAGAAACTGGACCTTTTCAGCCTCCGCAAGAGACGGTTGAGAGGCGACCTTGTGGCTGCCTATAAGTTCATCACGGGGGCACAGAAGGGAATTGGTGAGTATTTATTCACCCAGGCGCCCCCGGGGGTTACAAGAAACAATGGTCACAAGCTAGCAGAGAGCAGATTTAGATTGGACATTAGGAAGAACTTCTTCACAGTTGGAGTGGCCAAGGTCTGGAACGGGCTCCCAAGGGACGTGGTGCTCTCCCCTACCCTGGGTGTCTTCAAGAGGAGGTTAGATGAGCATCTAGTTGAGGTCATCTAGACCCAGCACTCTTTCCTGCTTATGCAGGGAGTCGGACTCGATGATCTATTGATGTCCCTTCCAAACCTAACATCTATGAATCTATGAACCCACACCCAGTAAAGACACACTCAACAATCAACAATTTTTATCCAAACCCACAGTTCATACCAATACATCCACCTGTTCCTCTCACATGAATCACACTAGTTGCATACTTACACACACAGACCTACACCTTCAGTCATACATCACCTGTCACACACCAATTATGCCCAGACCCTCAGGCTCAGGCTCTTTTATAACCCTCTAATCGCACCATGTTTCTGTACCAATCATACTCTTAAGGGTAATGCCAATCATTCTTTCAACCAACAGACATGCTTTTCTGTCACTCCTTCAATACATTTTTCAAACTTCATCCAATCATAAGGTTAATTACCTCACGAGGCAAATCTCTTGTCTCTTGCAATTTTTAGTGCCAAAACATGTACTCCAAATGGGCATGCTCAAAACTTTTAGGTGGGGTAGTAGTTCAAAAGTACAGACCTTCTCAAACCAACTGGTCCTGAGCACTATAGAGCATGCACAATTTTAACTTTAACATAAGTAACACAACCAAGGCCAGGGACACTGGGATCTAGGGTAACATATGGATAAACTCTAGGGAGGTTGAAAAGGTAACTAAACCATTTTAGTGCTTAACTTCTTAAAAGAAATGTCATTAAAGGTTTGTGGAAGATTCGATTCTCCATATATTTGAAAGGTAAAAAGCCAAGAACTTCAAAAGCATTGTCCTTCAGGAGTGACTGAATCAGAGTGAATAGAGGAGATTGTTTGAGAGCACAAGTAATGTTAAACACTAAGGCTAGGGACAGAAATTACACACAAACAGGTTTAAGTAATCAGAAACTGGTTTAAACCGATAACAAAATAGATGTTCAGTGCACATACACTAGTTTGAGAATATCTCAAACTGGTTTCAGCCAAACCTGGTTGAATATAGTATCAGACTTAACTGTTTTGGCTCAAATTAGTTTATGCAATGTCTTTCCCAGACTCCTTGCTGGTTTAATATAAAGCAGACATTCCCAGCATGCTCTCTGGGCTGGGTCTGCTCCATAGCAGACTGGCCCCTCCTCTCTGCTCCCTAGTTGCAGGAGCCCCTTTCCTCTGCTCCACAGCAGGGCTCCCCCCAGTCCCCCTCCCTACTAAGCAGGAATTCCCCCCCTTTCCTCTGCCTTGCCGAGGAGGTGTCTGTGTATTAGCTAGCAGACTATATGCTGGCTATGGTCTGTACTGAATCAACAGGCAGAATCAACAAGTAGCTGGTATTGTCCCTCTGTTGTTTTCTTAATTGGGTTATAAAAACTGTTATCAATTCCCTGATGGGCTAATCGCAGCACCCTGCCAGAGCCTGGCCAGCCCCCCCCCCCCCACCTTAGCTCCATACTGTGGATGGAAGGGAGGGCTGCTCTAGTGTCCCCTGGCTTCTAGCCTGAGCCACTGCAGGCATGTGCTTGCATTTCTCAGATGTCTATCTGGTTACAAAACTGATTTAATTTAGCCAGGTTAGACTAACCTGAAAAGATTGAATCAATTCAGGCTCAGGCTTTTTGAATGACTGTCCCTAGCCCAAGAAGAGTCATCTTCCCCTAAGCAGACATGAGTCAAATCCATTCCTTTTTTGCTAAGATATAAAAAAAAAAAATCAAATAAATTGAGCATGGCGTCATAAGCATCACCTTCTATATATAAATGAAATGCTTATCTATAGAGGTGTAGGTTGTAGCCATGTTGGTCTAAGGACCTAGGCAGACAGGGTTCTTTGGGTGAATCTGATATCTCTTATTAGACCAACTTAAATGGTTGGAAAAAAGTAGCTAATTTTCCCCTAACTTCTTAAGTTGGTCTAATAAAAGATGCTTAGCTATATATTTTTTTCATCTTCTCAGACATATACTTACAGGAATGACTTTACCCATCCAAGGACACCCATAGCTTCCATGTACCTTGTGTCCTCTTCTCTTGTGGCATCTTGTAGTCATACATACAACACTCTTCATTCAGGTGAGATCAAGCCCGGGAATTTGTGATGATGATTTTCATGTTGAGGACCTATCATCTAAAACTGTTTTTTGCAGAGACCACTGAATAGACAGCATATAATAATAACTTTTTACATTGTGTCTGTGTTTGCCATGAAGAATTTGTTTAAGTATAGACAGAGAAAATTTGAGAAAGGCTTAAGAGTGGTAGTCAACACAACCTAAAGAGAGCTTGGGTTATTGTTTTCCTTTTCTTTTTAAATGAGAATTTGAGTCTCGGGTAAACATCTCACTGAAGCTTCTGTTTTATTTTAGATTGTTTAGCACCTTTGAGGGGTGACATTTCTGTAGATGAGGAATAGGCATCACCTAGACAAGCATTATCTGTAATGCACCCTGTCACAGCATGAACTCTTTGGCACAACATATGGTAACAGAATTACCTTTGTACTACCCAATGGAAGAATATAATTTAACCAGTCCAAGGGACTATGGTGACAAGTAATAAATACAATAGTGCACATGTTCTGCATGCTAAAAATGAAGAACTTAATAGTGTTACTGAACTGTTTTGAGCCTTACTGGAAAATTCTCTTCTGTCCCTTATGATCAGGGATCCTGGTTTTCTCTGTTTAAAAATCACATATTCTCTGATAAAACACAAATTCTCTGATTTTAAAAAGCCCCAAATCCATATTTTTTCTGTGATTAAAATGAAACACATCTAGCTATCTAGTTATCTAGCTAATCTAGCAGTGCTGCAGATAGATAAATAGTGGTGTTTCATTTTAATCACAGAAAAATATGGATTTGGGGCTTTTTAATCAGAGAATATATATATATGTGTGTGTGTGTGTTTGTATAATCTAAATAGCGATAGATATCTATTGAACACAATATTTTATTAATACAGTTACAATTTGAAAGCAGTTTGGAAGCCTACTAATGCCTCAATCACTATAATAAAATAAATTCTAAACACCTATAAATATTTTGGGTTTTTTATCATGGAAAATCAGAACTCTCCCTACCTACTTCACCAGGACACAGGTCTAGCTGTGACTGCCCGCCCACCCCCACTCCTTTGTGATGCTGAGAAGCTTTGATACGCCAGTGCCTTGCCCATGCCATTAATCCTCAGTCCTGACCTCCAGCCCTGCTGTTGCCTTGTTCTCCCCACCCACAGTCCCCCACCCCTCCTAGCCCTGCCAGAGGGGACCCCCAGCTGCCAGAGCTAACCCCCATCCCCCACAGCATCACCCAAGCCCCAACTGCCACATGTGAGAGGTGGCAGCAAGTGTGGCACAGCAGAACACTGAGCTCCACTCCCCATCTCTGCCCTGTGACCAGTGGGGTCCCTCAAAGCTCTCTCCTTGGGCCTATATTGTTTAGCATCTTCATTAATGATGTGAACATTGGTGTCAGAAGTGGACTGGCCAAGTTCGCTGACAACACCAAACTTTGGGGTAAAGCATCCACACCTAAGGACAGGAGGGAAATCCAGTTTGACCTCAACAGGCTCAAGAAAAGGGCAGATGAGAACCTGATGGCATTTAACACCTAAAAATGCAAAGTTCTCCACCTTGGGAGGAAAAACGCACAGCATGCTTATAGACTCAGCAGTGCTCCACTGGCCAGCACTTCAGACAAAAGGGACTTAGGGGTCATGATTGACCACAAGATGAACATGAGCCTTCATTGTGATACTGCAGCTAGTAAAGCAAGCAAAATGCTGGCTTGCATCCATAGATGCTTCTTGAGCAAATCCCAGGACATCATTCTTCCATTGTACTCAGCACTGGTGAGGCCACAGCTGGAGTACTGCATCCAGTTTTGGGCTCCATAATTCAAAAGGGACATGGAGAAGTATGAGACAGTCCAGAGGAGAGCCAAACGCATGATAAGAGGTCAGGAAAACAGACCTTACGATGAGAGGCTAAGAGCTATGGGACTCTTCAGCCTGGAAAAGTGCAGGCTCAGGGGTGATCTGGTGACCACCTATAAGTTTATCAGGGGTGCTCATCAGGATCTGGGGGAACATCTGTTCACAAGAGCACCCCAAAGGATGAAAATATTAAATAGTCACAACCTCCTCCATGACCATTTCAGGCTGGGCATAAGGAAGAACTTCTTTACTGTCCAAGCCCCCAAGGTTTGGAATAGATTGCCGCTGGAGGTATTTCAAGAACCTACTTTGAAGGCCTTCAAGAGACATTTGGATGTCTATCTTTCTGGGATCCTATGACCCCTGCTGACTTCCTGACCTTTGGGCAGGGAGCTGGACTCAGTGATCTTCCCAGGTCCCTTCCAGCCCTAATGTCTATGAAATCTATAAAATCTCCCATGTGTGGCATGGCTGGAGCAGAGCCCATGGTGGGGGTGGGTGTAGGCTACCCACTGTGGCCTCAGGGCTCCTCACCCTGATGTCCTCAGTCCAGGGCCTCCACAGCCCAACGGGTAGGACCTGGCATGGCAGGACAGAGTGGAACCATGCAGGGAAGCTTGTTGCTGCTGCTGGGAACTCTGCACTGCCATGGCAAGGTTCCCCCTGCCTGCATAGGAACAGTAAGGGGAACCACCCTGTGCTGCCACCCCCACTGCTGCTGCATGGTCAGGGGGCACCCCATCATGGAGACATGGGGCTCACAGCAGTCCGACCAAGCTCACCCCCCATTCTGCCCTGCCACGCTGGGACCTTCCCACTGGTACATGGAAGCTCTGAGGGGAGGGCAGCAGTGCAGAGAGCCTACACCTACAGTGGGAAGCCTGCATCCTCCCCTGCCTCATACACAAATCTGGGGGGCACATAGCTCCCACGCCTCCCTTGGGTGTGCACACAGTTGTGGGGAACCATCCCCCCTCTGAATGAGCTGACCTCAGCCTTGTCCCACTCCTCACCTGGGCCCTACATCTGCACATTCCAGCCCTGGACTCTAAGTCCCATGCACCGCCCTGGCTAGGCAGCAGCCCCAGACCTACCCAACTCCCTCCAACACTCTCTCCCTCACTAGCAGGGCCTCAATTCCACCCTCCCCTCCACCCTGCTGCCAGACTTACCTGTGGGGAGCTGCTCTCCAGGTGGCTATATGCAAGGGTACATGTGGACATGGCACCCTCTGTTGATTGCCCTTCTCTCACTTCCCACAGCCCCTTGCAGGCTGGAACTCCATCAGCCTGCAAAGGGAAACCTACCGTTTCCTGTGTTTTCCTCCGTTTAAAGGAGAAAATCTGGGGAGAGAGGGGGGTTCTTTAAAATGAGAACATCAAGGTTTTACCAGATATTTCCATGATGAATAGAAAACTTGCATCCCTGCTTATGATGTCACATACATAGTAACATCCCATGACAGTAACCATAAAGATGTGGTAACAACACTGCTGAAAGAGAATTAAAATATGGTAATTGTAAAAAGAAAAAAAAGCTATCTTCACAGTCAGCTAAAGAATGAAACTATTCAGGTCTTGAGCTTTAAGGATCTAAAAAGTGTTTTGAGATTTATGCCAAACCAATATCCAAGATCTTTTATGATCATTATTTTAAATACCAAGGATCAAAGTAAATTGTAATTAAAGTAGCCTTGCAATATATCACTAGAGGAGTCAGGGCTTTTTTTGACTGGGAAGAAAAATATGATCACTCCGAGAGATGGACAAATAGATTTTATTCCTAGGCTTCTGTACTTTTAAGATGATTTACTTCTCTCTTTCCCATTTCCCCCCTCCTCTAGAGTTCTAAATAGTCAGACCACATTGGCCTTAAATACATCTATTAAAATCAAATACAGAGTTGGCATCTTTCTATTTCTTGTTAGAGATAGATCTAAAGGAAACTAAATTCTGACATGCAGTTTTCTTCAAAAGCCATATAATATCTGTAAATACCCCATGGGCATCTGTATAAGGTCTTTAGAATTTCTCAGAGGGAATATTTAATATTACAGAAAAGATTTCATCTAGCACAAAATGACTAATAGTAATCATTCATCCAGCAACTGAAAGTGTTGAGAAGCTATTCTTTTTTTGCCTTCTAGACAGTGGCCTTCCATGTGAACTTGAAATGTTTAAACAAACACAGTTGTATATGGTTGTCTTAAGTATATGAAAAGATGTGGAAATTTACATAATAATTTTAGATAACTCTGCTGCTGTAAAATGCTCTTCAGCAGTCTTGTGAAGCTGTCTGCCTTGCTCTTAGTCAGTACTCATTGTTGTCTTCACTTTTGACAGGAAAAGAGTGTAGATATTCATTTCTTCTTGTATTTAAAAGTATAATTCTTAATATACAAACCTAAAAGGAGAACAATGTGATATAGCAGCCCAATGTTAAGGAAAAAGAAAACTAATATGACTTCTACTTTTTCCAAGTCATACAATAATTGCAGATTAGGAGTGTTATTTTTCAAATGTATGATTTGAGATGAGTACATTAGTGATCCTCTTAAGAAGTCATGTATTGATGAGCAAACAGGGGTAACAAACAGAGCAGTTTGTAAGCTAGTTTGCAGGTCAGTTTGCCACCCCCTCTTTGAATGGGTGCTTTTAAGGTAAACTCTTTCTTTAATTAAGAGTAGCTAACCTATATATATTTAGTGTAAGTAGCTAAAGCTCTGCAGTTAGATCAATATTTAAGCCCCTTGGTTAGCTAAAGTCCTGAGTGAGGGGGACTTCACTAGGGAGTTTGCCTGGAAACTCTCTCTCTCTTTCCTTCACTGTAAGCATGGTGGGAGGAAGCAAGTTAACAAGGAAAAGGGAACCTTTCAGGACAAAGGACTGGTGAACAGGCTAGCTTACAGGGAGTTTGCTAAGGAAGGTCTGCTTGGAAAAAGGGGCAGGACGAGAGAGGAGGCAGATCAAGAGACTCAGAGAAATGGCTGGAGGATGTCACAATGCCAGATCCACTGCCACCCTGGGGGGTCAGACCAACACTCAGGATCTCAATATTACGCTGTTAGACAGGAGGGCATGGTGTACAATTGCACATGCACACACAAAAATCCAATAAGCAAACATATACTCACTAGGTGCATAAACCCCTACTAGGCATACACACTCAAACTAGCAACTCAGATACACACATGTTCATAATAACCAGTCTAGGTTCATGAACCCTTATCACCAGTTTAAGCCCATTCATGCTACACACACCAAATGTAGACAGAATCAGTTACCAACACCTGCATATCCAATATACATATATGGATTACTAATTCATATACTATACATACACAATGATATCTATATATGTGTGTATTCACTAATTCACACACATACTGTAGCAAAACACCCAGTTTTTCTTTTTTTAATACACATCTCTCTCCTCTCTCTCCCCTATAGACAAGCATAAGCAAGCTCAGACTCAGGATAAGCTTTAACATTTTTATTTTGGTAGCAAGTTTTTGGTTTCGGATATCCACTGTTTTATATTGTATAATTATTAGGTTTGTATTGATTCTTACTGTTGTACATCATATTATTATCATTTGTGTGTTGATTTTTATTGTTTCATATGGATATTATATGGTTTAGGCCTGTGTTTGTAAGTGAACATGTAGATGGTGATGGTTTCCTGCACAGTAAGCAAGTCTATTATGCAGTAAAGCATCTTATGTAGATGTGCCCAGAGAGTCAGTAATGACTAGGTAATGGGATTATTTATTAAGATTGTGCAAAATTTTGATGGGTGTTTCATTTTGAAGCTGTTTTGACTCATTTCAAGTTTGAAACTACGGAATCAAAACAAAATGAAAGGCTTTGAAACAGGTTCGAAACAAAACAAGGGCACTCAAAATATTTCAAAAGTTTCAAAATCTTTCAAGTTTTGAAGCCGGGTTGCTTGCAGCTAAATAGAAACTAAGGAGAGGGAGGGAGAAGAAGGGGAAAGACTGCTCTAATACTGACATCTACCTCCCACTTCAATTCCCCAGCTGTCTGATAATTTCCCCAGCTCTTCCCAGGGGGAGCAGGCCCCTGATCTGTGCACAGGGTTTCAGCCACTCAGCACTGCCACTGGCCCCACCCTGCAGCAGCAGCCTGCTAAAACCTAGCATGCAGATCCAGGGGCCTGGAGAAATGATCAAAGAGCTGGGAAATCGAATTGGGGGGGTTGAGGAATCAAACAAAGGGCTGGAGAATTGACTCTGGGGCTGAAAAATCAACCAGGAGATGGGAAATCAAACCAGGAGTTTGGGAATCAAATCGGGGGCTGGGGAACCAAGCAGGGAGATGGGGAATTGAGCGAGGAGCTGGGGGAATGTTTGGGTCCCTAAACATTCCCCTAGTTCCCAGTTCAATTCTAGAGCTCTCTGATCACTTTCCTCAGCTGTTCCTGGGGGGTGCAGGCCCCTAGATGATGCAGGATGATAGCAGGTTGCCATTGCCAGCTGGGGATGGTGGGGGCTCTGAGCTATTTGCTTAATTAGCAGTAGCAGCCTGCTAAAATCCCTTGCACAGATCTGAGGGCCACACCTCCTGGTAAGAGCTGGAGGAAATAATCAGAGAGCTAGGGAATGAACTGGGAGCTGCAGCTGACACAAGGAGTCACCCCAGGTCCAGGATGGCATGTGGCACCCTGCCAAGCTGTGCTGCACCTGCACAATAGTGCAGTTGTTACATAGGTGCCAGGTGAGGGGGGAGATCCCAATTGCCCCGTGCTGCATGGGGGGACTCTGCCATTAGCCCTCAAGGCCCCTATTGCCACTGCCAGAGCCAGTGAGTATGGGGCTTTTTCTTTTTTAAAAGCTCTGCACTCACTGGCTGTAGAACATGTGGATGACAGCATGCTGCTGCTGCAGGCTGGGGCCTGCGCCAGCACCTGAGTCTTCTCAGCGCAGCCCACACCAAGCACTAGGAAGAATCCAGTGCTGGCACTAGCCCCAGCCAGCAGTGGCCGCTTGCTGTCATCCCACATGCAGATCCAGGGGCCTGTACTCCCTGGGAGGGCTGTGGAGCTGTGCAAAACTCCTCCTGAGGGAGCGGACCCCCCGGATCTGCATGAGGGATAACAGCAGGCTGCTGCTTCCAGCAGGTGATATTGGTTTTGCTTTGAACAGTTTGAGGTGCAGTTTCACAAAAACCCTACACCTATCTACTTGAAACTTGGTAGGCATCATGCCCTCAGAAGGTGCTACCAACTCTGCAATTTTCATCTGAATCAGACAAGAAATGACAAAGTTATAGGCATTTTTGTGATTTCCCATTATAGTTTATGGGTGAAATGTCAAAACGTGTCAAAACACCATCGAAACAGCATTGAAACAGCAAAACGGTTTCAATGAAATGTAATGAAACAGTGCTTTGAAACAGCAAAATGAAACACTGTCCCTTTGAAATGGCAAAACAGAAATTGCAATGAAATGGTGCTGTTTTGCACAGTCCTATTATTTATGTGTTTAAAGTTAAGTATATACTTGAGTGGTTTTCTGGTTCAATGTCTGAGAGCATAGTACCATGCTGGATTAAGTCCTAAATGAGTAGAAGTTTTGGGTATACAGTGGTGGCTAAGAAGAAGAAAAAGACAACAACTGGAGGAGCTGATAGCAGTTCAAAAAACTTAAAGTAATATTATGAATTTTGTGAACACAATGTCTTGGCATCCTGCAGGCTGTGCTCAATTCTGGATGGGAAATGGCAGGTGGGCTGTGTCTTGCCAAGACTATCTTAAATTATTGCTACTGTTACTGCAGGTTCTGTCACTAGGGCAGGAGGAAGATTTTTCTTGCTAAAATACCAAAAAGTAGTCTTCTACATGCTGGGGTTTTTTTTACAGAGGGAGAATAAACATTAACCTTGAATTATGGGTCAGAAAAGATTTTTACAATATTTTTCCCCACTCCTTTTTAGAAGAGTCTACAAGGACAGGTTGGATTAGCCAAGAAGCAAATAAGTTAACACCTTCTACATTTTCTATAAGAGACAACAAAATGCTGTGTAAGAATCAATGCTTCTCTACCTTGAAATAGCATTAGTACAAAGAATTATATTTGTCATGAAAATTGGATGATTTTTCTTCTTTATGCAAATCAATCAGTTTCTTAAGCAGAAAAGCTTTTCTGCTTCCTGTGTGAGGTGAATATACTGTAACCATATATTTCTGATTTGTTGAAGAATATTTATCTTTTTAATAGCAATAATCATATGCTACCCATGTAAACGTCTTTCATCTGGAAACATAAAAGAGCTTTATAAACAGAGGGAGTTTTTTTTTTTTGTTGCTTATTTGTTTTTACAGGGATTGTGAACCAGACACTCATCTGATATAAACTGAGGTATCACTCTACTGACTGATGGTCTTTGATGGAAAGACCGTTATTGTCTTCAGGAAGAAAAGCATGTATTAGAGGTGAGCCCAGTCCCCAGCCTCAGAATATCCTTTAAACAGTGAAATGGGAGATATCTCCCCCCCTAGACTGTGGTTTAAGAGTGGCATAATTCAGGAGAAGTTGCTTACAGTACAACTGGCCACTGGCAAAGACTGCCCCAAAACATTCCTGTTATTTATCTGCTGTGGATTTAGTGACCCCCTCCTTTAAATCTAGAGTAAAGATTAGTGCTATCACCTTATTATAGACCCAAATGTTGACAGATGAATTTATGTTTTTCTTTATGCATTATCTTTTCCCAGATGTTCTAATTCATATGCCAATGAAGGGATAACCATAAGCAACTTGTGAGGCCTTTCCAAATATTAAGACACACAAATTTTACTTAATTTGTGATAGAGATTTGTGATGGACCTAATTTCATAGTTTCATAGTAGCTAGGGTCAGGAGGGACCTGAACAGATCATCTACCCTGACCCCCTGCCACAGGCAGGAATGAATGCTGGGTTCACAAGACCCCAGACAGGTGACCGTCCAACCTCCTCTTGAATAAGCCCAAGGTAGGGGCGAGGACCACTTCCCTGGGAAGTTGGTTCCAGATTTTGGCCACCCTAACTGTTGGCCCATCTAGTCTAAACAAAAGAAATTATGAGCAGTAAAGCTAGTAGATTTGTGATCACATGTTACCTATTAAGTATGACTGACATTGTGATGATGTTATAAATTCTAATATAATAAAAGCCTTAATCTGTCTCTGTCTGCAATGCTGTGGGCCAACTGTGCATGCACTGCTGAGAAGGTGCACGCTAATTTGCTGTGAGAGCCCAGAGTGTTACGGACAGAGGGGAGGGAGGGAGGGACCCTCTGCACCCTGCTCCTCCTCCAACAACAGCTGGCCAGGGAAGAGGGGAGGAAGGGAGAGGAGTGGGAAGGGGAAGTGGAGGTTTCTGGTGACAGCGCCCCCCCTGCTGCTGCTGTGACCCCTGCTCTGCTGCCTCCACTGCCACCGCCCGGCTCTGACAACAGCTGGCAAAGAGAGGGAGGAGGCAGGGAAGGAGGAAAGAGGGGGAGGGGAAGAAGGGAGGGGGAAATGTTGCATGCTGCTGTTGTCGGTGGCCACTGCTGTGTACAACCTCCCTTCCCCGCTGTTCCTGGGAGCCAGCAGTGGCACAGCAGCAGGGGGTGGGGGGAGGAGGGGTGCACAGGGACAGAGGTGGGAAGTGGGGAGGGCATGGGGGTAAGGGGGGTGCACAGGGCTGTATGTGGGGGTGGGGAGGATTGCTGGAGGTAGGAAGGGCATACGGGGAGGTGGAATGGCAACACTGTGAGGCGCTGAAAGGTGGTGCTCCATCCCTACCCACCCCTCCCCCCATTCATGATGGGCAATTTTCTAGTTAATAAATAATGGTAAATCTCAGTTCCCCTTAAGGTAAATTCTTTCAAGACATCTTTACTAGATTGCCCAAACGAGCCTCTCATCTTATTTCATCAAGCAGTAAAATATGTAGCAAAGTGCACAAGGGAACATTTGGAGCAGGGAAGTATTAAAACCTATGAGGTGTTGCATGCATATACTTAAAATATTAGCTCTTTCATCTGGAGGGAATCAAGTTGGGAATTATTTTAACAACCATAATAATGAACTAATTATTATTGGGAAAAAAAAAACCCATATGAATAGGTGGATTCTGATTACAAATGAGAAGATAGGCTGAGGATGAACAGTGCCCCTGCATCAGTCTTACAAGTGTTGGATCGATATTGTAGCTGTGATGTTCCATGTCTAAATCTATCCCAACCATATACAGTACTTGGTCCAAAAAAAATATCATCTATAAAAATCCTGCCTCTTGTATCAGACTTACATGCCACTACTTAAGTAAGCAAGATGGTGTAACAAGACCTCAGAAATTAACAGTGTGCTAAATCTGATTGCTGTTCCAAAAAGAAAAAAGAGAAAAATGAGCACGTTCATGCCATTCATGAGTGTCAAAATGTAACATATGTGCACAGGTGACCTAATCAGCATGTCAGCATCTAGTGTGGCAGCACCGGTGAGTGCCGGGCTTTTTATTAAAAAGCCAGGTGCTGGGGCAGGGTGGGGCAGCCATTGACAGGACTGGGAGAGTGGGCGGGGGATGGGGCCTGTTCAATTCAGAGATTTGGCCAATTTGACAGTGGTTGAATCTCTGAATTAGATTTGACTGAATCAATTTAGGACAATTTAGGACTGAATCACTGTCCCCTGAATCAGCCGAATCTGAAGCGAATACTAGCCACTTCTCACAGGCCTAAATGCCTATCCATCTCTCTCATTTGAGGTAATTGACCTTTCAGATATTCTATAAACATGCCTCAAATATGAGGCTTTAGGCAAATGTTGCAGGAGTTGCTACCTTCCTTTTTTAAAAGCACAGGTAAGGGTGAGAATGGTGGTGGATAAGCTCAATTATTACAGCACTCAACTCAGGTCTCTTACATCCTGGGTCAATTATTTCCTCTACCTGTGGGATTCAAGCACACATTTCCAGTGAGCAAATGATAAGCATTTATCCAGAGGGTATTCGTAGCTAAGACCACTCTCAGCCCATGTGTTGAAGCTTTTTCTACTTCATGGGTGAGCTATTGTATAAAAAGAAACACTTTTTTTTTCTCCAATTGTGTGCTAAAAGAAAGTGGCAGCATTGTGTGGAGCCTGATTTGTTAGGTGGTCTCAGAGCATTCCCATAGAATCATCCCCTTAAGAGAGAGAAGCCCAAACCACAAAATAGTGCCCATCTTTAAGAAAGAGATAAGGAAGAATCTGGGAAACTACAGACCAGTCAGTTGGACCTGGAAATATCATGAAACAAGTTACCAAGGGATTTATTGTGAAGCAGCTAGAACAAGTTGATTAGGAACAGCCAGAATTGATTCACCAAGAGTAAGTCATGCTTGACCAACCTGATCTCCTTCTATGATAAGGTGAAAGGTCCTGTGGATGTGGAGAGAGCCATGGATGTGGTTTAGCAAGGCTTTTGGCACTCTATCCTACAATATTATCATTAATAAGTTAAGGAAAATATAAACTAGATGAAAGTACTGTAACATAGATGCATAACTGTTTGGATCATCATACTCAAGGAGTAATCATCAATGGCTCAATGTCTAATTGAGAGGAGGTATCAAGCGCAGTTCCTCAAGGGTCTATTATGGGTCTGATATTTGTTTCATAGTTTCATAGATGTTAGGGTCAGAAGGGACCTATTAGATCATTGAGTCCAACCCCCTGCCCTGCACAGGAATGAATGCTGCTGTCAGATGATCCCAGTCAGGTGTCTGTCCAATCTCCTTTTAAATACTTCCAGGGAAGGGGACAGCACCACCTCCCTTAGCAGCGTATTGTGTATTTTGGCAACCCTCACTGTAAAGAATTTTTTCCTGATGTCCAATCTGAATTTGCTCTCTTCCAGTTTTTAGTCATTATTTCTAGTTTCAATGTTTACCAGGGTGCCTGTCAGGGTATCCCCTATTTCTTGCTGGCCCCCTTCCCCTCCTACCCCTCCCCAGCTTTTTTGCCCCCTTTTATGTGTACTGGGGTGATCTTTTTCTGTTCCTGCAGGATTAGTCCCTTAAGAAATGCCCACCCTTTCTGGACTCCCATCTCTCCAAGGCTTTTACCAGCCAGTCCCTCCCTAACTAATCTCCTGAGCTTGTTGAAGTTGGCCTTCCTGAAGTCTATCACTTCAGCCCTACTAGCTTTCTTCCCCACTTTTCTCCAGATAGTGAACCCTATCAATAGGTGATCATTATCCCATAGGTTACCTTGAACCTGCAGATCCCCCACCAAGCCATCCCCTGTGGCCACTACCAAGTCTAGTAAGGCATTTCCCCTAGTGGGAACACATACCTCCTGTGATAGGTGAAGGTCCTGTAAGAAGGTTAGAAATTTTCATGAATGGGCAGACCTGGCTGCCTTTTTCTCCCAGCAGATGTCTGGGAAGTTAAAGTCACCCATGATGACCAGGTCCTTTGAGTGTGCTGCCTCTGAGAGCTGTCTTGAGAATTCTAGATCCAACCCATCCCCCTGGTGTGGAGGTCTGTAGTAGACCCCACTACCAAGTCCTTTTCACCCCGACCCCCTTGTAATCTGATCCAAAGTACCTCAATTTGTCCTTCTTCCTGGTCCAATTTAACTATGGAAGATGCATATTGCTCCTTAAAATAGAGAGCAACACCCCTCCCTCTTTTTTCCCCACTCTGTCCTGTCTGTACAGCCTGTAGCCCTCAATGTCCACTGCCCAGTCATGGGTAGGATCCCACCAAGATGGATTTTTTTTCTGTGGCTGTAGTGGATAAGTCTAGGAGCAATACCTTTGACCTGAAGCAGAGAAAATATAGGCTACAGATTAGAAAGAATTTTCTGACTACGAGAGTGATCAAGCATTGGTACAGGCTACTTAAGGAAACTGTAATCTTCATCCTTGAAAACATTTAAGAGCAAGTTAGGCAGACACTTGGTTGGAAAGGTTTAGTCAGGGATGCTGCTGCCTTGAGCAGGGACCTGGACTAGATGATCCTGTAAGGTCTTTTTTGGCCCTGTTTCCTATTACCTCATTTCCAGATCTAAGCAAGGCTCATGTAAGAATTAATTACTCAGCTACTTAGCCATGTCATGATGAGGTGTGGGCACAAATGGAAGAAGATGCCCAAAGAACGATAATATCAAAAGGTGAGGTGTTTATGCATTATATCAGTGCTATCCAACTAGAAGTCTGTGAGCTGCATGTGGCCCCCAAAGGATTAGCATGTGGCTCATGGGTTTCCATTCTGCTGCCACTCCCCGCTCTCAATTGCTTCTGCCCCAGCATCCTGGAGGGGGTTTAGTGTCTGAGCTGTGCTCATGATGGAGGAGGAAACTGGGCTTCTTGTACTGAAGGTGGTTAGTGTGAGTGTCCAGGAGAGGGAAGGTGCTACATACATGGCAGTGGGGGCTGGGCTGAACTGCCTGTGCTGTTGGGGAAAGCTACCTGCACGGCATATGTGTCTAGGAAGTGGGGGTGTACTCTGTAAGTGGTGGGGGGAAGCCAGGCTGCCTTGCTGTGAGGGTTTGCAGGGATGCTGGGCAGCCTGCATTGTGGGGCGTAGCTGAGAGAAGGCAGTTACCCCTTGAGGTATGTGGCCCCCAACTGCCTGAAAGTTAGACAGGTCTGTATCAGGACACAGCTGATAAAGGTTGTTCAGCATTGTAATTCTGAATGTAGGTGTCTAAATTCTGCCTGAGTTCCACTTTAGATGCTTCATTGCTTTTTTGGATCTGGTTTTTAGTTTAAGAGTTATACCAGTGATTTTTCACATCAGATATTATGTAGCCATCAGTTCGCATTAGATTTGTACTGAAAGACAATTTGTTTCATGCTTCCTGATTGCTTCACTAAAAAGCCTGAGTAGACTCAGTGTCTTATTATTAAACCTTTCTTGTACTAATCTTAGTGCCCTCCAGAGTCAATCAAGTAGCTGGAGTATTGTTGGCGAGCAAGAGGTATATAAAGCTACATATCAGATTATAGTGATGAGTTAAGGACATTTATCTAAGTTTTATCTAAGTATAGGAATGATCTCTGAACCTGAGATTTTACTGAGTTTAGAGTGGGTTGTGAGTGTACAAAACGACTGTTTTGGTTCAGATATTATGTGCTCACATTAATCAGAATGACACAGGGGAACCCTTCTATTATATATGTAAGCCTGTAAAAGGAGGCTTACCAGTGGTTGTTTACATCATTATTTTCTTTCTTTCTGATGTTAGAAACTTATAAATATAAAAATATATATAAAATAAAGTAATCAGAAGAAAGGGAGCAAGGAAATGGAGAATGGCAAAGAACTCAAGAGGAGAATGACATGGCTTTAAATTGTTGCAAGTACCCACAAAATTTCAGTGAACTTATTATCTTGGCTTCTAAAAAGGACAATTAGCTTTGTATATGTTGTTGCATTTACCCATTGAGAACGCATCCACATGAGCGTGAATGTTTGTTTCCCCAGGGACAAGAAGCAATGGCATACTTTGTGCCACTGTTATTTGTCCCCAGGGAACACTTGTGCCACACACCCTCTCATGTATAGCAGGTTACCCCGGGTAGGGTACAGGAGGCTGCAGCCAGCACTGGGCTGGCCTCAGCAGCCTTACCTGGGGTTGTGGGGGCCTCCTTGAGCTGCAGCAGTGGAAATTCTGCTGCTAAGACCCTGGTGGGTAGCCAGTGTGGCTCTGGCCGGCCAGACTCATTTTCCATGGCATGATTTGCCCCCGTGTGTGCCACTCCACCTTTTTTTTGTACGGGTTTTTTTGACCCTAGGATTTCACTACATTGCAGCATGGAAAATAGATGAATGTGTGGTGTGTGACAATGCAGATGTGCCTGTGGAGCCACATACTGCATGGCTGCACTCATCTGGGGATATCCTGAGAGTGTTATATTAATTTTGTCTTGAAGTTCAAGTAATGTGAACTAACTGCTTGAGTTTTCCCTTTCCGAATTACATCCATATGAGACGTAATTCCTTAGGCATAATATATTTAGGGTATTATCATACCTTAACTGGAACTGGGTGACTGAGTTGGATCTCTAAGTATGTTTTTTTAGACACTGGGACACGAACAGCCTGGATTTCAAAGCTATGGAGACATCATAAACCTCCCTGAATTGAATATGCATCCCTGAATGGACGTGCATTAGAATGAGATACAGGAGACATTGATTTTATTCCTGGTTCTGTTACTGACCTGATGTGCAATCTTGAACATATTCCTTTCCTCCCCTCTGTGCATCTGTTCCTACATCCATTCATTACCAGTCTTTCCTATTTAGACTGTAAGCTCTTAGGTCACAGACATTTTCTTTATATGTATTTCTACATTATGACCCAGAGTTTGATGTCTCAAAGAGCTGGTTCAAACTAAATAATATTAATCAAGTAAACAAGTTGTAGGTGTCCAACACCTATGAAAACCGGACCATATTTATTTTGATGTTTATTTATAGGGTTAGGCTCTTAACTTTCACTCCCCAAGTTTGAAAAATTTAGGCCATTTTTCCTTTTGTTAAGTCTACCCTATGAAGTGCCTATTTTGTAATTCGTTCAAGAAGAGAGCTACTCCCCCTCCTTCTCCTGCTTTTATTTTTTTTAAATAAAAACAACTATCTTCAAATCCTTGCTTTTTATTTTAGCTCTGTCTTGCTCAAAGAAGTTCTCTCTTTCACATTAACTACCTGTATAATATCTGTTTATAGGGAAAAATAGCAGCCTGGAGGGGTAAGCATCAATCACATCAAACCAAGCCATAAAAAATATGGGATTTCATTATGATAGGCAGTTGTCACAGAAGCATATGGTATACTTCCATGGTAAAAAAGTTGCAAGAATTCAAGAACAGATACATTCCTGAAGAACAATTGTAGTACCAATCAAGGTTAATAATGCTACCCCCTACTGCTACAATGTATTTTTAAAAATGTATCTTATACATGTATGTTATTATTTATATGTTCTGATAAATCAACTAAAACACGTAAGGTTAAAATTTTTTATTGCAGTTCAAGAAATTGTTATTTAATTTTTTTCAAACATATTCTATTTTGCTTTTTTCAAGTAGAACTTTCTATAGAAAGATGTCTTTATGCCTCCTCAAATTGAAACTCTGGGCAAGTTGAAAGTAGGCAGTTGGCTAAGATCAAGTATTTCTTGATTTTGGTCTAAAGGTATACCCCTACATTTTGAAATAATTCCATGGGGGTTTAAGTGTTTACTTTAATAAAAGCCATGTGGCTAAATCTATGCACTCTGCTTTGAAATCATAGGCATGTAAATCCATTACTCATGCTATACTATAATGGAATTCTCACAGCTGAATGGTGAGATTTTATTTTCTGTTCTCTTTCACAGTCTGAAATGTTGACAGAATTTGAATCCTTTTTTGTAGATAGAATTGTCTGTAATAGATATCTTCATTTAGTTTAAATATTGCAATTAGAAATGTAGAATGTAGTTAACTCCCTATTAAAGGAATTAGTGCAAATGGTGAATAAATACAAACTTCATGGGATAAAACTAGTAATAATACTAACTTTCGGAGTTGGATCTCTTTTGGAGGGTGAGCTCTTTGCATAATTTCAGTCAAGCTTATTAAACCATAAATTATAGTTGTAATAAGTAGAAGTTAATGATAAAAACTGAACAAACAAAAAAACCCCAAACAAACTCTAACCATTTCAGGGCACAATTGTGCTTCTCTTAATCTAATATAGACTTAAATGTAATGTTCTATATAAGGAAGCTTTATACAGTCTGTCCCTCAAGTGCACATTTAGTTTGACTTAAAAGTATCATGAATTTCTCTACTAGATATTGAAGATGAATCTAAATTGCAAGGTTTATCTTCAGATCCAACCCTCCTCCAAGTCTTGGACTGTTTGGATTTACCCTTAATTGGTTAGTAGTTCTTCTGAGTAATTAAAGATTTTCCAATATGCTTTGCTGATCTTTTCACCTGCATTGCCAAAATGCAGGGCTAAATAGTGCCCACATTTATAAAGCTGTCAAAGCACAGCAAACCTACGGAAATCATTGAGATTTCTCCAAATTTATTTTGTTTTGATACTGGCCATAATTGTGTGCAGGATTCGTATACAAAAAGGATTACACTTTTATAAGTAGATTGTCTTAAATACCTTTGTTTTATACCTTTTGCCATGATTTGTTTTGTTCCCAGAACTCAGAGCATATGTTTGTCCTTATAAAGGGCTGGATTCTGTGATGCTGACACCAGCCCTCTTTGAGAACCCACAACCCTCTCCAGGTAGTTCCCAGATGGACTGTGTGCAGGGACTGTGTCCTCAATACCTCTCACTGCTTCTTGGATTACAAGGGGTAAATACCTAATAGTATGATGCAGGTTCTTTCACATTTCGCCTGCTCTGCCATGACCTGCTTTTTCAACCCTTTGGTGAGACTATCCTTAAAGAGACGCGTAGAATTTTGCAGCAACATGGTCTCTGCCTGGATGATAAAGATGAATATGTGGTTTCATTGTGCCTTTTCCAGTGCTGTCAACCTTTTTGAAAGTCAGGCAAGATCTAGTCCAGTTTTGCTGTTAGACAGTTGCTGCACTTGTAGAGCTGAAATAACCCAAGGTAGAAAACATGTTCTACTCCCCAAAAGGGCAGAGAGACATCTGAACTGCTGCCTGTCCTACACAAGCTAGCAGGCAGAGATTCTGAAGATAGCTAACTCCCATTGACTTCAGTGGGGCTAGGAACTGAAATGCTTTTACAAATCTGCCCCTTACTCTTCTTTAACTTTAGGACACGGTGACAGGGCTAATAAGTTCATCAGGCACAGAATCCTGACATCTATTAACTTAACACAGTTCACCCTTTACAGCAGAAAATCTTCTGCATGACAGGAAAATTTTTTATACCTCAGGAGTTGCTGCCCTCCTGCCTTTATGCCATGCATGGCAGAATTTGGCTCTCAATTAGGTTTTAACACAATCTAACTTGTTAAATGAATCTTATCCACAAATAAAATTGCATCACTAAGTTTAAGAGACAGGTGCAAATTATCATACTGGAGATTTAAACAAGGGAAATAGTGTTTGATCTACATTGACAATAGTGGATAGGCTGGGTTTTTGGTTGTAGCCATGTTGGTCTAAGGACATAGGAAGGCAAGGTTCTTTGAGTAGATGTGATATCTTTTATTAGACCAACTGAGTAGCTGGAAAAAAAGTTCTTAGCAAGCTTTCAGGTATAGTCACCCTTCTTCAGGCATAGGAAGTCTCTGCTGTGGACAAAGCATTTACACATTCTGGAGAACTGCCCTTGAACCTGTTTCACAATTTGAATTGTTCAAAATATTGGTCATCTTCATTTCTTCTGTTACTTTTAAGTTACACTGTTTTCAACTAAAATTTAAATCAAGAAAAATGAACTGAGTTTCATTTCCTTATGACTTATACTTGTTTTAAATAATAAACATGAATGTTACTGTGATAAACTAAAAAATAACTGAGAAGAGAGGCAGAACTTTGGAGGGCCCTGAAGTAGGTTTCAGAAGTTTAAAACTGAAAAATAAAAGTGCTGCAATGGGCTTTACCTTCCATTAGCCAGATGGTAGGCGAGGGTGGTTTTAGAGAGGCTGAGCGAATGGAAAGAGAAAGTAAGTGAATTGTGTGGCAGCGCTGCCTGTCTTCAGCATTATGGGCCAGGCACATTATTTGAGAAGATTTGGCTATAGTAAGCAGTTGGTAGATATTCTTAAAGCTTGTATTTTTCCCACCTCATTCATCCAGATTGCTTTACATTGATAGAAGGGTCAATAGGTATTCAAAATATTATCACTGGGATTTAGGTACAGGAAAAAGAGGTTGTTAGTTTCTATATTATTCCCCAGTCACATATTGAATACAAAAAAGATGTATTATGGACTCATTGGGCATGTCTACATGAGGCACTACTGCACAGTTGTTGCTGAGCATTTGTTTAGTACTTGTAATAGCAAGTACTAAATAAATGCACAGTAACCAGGTACTGAGTAGTAGTGCTGGCAAATGTTTTTTTAGGTGATGCTACTGTGCAGTAGCCTAATAGTACTGTGCGGCAGCACATTGACACTGTCTGTGCTTTGATGCACTACTGTGCAGTATTTTTTGGCTACTGTGCAGTCAGCGTCTTGTGTAGCTGTGCCCCCTGAGGTATATATGATGATTTTGTCACTTTATTTTGGAGGAACTTCCTTATAAAAAACAGCACTTGTTCTTGTCAACTAGGTTTCTATAAAACCAAATAACGTGCAGCTTTTTACCTCAGATTTATTAAATTATTTGTCTCTCTAACAAAGATGATTGCAGAATATATGCATGCTTTTTACCTATTTCCTTGCATAGCAGTTTAAATATTTTCTTTTGATTTGCAAACACCAGTAACTCATATGGCACATGTGTTCAATACAAACATTGTATCACTGGAAATTCATTTGCCTCTCAAGAGAATAAACGTATTTCTATAGATCTTCAGTGCAACTGGATAAGACAGTTTTTTACTTGTGTTTAAGAATTGTAAAAATTGGAGATCAAAATGTACAGAACAATAGCTAAGCTAAACTTCTGTGCTTTTCTATACTACTCTTGAAGCAATACTTTCAAAGTACATGAAGCAGTAAAGTTCAGTCTGAATGATGTCAAGCATAGTATCTTGTACTAAATCTTTAAATAATGTAAGTCAGTGTAGTTCTATTAGTTTTAATGCAACTATATAGATTTACATAAGCAGTTCTTTTGGCCCACTGTTTTCTGGAGCACTGTTCCAGTACAAATTGGCATTGTTTATTAGCAATCAGAGCTATGCTATATTTCTGTTATATTCTACAATGCTGGGACAACAAAAAATCTGTAAAAAAAACAAAAAACCCAAACCAACTTAGTCATCCAAGGCAAGTCTACATGACTACATACATTAGTAGACACCATTCGGTGAACTTCAGAGTGAAAAATCAAATGCATATTTTCAGAGGCAGATTCAGGATCTGGCAAAGGGGAGAGAGGGAGCAGCCACAAGTGCTGCAGGGCTGGCTGAATCCCTGCTCCCATGTTGCCCTCCACCCACCAAACCAGGCTGCCTCTAGTAACTTTTTTAAAGCATGTAAGAACTCACTCATTGCTTTTAGAGTCACCATCACTGCCCAAGCTGAGCCCAGACCTGACATAGTCTGGCTGTTGTGGACAAGAGTAGCTTTGAAGATTACCCCATCATGGGACTGTGAGGAAAGCTGTGGAAGCAGGTGGGGAAATACCTTTGTTCACAGAGGATAAGTTGTGGGGAGGGGTTCTTATGTGCTTGGAAAAATTTTTTAAAATCCCTGGAGCTCCCACAGTGTGGTCCATTCCAAAAGGAAGGGGGAGGGGCATTGCACCACTGCACTCCCGGTGAATTCTCTCCTGCATGTTTTAAATTTAATCATTCTTTGTTCATATGATACTCATAAATCTACACATGCCTCTTTTATGTGGGCTTAGCCTAAAATCACCATCTTTAAGGCACATTAAGGATGTGTGTGTATATATGTGTCCTTAACAAGCCTTAAAAATGGCAATTTAAGGCTATGTGAGCCTAAATTTGAGATTTGCATACAGCAAGCATCAAATATAGGTGTGAATAGCTAAGTCCCATTAACACATGTGTAGATGCTCTAATGTGCATTAACGCAGTATGAGTAAATAGACACAACCTGTATTAATGCGCATTAGCACATCTGTGCGCTAATGCAACTTAGCCATTCACGCCTAAAAATAATGTGCCTTAATGTACATTAGCCCATCCACATGTAGACATGTGTCTATATTGCCTTAGTGTGCTTTAATTAAGGCACATTAAGTTTAGACATGTGTAAATATACATGTAAACATGCTTGTAATGTATGAAAAAAAATTCCACATGAGTATACTTAGTCACACACGAAGATCCAGACAAGAACTAATTAAAAATAGAAAACTATAAAAGCATAAACCCAAAATATGCTTCAATATCCTGTTTCTTTTCCTTGTTGTATAAAAAGGGGTCAAATTCGCAACTGGGGTAAAATAAGATAGTAAGTCAAAGCTATGCTAACTGCTGTGTGTCTGTCCCATTAAATTTAATGAATAATGTACACTTTATCTAATATGATGGTACTTAAACTTTTTCAGTTGACTGTATTTTTCTGGCTGTGAATGTTTTCTCTTCCCCAAAATAAGTGAAACTATTCACTGTGGACCAGTAAATGTCCAAAATTCAGAATATTAAAAAGGTCAAATAGTATAGTAGAATAATTAAGAGTATATGTGGCATTAAATTTTTGACATCTCATTCTCATGACAAAGGTGGCTATAGTAAATAGAGAACATGACCCAACACCTATTTATGCATACTCGTGACAGAATAATAACTACCACAATTTTACCTTCCACTGTAATCTTGTGCAGCTCCCAAGGCAAATATCTCTCACTTTTTATTTCTTCTTAGAAATATTGATTACAATCTGAAAACTCACTCTTCATTTCTTGTTATTTTCTATGTTGCCTGCTATTGTGTTATAAACAGGGAAGCCTGGCTATTAAATGGCCTATTCAATTGGACAGCACACAATTGTTTGGCTTACAATGGGAATATAAAAATAATCTTCCAAGGCATCTTTAATTTCAACAATTTTCTTTGGTTTCACATTTAAAACAGTGTAATTTCTTTCCTTTTTGCTTCCATTGTGGTTTAATCACCCCTTTTCTTTCTACTTTCTACAGCTAAACATTATAATGACATTTTAAGCATAAAATGAAGAGTGTTCCTAAAAAGAATATTGGAAATCTGAGCTTTAAAAGTTTGGTTTGCAAGAGTGAGCAACTCTCGTGAATTCAACTAATTCTTCAGTGAAGGCAACATTTCATTAAAGAAAATAGTAAGATAGGTTTAAAATTATGTATCTATTTTTAAAACAATTACCCTCCTGCCTTTGAAATGTTTCTCTCTGGGGCAAGCATTCACTGGTGCTAACACAAGTGGCCCTTTTCATCTTCAGTGCTATGATGGTAGCATGACACCTGCCTGGGTGAAGCCGTTGTAAAATTGAAAATGAGGGAAGGAAAGCTGAGTTGGTTGGGCAGACTACCAGTCACCTGAAGAGATAGGAAAGGGCTATTTTTTTTTTTTCCCTTTGAAGGGTTTTGGGGGAAAGTACCCAATTGTTAGACTATTCTCTTTCTTTTAGCTTCTTAAAGTTGCAGGGATGATGAGAAGGAGCATCACCTAAGCTTGTCATAAGGTGGTCTTTGCCTGGGAACAGGACTGTTATTATGTAGAAAGGTTGGCCTTTTAATAATTTATTTTAAAGAACTATCTGATATAAATTTTGTTAAACCTCTGAACTAAGACTGGCTGATGTATTTCTTTTTTAACTTTCTTCTGTCATATGGATATTAGAAGGAGTTAGAATGAGAACTGCAGAATATCCAGAGATTTTACTATTGTAAAATTGATGTAGAATAACATTTCAATAACCACAATGCATACTATTCACACTAAATGTAGAGGTCCCAATACCACTCCTTGAATTCATGTTATTTCTCAAAAATGTATTGCTGTCTAGACCAAATTAAAGTTAGATGTTAGATTTGGTAAAGCAGATTATGCTTTATTGTAATTTTCCCCTTAAAAAAAAATCATTTAAAAAAATTTCTGACCTGATCAAAGGTAAAATTATATTATCACTATACTGCCTGCCAGGGAGGTGTTGATTATGGTGTTAGCATCCCTTTCACCTCTCTCTATACAATTTAGGAAACCTATTGTTCACTCTTTCAAAATCTGTTTATGAGAATTATTCTTAGAAATAATACGTACAAAGATTTTCAGACAATAGTGAGAGACAACAGAAGCAATAAAGTATTAATTCATGGAAAACAAACAATATGTTCCCCTAAGAGACTAAAAGAATAGTATCAATGTGAAAATCAATCTTTTCTAATACTTTCAAGAAAAATAAGTTTGATTTGGAAAGGAAACATCAACGGTGATCAGCTTTAGTGAACAGTGTTGGTCCAAGGTGAGCATATGAGTCCTCATGAGACCCTGTATATTTGGAAATTCATTTAATTTGTGGATGATATTTATGGCTAATTGAAGTCTCACAACTTACTACATAGCCTACTGAGGACTTGTTTAAAAATGAATATCATAATTATCATTACTCAATTTTAGTACAATTCCTCCTTGTTATCAGCTCTTTATTTTAGTCTTCATGTCAACACATGATCAGGATGTGCAAAACAAACAGAGAACAAGGGTCACATTTTTAAAATTTGTTTCTGAAGTGTTACGTCTCAGCTCTGTGTTCTTGGGCAACCCTGGCACAGGATGCAGTCTGTCTGACTCACAAAGGACTCACCTCCCCCCCCCCCCTCCCCTCCTCTACCTAAACGAAACTGATTAAGATGCAGTGAGAGACGCACCTAAGACCCTCACCAGATAAGGGTGACAAGAGTGAATCAACTGCCCTAGGTCTCATTTACATCCGAGATGGAACCAGATGACCATTCATTTACATGAGAGATGGAAAACAGAAAGCCTGAAGCAGAAACTGCAGTGAATTCTGGGACCAGAGAAGCAGGAGAGCGCTGCATGATGGGGAATCTGTGCTTCCAATGTTAATCAACCCATGTTCACACACACCCAGCTCAGCATTTATCAAACCAGTTCTAATCTGGATTTGCTAAGGACTTTCCCCCCCCCGCAGACACACACACACAGCTCTAAGTTTAATAGGCATCTCGGGCCGTACATTCCCCAGTCCCACTATGGGAGGCCTATTTAAACTTGATTGACTAAAACTCGGTTGCCGGGTTAGGGAATGCTGAGGCAAGAGACCGAGTCAGAGGTGGTATGGGCAACACTGGAACAATGGTGAAGGGTTCATCACAGCATCCAGCCTGCTGGAGCCCTAATCCCAGCTGTTGTCATATCTTTCCCGAGACGACTGGTGGAAGTCCTCTCCACAAAAGGTTATGAGCACCCCAATAATTGCTTTAAGTCTGTTAAAAGACTATAGTAAGATCTGGAAAAGTCAAGCTAAGCTGAGGCTTGTGCACAACAAGTAAAAATCCAAAATCCTGATGCTGCAAGCTATCTATTGTTCCTGAAGAAACCATGAGATATCCCATCAGTATATCTGCCATCCATAGGAATCTCAAGCTGGCTCCCAAGTATTTGGGTTACTCCCTAATCTTAAGTGTTTCCTGATTATCAATCAGTTTCCTGAGATGGTCCAAACCAGATAACCCCTTGTCAATAGAAAAGACAATGATTTACACTACTGAGGGTGCTTCGAAGCAGCTGAACTGAGGGTATAAAAATCTGTAAGTGTGTGTGCTTAAGAAGAGAAAGAAAGAAAAAGAAGAAGCAGGAGGAAAGAGGGAGAAAAGGAAAAAAAGAAAAAAAACTCCTGTGCTGACACCATCCCCTGTCATTCTTGGCACACTGGAAGAACAGATCGTCTCTCTCTTCAAGGATTGTGCTACGGACTGTGCCTGTCAGCTTTGCAGCCTGAGTACCGTGGACTAGGTGAGACCCCAGTGTTCTCTCTCTTCTGTCTAGGCATAAACTTCTGAACCTGAACTGTATTAGTTAAGCTTGAGCTAAGTTTCCCCAAATACTTAGTGAAACCAGGGTAGTATTGTCATTGTTTGTGTTTGTTTTTCTTTTGCATGTCTATTACTACTAGTACCATTATATATTTCATATGCTTAGCAATAGATAACTTTTATAGGCAAACTGGTAGTAATTGGGTATATTTTTCCTTCTCTGCTTCTCTTTCCTCCCATGCTCTGCAGCAACGCTTCTTTTACCTATGCTAAAGATCCCTGTGAAGCTTAAATTATTGTGGGGTCTGCTCATCAAGAGGCCAAAGATTGGGACGTGCTGAGTTTGAAACACATAAGGGGATCAGCTTGTACAGGCTGATTGACCCAGTTTGACTCAGACGTGCCCTTTTGAACTGAATGCTGGCCCATGAGGGTGTCAGCTGGACACCCAGCCAGATTCAGAGGGATTCTGTTTACCTGTGTGCTTGTGTCTGACTGCATTTTATTGTTGCTCTTATGAACTGATTCTTGGCATATGAGGGTGTCAGCCTGTCCATGCTGATCAGCCCGGCCAGATCAGGCGAGTCATGTTAATTTGTGTGTGTTTGTGTGTGTGACTGATTTGGTGACTGGAGGAACCCAGTCCCATTGAGATTGAGTCCTGCAAGATAGCTCCACTGGGGGTGAGGGCTTGCAGAAGGGAGAAATACAGCTCCGTATAGTAACACAAGCAGCACACTGACAGAATCACCAAGACCCTAGAAACTATCCCTAATAAATGAGCATACCCCAAAGTAATGGGCACATTTGGTAACAAAATTGGTGGAGAATGCGGGCAGCACGTGACCCTAATCACGTGGTAATTGTTGAGTAGTTGCTGCAGAGTGGTAAACTGAGGCACTGATCTGAAAGCTTTACTTTCCTTTTTCTTTTCCTTTTTTCTCTTTTCTTTCTTATCAGACCCAGCTCCTTCAGCTAGGTCCCTCTCTCATAGAACCTCCTGTAACTTTTAAGTTAAGAACTGTGCTGGAATAACTTGAAGACCGTGCTGTAGAGTTAAGAGTTGTACTTTAGAACTAGGATTGTGGAGTAATACTGTGGCAGTGTGGAATCTAAGTGACTGTGTAAAAGAGGCTTTTTGATAGTGATCATTAGTGTGATAAGGGAAATGGAGATGTCTGGAAAAACCCCTTTAGCTGCTCGTTTGAGGCAGGAGAAACCCTGCAGGTTAGAGAGATGGGTAATGAAGAGGGGAAAATGTCCCTGGGAAAAAGGGTGCTTCAAGGGTGAGAATCCCTTGACGGAGGCAGGTTTGAGTTTTGAACAGTATTACAACACTCTTAAAATATCTATTTGCATGTCAAGCTATAGTTTCACTTTCCCTGAAATGGACTGGTTTGTTCTGAATGTGAGTGTTTGTTTTTAAAGAGAAGTATACTACATACAATTGAATTATATTTTGAACAACTTTGAACAACAAAAGAACATTTTTTTCCATTATTCAGAATGAGCAAACAGATAATTTCATGTTTCCATTTTGACTAGTGAAGTGGACATATTACAGGGATGCCAGAGTAACTTATGGAGGCACATAGTTATGCCTTCATTTCTGAGAGCAAACTTGACCTTGGAATGGAATTATTTATCCTGATGTAAGGCTGTACATCCTCCAGAGTAAAAAATATTCTGTCTATATCTCATGTTTCACTTTTCCTTTCCTCTCACATGTCAGCTGATGAATATTGCAAGGACAATAGAATTAGATAAAGACAGATGAGTATTTTCACCTGATTTAACAAATATGATGTTATTCTTAGTTCTAAAGTTGATTAACTATCTCAATATTTGGATTTGTTCAGCAGTGTAAACATGGGGGGAGAGGGCAAAGCTTGGGTGATGCCTAAAGGTAGAGTGTGGCAGAACTGAGCAGGAGGTGCATCACCATTCCATATCCTGTTCCCCATGCACTTCCATCTCCATCCCGAACAGCAAGCAGCGCTGGAAGCAGCATGTGTGTCAGCAAGTGAAGGGCACTTTGGGAAATATAGTCCTATGGAACAAGACATCACCCTATTTTTTGCCACTGAAATCAAAACCTTCAGCAGCAGGAACTTCAGCTGCTGTGTCTGCCTACTTCCCACTACTACAGCCTCCAGAGCCAGAAGGTACAGGGAGGAAGCAGGGGGGACTGCCCTGGGCACAGTGCCTCTGTTTTATATACCATATGTCAAGTATTCAGGTTGTAGTCATATTGGTCTAGAGGAAAAAGCAACCGGGGCTCAGGGTAGAGGTGGTATCTTTTATTAGACCAACACAATTTTTGCAAAAAAAAAGTATTTAATTGCAAACTAATTAAATACTTTGCATTATAACGGAGCCTTACAAGAGAGCTGAGAGACCCCTTACCAGCTAGGAACTCTCTGCCGAGAGGAGTTTTCCATCTCTTGACAACTCTGTGAAATCCTATGAAATATAAACTTTCATTTCTACCCAGGAGAACTTTTACAATCTTTTCTCTGATGCCCAATGAAGGCTGTTAGTGCCTGAAAGCTTGCAATTAAAGACATTTTTTTTTTACAAAAATCTTGTTGATTTAATAAACGATATCACTTCTACCACAAGCCCTGATTGCTTCTGTTTTATATATTCATTGAAGTGTCCTATCCTCCAAGTGCTGTTTTAACCCTCATATATAAATATCGTTATCCCTTGTGGACCAAACAATTTATCAGAATTTCAGATATTGAAATTACAACTGTGGAAGCTTTTAATGATTATGATCCTAGGCTCCCCCTGCCCTGACAGTAAAACACAATGTGATCTGAGGCATGATCTCACAGTCGCACCATTGTCATGCATGTGTGGCATGGCAGGAAGTACTATTATATGGATCACATCAGATCCCATTTCACCTTTACCTGCACATATGGCAGGAATCTGTCTCTTTGGCTTTTTGCTTATTTATCTGTCTCATGGAAAAGTGTTCTGGCTGCAGTTTTCTTCCTGCACACAGCAAAATCAATACCCAGCACCTAATTGTGTAAGTGGGCAGCAGCAACCACAAGATGATTGAATTTAGGATCCTGAGGAAAGGAAGGAAGGAGAGCAGTAGAGTAAGGACCCTGGACTTCAGAAAAACAGACTTTCACTCACTTGAGGAACCGATGGGCAGGATTCTCTGGGAGGCCAGTCTGAGTGGGAAGCGAGTCCGGTAGAGCAGGTTGTATTTTAAAGAAATCATCTGTTTGCTTGCTAATAACAACCTCTTCCATCAGAACTGTCTACAGTATTTCTATGGTCAGAAATTTATTTGAGAAAAAAAAGAATGTTGCAACTGAATATCTGTGGGGTTAGTTTTTCACCAAAACCTATATACTAGAGACGGTAAAAAATTTAATTTAGAAATGTAATAACAGAAAAAGAGGACAGACTTTATATATATAGTTTTGAAGTTTTCTGACACAAAAAGAAAGTAAGTATTTTCCATTCAAGTCTCTTATTTATTTAGAGAAGACCAAGGTGATCAGAAACAGGTGGCATACATTCACCAAGTCATGCCTGGCCAACTTGATTTCCCTGCTGCTCCACAAGCAAGCCCCCACAGAATTTGTAACAGCCCCAGAGTGGTGAGCACCCCACTGGTGCTCCACCACAGGGAGAAAGAATGATCTAGGTAACTATAGGCTGGTTAGCCTCACCTCTATCCTTGGGAATCCTTTGAAAAAATTATTAAGGATCAAATTTGTGGGAGTCCAGTAGGAAAAATAATGCTGAAGGGCAACCAGCATGGCTTCATAGCAGGTAGATCCTTCCTGACTAACCTTGTTTCTTTTTATGACCAGGTCACAAAATGTTTAGATGCAGGAGTTGAGGTAGATGTCATCTACTTGGATTTTAAAAAGGTCTTTGATACAGTGTTGCATTCCATTCTTATAAATAGATTAAGTGGTTGTGACATAGATTATTACACTGCGAGGTGGGTGGAGAATTGGTTTATGGGGTGCACCCAGAGGGGAGGGGTTGATGGGTCATTTTTGACCTAGAAAAATGTGGGCAGTGGAGTTCCCCAAAGTTTGGTCCTTGGACCAGTGCTGTTCAATATCTTCATAGGTGATTTGAATGAGGGTGTGGAAAGCACTATGTCCAAATTTGCAGATTACACCAAATTATGGGGCAAAGTCAACACACTGGAGGGCAGGGAGCAAATTTAGATGGATTGGAGAGGTTGGGAATGTGGACAAAACAGAATAGGATGCAGTTGAACAAGGATAAGTTCAAAGTGCTGCATCTAGGGAGAAAGAATCACCAACACACCTACAGACTGGGAGGTGACTCCTAAGCAGCACAACAGCAGAAAGGGGTCTGGGAGTCATAGTTGACTCCAAAATGAACATGAGTCACCAATGTATATATCTATATCTTATATATAAATATTACATTATATATTTTATGTATATATACACACAATATATGTAATATATATATATATATATATATATATATATTAGTGTAATATATATATATTGTCAATATATATTGTAATCAATAAAATGTGTTTATTGATTACATAAAGCAGATACATAAGCTTGAACGCACCAGTCATACAAACAGACATATGCAAGCAGACATACAAACAGACATAGACAGGCATATAGGCAAAACCACTCCAGTAAGATGTTATAGTCACCAGCAGATGTTAGTCAATATTAGCATTGGATGGCCGGGTCCAGGCTTATTGAGGATTTGAGCGGGGGTATACAGGCATGCATGCATGCCTGTGCTCCTTGAGGTTGCAGAGAGTGGATTCCTGATCTTGGATTGTCTGCATCTCACTTTTATAGGGATTTCAAGTCTTTGTTCAGCATTGGGGTTTTTCCATGCTCAGTTTTTAATTAGAGGTTGTTTCTTCTGGTCATCTCAACTTGAGGTTATTCCAGTAAAGTTGGTATATCCATTGGTATTGCATTCTTGATCTGTGAAGCATTGTGTAGTTGGGATCTTTAGTTCTTTGAAGCATTGTGTTCTTGAAGCATTGTGTAGTTCAAATGGCAGGATATGCAACATTTCTTCTTCTCACTATCTTCTTTGCACCTGATCATAATTAGCTTAATTAGTTTACTGTCTGGTAACTTATAAATTGGTGCCTTGTTGCTTACATAATCAGTTAAATCTTCTTTTGTTTTCATGCAAATAGTTACCATTCTTTCACCATTCACCCTCTCACACAGACACTCACGTACACAGGGCATACAAAGTTCATCTATTCATGTCAAGCAGGGAACAAGCACAAAATGGAGTTTTAGTTGTTCATAAAGTCATAGAGGTTTATCAATTCAATACTATTATGATTTAAACATAATAACTAATATGCACAAATTCATACTACATATGTATATGTGTGTGTTTATTTATATTTAAGAAAAGCAGATATTAAGAAAAGAAAAGCAATATTAGTAAGAAGTGTACCTTATTCTACACATCTGTGCAAGGAAATGAAGAGGCAATTTTGAACAATGAACAAGCTAGCTGCATTGTGAGTCACAGAGAATCGGCTGTTGGTTGCATGCTTTCCTCCCTTCAGAAAGGCAGAGTGTAGGGGTCAGGAATTCACATGCCTTAACTCCACACCTCCAATATGCTAGTCAGCACATCTGTCATAGCATAATTGGGACAACTGTATGTTACCAGCGTAACTAACAGTAACATACTTCCCTGCATGGGGAAGGAGAACTTGGTTGCAAACTCAAAAGGTGTCTTAGAGTATGTTTACACTAGAACCAAAATTATTTTTTAAAAATGTTAAAATTAAATAGCATGTTTTAAAACCTTACTAAAGATAGTCTAACATGCTAGGTACTGATCCAGGGATCTACCATTAATCCTTTTTGTATGGCTTAGTGTTTTTCATTAAAGTCTCTTAACACCAAAAGAGGCAGGTTGTTTATACATGTGTCTAAGGGCTCTGATTTCATAGATTTCATAGACATTAGGGCTGGAAGGGACCTCGGAAGATCATCGAGTCCAGCCCCCTGCCCAAAGGGCAGGAAGTCAGCTGGGTTCATAGGATCTCAGCAAGATAAGCATTCAGTTTGCTCTTGAAGGTGTTCAATGTAGGCGCTTGAACCACCTCCGGTGGCAGGCTGTTCCAGACCTTGGGGGCTCGGACAGGAAAGAAATTCTTCCTTATGTCCAGCCTGAAACGGTCTTGTAGTAGTTTATGACCATTCGACCTAGTCGTCATCCCTTGGGGCGCTCTGGTGAACAAACGTTCCCCCAGATACTGGTGGTCACCCCTAATAAACTTATAGGTGGCCATCAGATCACGCCTGAGCCTGCGCTTTTCCAGGCTAAAGAGCCCTGTAGCTCTCAGCCTGTCATCGTAGGGTCTGCTTCCCTGACCCCTGATCATGCGCGTGGCTCTTCTCTGGACTCTCTCAAGCTTCTTCACATCCTTTTTGAATTGTGGAGCCCAAAACTAGACGCAGTACTCCAGCTGCGGCCTCACTAAGGCCGAGTACAAGGGGAGAATGATGTCCCGGGATTTGCTTGAGAGCAAATTGATTGATATTTCATTGCTTTTACATACCTTTTCTAAGATGCTTTTATGTTACGAAGGTATGGCATAGACCTGAGAGATGAAGATGATCTGGGTAGCACAAGTGTTCGATATTAAGAAAAAGGCTTAGTAACTATAAAGATTGGAGGGAATTTATGAAATATATATAATTTGAAATTTATATCCTATAAATCCTTAATGATAATATTGTTCTATGCTCCTCAATTTAATAATCTGCCATAAATTTTACAGTTCATTACAATAGAAACTAATTACTCTCTTCATACATTTGTCTTCAAATATAAGATGCGAGAAGATAAAAGCAGACAGGCAATTCAGTGGCATAAATTTAGTATATTTAAGTTTTAACAAGTAGCTTTGCAGGCTGTTTTGAAACCAATTGAAGTGGAGCAGAACATTTCCTATCATGTTTCCTTATTGCTGCCAAGAAGAGGAATATCAAATGGAGAGCATGTCAAATTCTGGCAGCTTTCAGTCAACAGAATATAGACAATAATTATTCAATTGACTATTCTTTGCTTACTAAAAATGAAAACAGTAAGTAGGGAAATTCAAAAGCTTTTTATGGGAAAAGCATGATTAGATTTGGTTGAAAGCAATGTCTTGGAAATTTATTTCTCTTCAGATTCTACCTCATGAATTTGAACCTCAAGGATATATGAAGAGAGTGGCTTGTAGTCATCCATTTTCAAATTATATTCTAAACTTTAGCTTGTAAAATGAACAGAAATCAGACCTTACAGCATTTACACATCCCTTTTTTTCATGGAGACATTTCATGTCAATAATTATGGTAAAATTAAATAAAGACATTAAAAGGAATGTCACCAAAACACCCAACAAGAAATCACATTGCAGATATGCGGCAGTGTTCAGATACAATTCCTCGTTTTCATCATCAGCTGAAATATGCAATATTTTCCTCCATTTACAAATTCCTCTGAAATTAAAAAGGCCTGTTAAACTGTAGTCTCCTTATGGTCATTCTCGAATCATGGATTAGGCACACAAAACTCATGTGATGGGCTTACAGCCAGAAACTTCTTTTTTTAAATGGTCATCTCTTAATATATGTACTGAACAAAGGTTTCAATGTGTTTATTGTACACTTGCTTCACATTGTCAAGCTAACCAAAATGATAAGTATTAGAAACATATGTAACTAAATCTTAGTTTTTGATATAATTATTTGTTTTCATGTAAGATATAGAGTAGGGCTGTGCAGAGCTTTGGTCCCTGATTCAAATCGGCAGAGATTTGGCCTAATTCAGTGGCCAAATCTCTGAATCAAATCAAAGGATCCTTTAATCTCTCTGAATTGTATCAGAACCCTCTGAATTGATTTGGAGAGATTTGGAGATAGACACAGCTTTAAATGTTTTTTTCTACATACCTCTAGGTACTAGGCGGCTCATGAATGCTACAATGCTGGGGTACATGGAGTGTCCCACAGAAGTGTGGTGGGCTCTCCAGAATGCTCAACAGCAGACCCAGAAGTGAACCAGAAGCACTTCCAGTCCACGTCCAGGTCTGCCAGGGAGCACATTGGGGACCCCCCACACATCCCCCTGGCTCAGTGACTGGTACCTCCTGGGTCTGGGGAGACACCCAGCCCCCTCCCCCGAGCTTATTGCCAAGCTGATGGGGTGCAGGGGGGGAGGACCCAGCACGCTCCTTGGCAAACCCAGAAGTGGACCATAAGTACTTCCAGTCCATTTCTAGGTTTGCCACTGAGCAAGTGGAGAGCCCCCATACTCCTGTGGGACATTCTATCCTTCCCAGCCTCGCAGCATTCAACAAGCCATGCCTGGTACCTCGAGGTACATAGAATAAAACATTTAAAGCTATGTCTATGTCTGAATCGCTGATTCTCCAAATCAGAATCAAATCTTCAGATTCGGATTCAGCTGAATCGAATCAGGGACAGTGATCTGAATTAACGAATCAAATCACTGTCCCTGATTCAGGCCGAATCCAAATCCAAATTGAATAGGGCTCGCTTCGCACACCCCTAATATGTTGTCCACCTTGAATGTATATGTAAAGTAAGTTACTAGAGTTCCCTCTCTACCAACATAAGAAAGAAACAATCACAGTATTATAAGCAAGAAACAATCACAGTATTTCTTGCTCCATAATCAGGATTTCATAAATCACTTGTTCCAGATATTAATTCAAAAGGAATTATGGGGCTGGAAGGGACCTTGTGAGGTCATATTTTTTCAGCCCCTTGCTCAAGGCAGTATCATCCCATAGTAAAGCATCCCAGTCAAGTATCTAACTGGCTTATGAAAAAATCTATGAATAGAGATTCCACAACTTTAGATGCCTGTTCCAATGTTTAACCACTCTTACCACTCTGGTAATTCCACCTAATCTCCACCTAAATTTTCTTTGCTACAATTTGAGACCAATGCTCCTTTCCTATTCCCTATAACAACAGAGAAAAGCCCATCTCCATCCTCTCTGTCATTGTCCTTTAATTATTAAGTGTTATCCCTGTTCAGTCTTCCCATCTCTATACTAAATAGTCCTAGCTGTTCAATAATTTCTTCATAAGTCATGCCTCCTAGGCCTCTAGTTATTTTTTAAATCTCTTCTGGACTCTCCAATCTCTCCATACCTTCTGAAGTATAGGACCCAACACTGGACAGAGTACACCAGGTGGGGTGTAGAGACAAAGAATCAGTTCCCTTGATTTAAAAGTGACACTCCTGTTGATATAACCCCCTGTATGTTGTTAGCTGTTTTGCAACAAGAGTACACTGTTAGTTCATATTCAGCTTATGGTCAACTGTAACCACAAGATCCTCCTCTGCAGTACTACGATCTATCCACCGCATTTGTGCATACAATTATTCTATCACAAGTGCAGGACTTTGCACTTTTCCTTGTTGAATTTTATCTCAATGGTTGGGACCATTTCTCTAGTTTATACAAGTCATTTTGGATCCTAGTTTTACCATCCAGGGTGTTTACACCTCCACCCAACTTGGTGTCAAAAGGAATTATATTAAGTGTTTTGCTAAGCACTCAAATCCAACATCCAAATAATTAATGAAAATGTTAAACAATAACAGCGTAGAACAGCCTCCGTAGTGAATTCCACTTGATCCATCCTCCCAACTAGACATTAAGGCATTGATGACTACTACTACTTGCTGAGCATGATGATCTAACGAGTTATGTATCCACCTTACAGTACTTTTATCTAGTCTCTATTTCCTTAGCTTATTAATGAGGATGTTGTGGGAGATAGTTTCAAAAGCCTCGTTAAAGTCAAGGTAGACTATGTCCCCTGCTCTTCCCATATCCACAGCATCTGTCACTTCATCATAGAAGGAAATCAAGTTGGCCAGGCATGACTTGGTGAATGTATGCCACCTGTTCCTGATCACCTTGGTCTTCTCTAGGTGTTTTGAAATGGATTCCTTGAGGACCTTCTTCATGATCAAGTACTGAGTTTCAGAGGACTTGGTTTGTAATTCCCCTGATCCCCCTTCTTTTTTTGAAAGGTAGGCACTATATTTGCCATTTTCTAACTATTTGGGACTTCACTTGAGCACCATGATTTCTCAAAAAGTATAACCAATGGCTTTGAAATTAAGTATTTAATGCAATACACATTTCTTCTTTGTAAAATCAAGTAATTTGGCTTACGAGAACTACATGATAACATTTTAAAGAATTATTTTTGCTATTTTAAGTGTGATTATTCATATCAATCAGTTATGAATTACATTCTTACAATGGCATCTTTACCTCATATAAGAAGCATACAAAATATAATAAATATGATACAGATAATAAAGAACTGACAATTTAGGGGGGTTGAGTAAATGCAGTTCTCTGAGTATGACTGCTTGACCTTAGACATGTTTATGACAATTCTAATATAATAAAAGCCTTGATCTGTCTGTCATTCTGTCTGTCCATAATGCTCCAGACCAACTGCACATGCACCGCCAAGGTCCATAATGCTCCAGACCAACACCGCACATGTTGAATGACTGTGAGGGCCTATAGTATTATGGACAAAGGGGGTGAGAGAATGAGGGAGCCACTGTGCTGCCACCACCCCCACCCCAATGGCAGCTGACAAGGAGGGGGAAACAGCAGGGAAGCAGGGAGGGAGGGAGGGAAGACGTGGGGTGGGGGGTGGGGCGCACGGGGCTGGATGCAGGGGGGGTGCATGAGGCCGAAGCCAGGGGGGTGGGTGGATGCAGGGATCATGGAGGGGGGGGAGGGGGGCTCATGGGGCTACAGCCAGAGTGGCGGCACCACAGGGCACTGGGTGGCAGTGCTCTGTCCTCACCTGCCCCCCTTCGTTCATGATGGGCAATTTGTTGGTTACTTATAACACTATAATTAAGTAATTATAGATAATTACATGCTGATTAGTTGCAAATACCTGGCCTGAGAAATATGGAGCAAGGGGAAAGTTCATTTCCAGTGTTAAAATTAATAAGCAGATGATCCAAGACCTCAAAAAAGAGTTAGGCTAATAAAAAAATCAATCCCAATATTGGCTATAACAGCTATCAAAATAACAACATACATCATATAAATTCATAAAATTGACCTACATTCACACTTACGTCATCTAGTAAGCGTGCTGAAGGAGTTCGGTGCACAGGTGGTATTCTCTTCCATCCTACCAGTGAGCGGACAAGGAAGACGGCATGAGAACTGCATCCGAGAAACCAACTGGAAGCTTTGGCAGTGGTGTCTCGAGGCAGGCTTCGGCTTCCTGGACAATGACCCGCATATCACGATGAGGGACATGCTCAGCTGGGATGGGCTTCACCTGTCCCCCAAAGATAAGCGTGTGTTTTCTTCTAGGTTGGCGGATCTCCTCCGGCGGGCTTTAAACTAGGCTCATCGGGGGGAGGGGAGTACAAGGCCAGGGGAAGCTGTGGACCATCAAACCATGTGGCACCCACAAGGACAGACCAGCCTGAAGAAAGAGAGCATTGGAAACCTGAAAGCCATGGGGAGACCAGCACTACAGAACAGGTAAGAAACAAGAAGGTAAGAAACAATGGGCCCCTTGGGACTCGGAGAGGGGGGGCGGCAAAGGCACCAGTCGCAGGGCTCAAGTGCCTATATACTAATGCTAGGAGCATGGGGAACAAGCAGGATGAACTAGCTCTCCTGCTTGCACTAAACACCTATGACTTAGTGGGGCTAACAGAGACCTGGTGGGATTCATCCCATGACTGGGCGGTACATATTGAGGGCTATAGATTGTACAGAAAGGACAGTTCGGGGAAGAAAGGGGGGGGGGTTGCACTTTGTCAGTGATCAATATACATCAACCCTCATCAAGACAGAATCCAAGGTTGAGGAAGTAGAAGGATTGTGGGTTAGGCTACATGGGGGGCAAGGAGAAAGGGATTTGGTGGTAGGGGTCTGCTACAGACCCCCACACCAAGGGGAAGAAATAGATGCGGGGCTCCTGAGGCAACTCTCAGAGACCATAAAAGCTAAAGAGGCGGAAGTCATGGGGGACCTAAACTACCCGGACATCTGCTGGGAGACACAGACAGCAAAGTCCCACCGCTCACGCAGGTTTCTAACCTGTGTACAGGACATCCACCTGACACAGGAGGTACATGATCCCACTAGGGGGAATGCCATACTGGATCTGGTATTGGCAACAAGGGATGACATGGTAGGGGACCTCCAGATCGGTAGCCATTTGGGAGACAGTGATCACCTAATAATAGAATTCAACATAAGACGTCGAGTGGGTAAAGTAACTAGTAGGGTGAAAGTGCTAGACTTTAGGAAAGCTGATCTCAATGAACTCAGGCGATTAGTCAAGGACGCATTGCAGAGTAGGAGTTTTGAAGGGATGGGAGCCCAAGAAGGGTGGCTGTGCCTTAAGGAAACAATCCTTTGGGCACAAAGCAAGACGATCCCCGAGCGAGGCAAAAGAGGAAAAGGGGCCAGGAGGCCTCCCTGGCTGACCGCAGAAATCCAGGGCAGCCTAAGGGCCAAAAGGGGAGCACATAAGAAGTGGAAACAAGGTGAGATCACTAAAGATGAATATACCTCCTCTGCTCGTGCTTGTAGGGAGGCAGTTAGACGGGCCAAAGCTACCATGGAGCTAAGGATGGTAACCCAAGTAAAAGACAACAAGAAATTGTTTTTTAGATATATAGGGAGTAAAAGGAAGGCCCAGGAAGGAATAGGACCCCTGCTAAATGGGCAGAAACAATTGGTGACAGACAGGGGGGACAAGGCTGAACTCCTCAACGAGTTCTTTGCCTCAGTGTTCCTAAGCGAGGGACACGACAGGTCTCTCACTGCGGTTGTAGAGAGGCAGCAGCAAGGCGCCAGACTTCCATGCGTAGATCCTGAGATGGTGCAGAGTCACTTGGAAGAACTGGATGCCTTTAAGTCGGCAGGCCCGGATGAGCTCCATCTGAGGGTGCTGAAGGCACTGGCCGACATCATTGCAGAGCCACTGGCGGGAATATTTGAACGCTCGTGGCGCACGGGCCAAGTCCCAGAGGACTTGAAAAGGGCTAGCATGGTCCCCATTTTCAAAAAGGGGAGGAAGGAGGACCCAGGCAACTATAGGCCAGTCAGTCTCACCTCCATCCTTGGCAAAGTCTTTGAAAAAATTATCAAGGCTCACATTTGTGAGAGCCCAGCAGGGCAAATTATGCTGAGGGGAAACCAGCACGGGTTTGTGGCGGGCAGATCGTACCTGACCAATCTAGTCTCTTTCTATGACCAGGTTACGAAACGCCTGGACACAGGAGGAGGTGTGGATGTCGTATACTTAGACTTCAGGAAGGCCTTCGATACGGTATCCCACCCCATACTGGTGAACAAGTTAAGGTGCTGTGACTTGGATGACTACACAGTCCGGTGGGTGGCGAATTGGCTAGAGGGCCGCACCCAGAGTGTCGTGGTGGATGGGTCGGTCTCGACCTGGAAGGGTGTGGGCAGTGGGGTCCCGCAGGGCTCGGTCCTTGGACCGATACTCTTTAATGTCTTCATCAGTGACTTGGACGAGGGAGTGAAGTGTACTCTGTCCAAGTTTGCAGATGACACAAAGCTATGGGGAGATGTGGACACGCCGGAGGGCTGCGAACAGCTGCAGGCAGACCTGGATAGGCTGGACAAGTGGGCAGAAAACAACAGGATGCAGTTCAACAAGGAGAAATGCAGAGTGCTGCACCTAGGGAGGAAAAATGTCCAGCACACCTACAGCCTAGGGAATGACCTGCTGGGTGGCACAGAAGTGGAAAGGGATCTTGGAGTCCTTGTGGACTCTAAGATGAACATGAGCCGGCAGTGTGACAAAGCCATCAAAAAAGCCAATGGCGCTTTATCGTGCATCAGCAGATGCATGACGAATAGGTCCAAGGAGGTGATACTTCCCCTCTATCGGGCGCTGGTCAGACCGCAGTTGGAGTACTGCATGCAATTCCGGGCGCTACACTTCAAGAAGAATGTGGATAACCTGGAGAGGGTCCATAGAAGGGCAGCTCGTATGGTCAAGGGCCTACAGACCAAGCCCTACGAGGAGAGACTAGAGAAATTGGACCTTTTCAGCCTCCTCAAGAGAAGGTTGAGAGTCGACCTTGTGGCTGCCTTTAAGTTCATCACGGGGGCACAGAAGGGAATTGGTGAGTATTTATTCACCAAGGCGCCCCCGGGGGTTACAAGAAACAGTGGCCACAAGCTAGCAGAGAGCAGATTTAGATTGGACATTAGGAAGAACTTCTTCACAGTTCGAGTGGCCAAGGTCTGGAATGGGCTCCCAAGGGAGGTGGTGCTCTCCCCTACCCTGGGGGTCTTCAAGAGGAGGTTAGATGAGCATCTAGCTGGGGTCATCTAGACCCAGCACTCTTTCCTGCTTATGCAGGGGGTCGGACTCGATGATCTATTGAGGTCCCTTCCGACCCTAACATCTATGAATCTATCTATGAATCTATGAGTATCTTTCTGAAAAACACCAAAGTTCATGAATAAAATCAAGAGACTTGCCAACTGTGGTCTTACGTTTATTATAAATTGCACAGATATGCTTTACCTACTGTGACCTCATGATAATAGAATCATAGAACAGAATCACAAGGCTGGAAGGGACCTCAAAGGAACATCGGTTCCAGCCCCCTGCATGAGAAGGGAAGACATCTGGGATCAGGTGACCATAGCCCAGTGACCTTCCAGTCGTCTCTTAAATACTTCTAGAGTAGATGACTGCATCACCTCTGTAGGGAGCTTGTTGCATAGTCTGAACATCCTAATTGTGAAGAAGTTTTTCCTAATGTTCAGCCTGAAACTATCCTCCAAGAGTTTGTGGCTGTTGTTTCTAGTTTTTTACCAGGGCATCCTGGTGAAGAGTTGTTCACTTGAGCCCCTAATGTATGCCTCTGATATAGCAGTAGGCTTCAATCAGGTCCCCTCTCAGCCTTCTTTTCTCTAGGCTGAAGAGTCCAAGATCCCTCAGCTTCTCCTTGTATGACTTGCCATACAAGTCCCTGATCATATGGGTGGCCCTTCTCTGGACCCTCGTGAGCTTTAGCACATCCTTGTTGAAGTGCAGCACCCAGAACTGGATGCAATACTCCAGCTGTGGCCACTCCAATGTTGAGTAAAGTGGGAGAATCACTTCTTTGGTTTTACTGGAGATGCATCAATTGATGCATGCCACAGTTTTATTGGCCCTAGCAGCTACTGCACCACAGTGTCAGAACATATTCATGCTGGGGTCTATTATTGCCCCCAGATCCCTTTCATTTGTAGTGCTGGTCAGGTTAGTGATGCCCAGCCTGTAGGTGTGTTGGGGGTTCTTCCTTCACAGATGCAGCACTTTGCATTTCTCTACATTGAACCTCAACTGGATCTGTTCTGCCCAACATACCAGTCTGTCAATTGCTGCTTGTATCTTCAGCCTATCTGCGGGTGAGTCTGCACAACCCCATATCTTAGTGTTGTCCACAAACTTGGCTTTTCACCACCTCATCCAGGTCATTGATGAAGATATTGAATAGTGCCGGGCCAAGTACTGACCCCTGGGGTATGCCACTGCCCACATCTCACTAGGATGACACCTATCCATTCATTTGGAGTCTCTGCATCCTACCCCACAACCAGTTTCATACCCACTTGACAGTCCCAGAGTGAGCTCAATATCTTCCAGGTTGCTGATCAGTACCTTGTGGGATACCAGGTCAAAGGCTTTCTGAAAGTCAAGGTATATGATGTCAACTGTTTTTCTTTCATCCAGGTGACAACTCACCTGATCATAGAAAGAAATGAGGTAGGTCAGACAAGACCTGCCCATGACGGAGCCATGCTGGCTGTCATTCAGTATCATGCCTTCTGTAATTTTGTCACATATAGCCTCTTTGATTAATGTTTCCAGGATTTTCCCTGGAATAGAATTTAAGCTAATTGACCTGTAGTTTTCTGGGTGTTCCAGCTGCCAGCGGAGGGTTCAGGATTGATTGAGAGTGTGGTCAGGGGGTAGAAAGGTAAGAAAGGTTTATTGACTTAACAAAAACACAACTACACATAGTAACCAGACAAACAATGACAGACAATAATAATTTGTGTTGGCAACTTATCAGCAGTCCCTATGATGCCTGATGTATGACAAGTTTCTCTTTCCACAAAGGTCCGCGAAGTCAGGTGACCCCAATCAGTGCTGTCTGAGAGGAAGGACACTGGTATTCAGTCCTTGGGCTCCTTGAGATCCATGGGCCCACTGATTCAGGTCAACAGCTAATTAATCCCTTTCACAGAGCTGTATCTTCCTTCTGAATGATTTCTGGATGTGCCAGCCCATTTATAATTTCTATGCTGTCTTGATAAGTTACAGCCACTCAGATTCTTTTTACTTCAACTGTCCTTAGACTGACCAATAACAGTACAAGCCTTGCATTTTTTTGATAAGCTTAATTTTAACTATGCCACAAGGTCTTACTACTTCAAAGCTTTGCTAAATTTACTAGGTCTTACTTTATACAAGGCCTTACTACATCTTAAACTTTGATTAGGCTCTTAGCAACAACATATGGCTTAATATTTAAACAAATGACAGAAAAACACTTGGTTTCTTCATAGAGCCTTCAGCAAGCACCTTTATCACACAGACATAATTTTCAGCTGTCATGCCGGGTCTTTATGCTTCCCCTTCTTGAAGATGGGCACAACATTGGCCCTCTTCCAGTCTTCTGGGATTTCTCCCAGAGGATGATGAACTATAATGATGAAATATGATTAAATATATGATGAAATATAAAACCGAAGCTCTGTCCACTCCCTGCCAGGGTGAAGTGCGAAAGTACAGACCCTACCTCACAGTCTGCATATAAAGTTGAGAGAGTACCAATACAGATGTGGGGTAGTGTTAGTTGCCATTTTAACTGTGTTGATGCCTGTTGCAATCTGATTCTTCCAATTTTAACTATACAGCATGATTTATGTACTGGGTAATCTTTCTCAAGGCAGAGACTGGAGGGTGATTCTTAAGTCTTGTCTACTTAAGAAAGATAGTTGGTTGAGTTGAAACTTTAAAGTTGTTTGGTTTAATGCAAAAGTTTGTATGGCTGTGTGTTTTTTATTTCTTATTTTGATGTGCATTAAACTGATTCCTATGTTATACTAGTTAAATTTAAGGCATGAATTGCAAATTGTTGAAATGAAATTAAAATGTCTCCACCAATTTAAAATTCATGCCTTAAATTTAACTAGTGCAACATACTGGTAGAAAAGTCCATGTTTTATTCAAACTAGTTTCTTCTTCTTTATGCTAAATAACAGATGTCTTCAAATCAAAGATGAGGGATAATCCTTCCCTTCCTATCCTAACTAGCCATCTTCCTGCTTCCAGAATATTTCATAAACCAAGGTTGCAGGGGACAAGGGCATAACAGTCACAAGACTTCTGAAAATAAAATGAGTTCCTAGAACAGGTAAATTTGTTTGACAATTGTAATGAGTATTCAGCTACCTGCACTTTTTGAGTGGCACAAAGTAGCAAAATCAGTCCTACTACTTTAGCCCCAAATTATAAGACACTAGCAAAGAAGACATGGTAGGACTGCAAAGATGTGGAAGAGAGTTTGACAGAGCAAGGACATTCACACTACAGTGTATTCTTCCACATTTTAATTGACCCCAGAATTCAGAAAGAAAACAGCACTACTCAACATCTTTATAAAAATTAATTCATTCAGATTATTTTGCTATTATTAACTTTAATGCCAGAAATTTGTTCCCCTTGGTGATTTTGATATTCACAGAATTAGCATTAATGACTACAACCCAATGAATTTCTATCACTGTTAAGATTCATTACATCTATGGTATCATTTTCAGCTCTAGTCATTTACTCAATCTCAAAGATATACTGTAACACTTTTCCAGTAAATCAAATAGTTACCTAATCCCTCTTTGATCATTTTATAGTAAACTGTGAAGTTTATTTCCAGAAGGCTCATTGTTAACTGTGAAGAATCTGTAAATTATTTATCTTCAAGAAGCTAGTTTAATGCTGATTTATTTGACAGGTCCTTTTTATGTGATAGTTTTAATTAAGTTTTCCAAAGATTACCAAAAGTACATCTTTTTTCACACATCCTTAACTGGAAAAAGAAAAAGAGATGTGATGCAAGATTTGAAATGCTAAGTTTCATAGCATCCCCATATCCTGAAAAACATTCCAGTGGGCAGAGGAAGGGATCCTTCAGAAATGCAACTAGAACACTTTGAAATAAAAAAGTCAGCATTATGTGTTTCTTCTTCACATTTGAAAATGTTCCATATTTAATTTGTATTACAAAATACTGCCATAGTGGACACCAGCCAACTGTATGCATATAGTATATTATAATAGTAGTCAGGTCCATCATTTTGATAGACTACAGGAGACTGCATTGCTTCATTGTACCAACAGATTCTCCTTTCAGAACTACTTTTGAGTTCAGAACAGATCAGACTGCAAAGAGAAAGAAGACAGCTAACTATCCATTCAGCTTCATTAATGACAGGAGACTCTAGTTTATGGGGACCCAGTCTACCCCCCTACCAGTGCCATAGCAAGGGGGGCGGTGAGTGGGGTGACCACCCTGGGCACTGAAGCAAAGGGGCACCAATAGGTGCTGCCCAGCTGGGGTGGGGCATGGGACAGAGTTGTAAGTGGCTCTTTTGTGGGGGGAGCAGGGACAGGGGGATGGTGGCTCCCTCCACTGCATGCACTCCCAAGCAGGCATGGTGGGGGGTGTCCCCAGTATCACTGTGCAGGGTGAGAGTGGGTTGCCAATGTGGGCTTTGCCCCAAGAGCCAAACTTCTTTGCCACGGCATTGCCCCCTACCCTGTTTCTCCGCACCCTCCCTAGACCCCACTCCTGGGCCCCTCTGTACCCTGTGACCTGACTATCTGGCATGTGCTCTTCAGGCTGTTTGCATGGGGTTGCACCCCTGGAGGGTGGGAAGGTCACACACCTGGGAGACAAGAAGGGAACTTGGCTTGGTTCTAAAACTGCCCCCTGGGCAGTAGAGTTCAGGGGGTGGAAAGTTTGTTGACCAAGATCAGAAGGGTGGGGGACAGGACACTGTATCCTGGGATACTGAATGACTGCAACTTGGGTGGCTTATCTGGGGTGAGTGGCCACACCTTACTAGAACACAAACTGGGAGCACAGATCAGAGATAAACCTGCCCTGGAAGGGCATAACTTAAGCTGCTTCAAGTGTGCTTAAAACTAATTTCAGATGTTAATGTGTGGGTAAGGTAGGGACTAAGAATTGCAGGAGCTGCCTAAAATTAATGTTCAACAAGGTCCTAACTATCTGTCTTTTTCTCTAAACATTTTTCTGGTCTTGTGTTAAAGTATTTTGGCTTGGGCTCATCATGGAGATAAGTATTGGCTATAAAATCTTCTTTAAAAATGCCCAAGTATATACCAAGAACTTCCTGAAGTGAAAGTTTCTTGACTGAGGATATTTGAAAATTTTGTCCCAATTCCATTTTAATTCTTGCGACCAGTCTTGCCTATCCAATGTCCTTCTCTCAAATCATTATATCAATGGTATGTGGGGTAAGATTTTGGTTTTTCTTTTTTGCCATTCTTTTTTGCCAGATAGGGTTATTTTATATTTTACAGTGACAAGCTCAGAACCTCTTATCTGGACAGGTCATTCTGTATAGAGTGGGTGTTGCATTTAGTAGTGTGTTATTTCCTGTGTTATACTATGGATGTACATATTAATTGATCACTGGAGGTGAAATCTTTGTCTATTTCCATGGGTATAAAATAATTAAACCCTTCTGTTATCTTTCTTCCTTTCTTTTCTTCTACTTTTTTGAGATCTACCTAACATGGTTTTAAGATGTTGGTTGATAGAAACCTCTGTCCAATCTGGAGACATTCATCACACTTTGCCATTTTACATTTTCAAATTGATGCAGAATGAGCTCCCATTTGGTGGAAATACATCTCTGATGCTTCTACATCTTCCACCTGGCTTCTTATTTTGTTTACTGAGTCAGTTTTGTTTTCTGTACATTTTAAGTATACATTTTCTAAATTCTTCACTGTTGTTTTTATTGCTGTTGCTAATTTGATTGCTTTGGGCCAGTTTAAGTTCCGTTCTACCAGCAATCATCTTTGAATTCTCTTATAATTGATACCACAAATAAACTGTCCTGCAGCATATCCCCAAGCACAATTCCAAATGAGGAATGTTCAGTTAATTCCTCCCCCTTGCCCTCCCCCCTGCCATTCTGCCTTATAGCTGCAGTTTCACTTTGCCTGATTGTCTTGGTACAAATCCTGAAATAGGCTATTGAAGTATTTGGCTTTGCTGTGTAGGGTTCTGAAAATTTTCTGCAGGTCTTCTAAAGCATTATCCCTTGGTTCCTGAGATTGTAACACATTCCATAAGAGGAAATGTTTTACTACTAGACACTGAGGAAATTTATTATGTCTTGATCTCATATTTAATAATATAGTAGTTCTATTTTTCAACATTTCTGATAATTCTTATTTTCTGCATCAGACTCCACAGTTTCCCACAACTTCCCATTCTTATGTTTTCATTGGCCTCATATGAGGCATGTTTACATGGGTCACTGACTGTGCTGTAGCCAAATATTACTTCACAGTAGCATGTCACAGCACTAACAGTGCTAATCAGTTACCATGCAATATTATTAGGCTACTGTGCAGTAGTGTCCCTAAAAAAGTGTTTGCCAGTGCTACTGCACAGTAACTCTAGTTACTGCACATTTATTTAGTACTTAATTATACAAGTACTAAATAAGTCTGCAGTAATCACTGGGCAGTAGTGTCTCATGTAGATGTGCCCACTGACATTCAGATTGTCCTGGAAGTGTTGCCATTTTCCCAAGGGAAACCACAAATGTACAGATGTTCAGGATTTTTATCCCAGAGTAAAACTGGGTGCTCCAGGAGAAGAATAACCAGGGAACAACCAGGGTTAAATTACTTTAAGACCATCTGGGAGACCATGTCTGTACATGCTGTGGCTTCTCTCAGAAGAGAACTTAGTCCTACAGCATCCTGCCTTTCCCCTCCGCCCTCTACCCAAGTGTCACTTGGTGGACTCTGCTGCTTCAGCAGGTTGGAGAACACATTCTCTTCACAATTTCCTCATGTGCTGTACAGAAATACAGGCTGCCAAAAAGCAGTCTAAAGTCAGCCAATCAGAGTTGCCTTATGCACTACTGCAATTAGTCTCCAGGAAGACTAAGGGAGCCAACAGAGCACTCTGAGATGAGTGCATAGGGCCCTCCAGCTGCACAGCCAGTATTAGCATTGTGAGCTCTCCACTCTTAGAGCCTCAACATTCAAATCTCTGTACACGTGATTCTGAGTAAGTTTTTCTAGTAGGAGAACAAACTTGGGAGAACCTTTTTAGTTTATTTGAATGTGTATATCCCAGCCATTGTTTCCAGTTTTGTAGACTGTTTAATTCAATAGAAACAAGACTCTGTTTATACTTCTGCAGGCAGGAAACCCAGTGCTTTATTAACTTGAGTTGAAAATTGTGTGAGCAGAGGAAAGGGGGGAAATAAATGCCATTTACAAATCAGGAAGTAAGTGAAAAATGAATCATGGTTCTCTTTCATGTTATTCTGGATGATCAGATTTCTTAATGGCTGTTTTTCTACACTGAGGCAAAAGTAACTTAAAGGAAAATGAAAGTGTTTTGGAAAAAGGTGTGGGGTTAATGAGGCCTTAGAAGTAGGATTTTTATGGTGGAAAGCTGTGTTTATGTTCTGACAATAGGAAGGAAAATAATGAATGAGTAAATAGAGTGTTGAGAGGAAATGAAGGAACTGGGGAGAGTGAGTTGAGAATAAAAAGGAAAGAAACACCATGAAGAAGGATGGAAGGAAGGAGAGAGAGAGAGGTGCAAGGTAGAGACTAATGGGCCATGTCTACACGAGACACTGACTGTGCAGTAGTCTGTGACTACTGCACAGTAATATCTCAAGGTAGAAAGCATGATGCTAATGTGCACTAGTTTTAGCCTAATGCACAGCCAGCAACATAAAAATGCTATTCAGCTTTACCACTGTACAGTAACTGTGGCTTATTCAAGTACTAAATGACTGCACAGTCATTACTCATATAGTGTCTCATATAGTGATGCCATGTTGTGACACAGAGTACAGACTAATGTTGAGAAAAGGGAGAATCAAATGTGGAGATACAAGTCATGATTCTATGATGGTAAGGAAGGGCTTATGGTAAAGGAAATGGCAGAGAGAGACCCAAAGAAGAGGAATGGAGCCAATAGCAGAAAGGCACAAAAAAGCAGATAAAAAGATTCTGGCAAAACAAGGCATTTTAAGATGGATGGAGCTGGCAGATGGAGAGGAACATGTCGAGAAAGCAAGGAGAACTAGAGTAAAGAAGTAAGAATGAAAAAGAAAGATATTTACACTCATTTTGAAGTAGGACCAATTGTTTTAATGCAAACAGGGCAGAGTACTAGTTAGGCACACTTTGGGTCAGCTGAGGTAAATTAGTATAACGGCTTTGAAAGTTAAGGCAAATGCAAGAATCTGCACCTTTGTGTTTTTTCCTGTTTTCCTTCATAAAATACTCTGATGGGGCTGATGTGTGCATGTGGATACGGGTAGTATTTTCCAGATAGTTTTGCATCTTCAAAGACAGACTGGCATTATAGCTGAAGCTGTTGGGATGTTGACAGCAGTTTCACTGATTGTAGTTGTTCATGCTGGGATGTTGGCACTAGGAGGCTGAAAGATCTTTGGAGAAGAGCCAGAACTGGAGCTCACAATTTCTGATTGTCTTTCTGCTGCTCATCATCATACTCAATAAAGATGCTGAAATTTTTTTATGTCCAGAAATCCACATTAATTGGGTTATAGGAGGTGTGTATCGATGTCACTAAGCCTTTTGCTCAAGCATTTTCTAGCACTCTGAGATAGTATATATTGCAGACTGCTCTCTTGATGTATGCTTACTTTGTAATACATAGGCATTAAGCTTTTAACCATGTTTGTTATCTGTGTACATGCTGAGCAGATGATTAATTGCTAGATTACAAAGAATGCCTTGATCTTGGAATATTTTATCCCTGCTGTCCACTGAGACTGACACTAAAACAACACACCATTACAGAAATATGTATACATGGCAATCAAATTATTTTTCATACCCTGCCTTCTTTAGCTGGAGCAAAGAAGAACTAAATGTTTACAATTTATAGTGCACAGGTCCTGCAAAGGGCACGTCAAATTGCAAATCACACAGTAGCAAACCATAATACTGCTGCAACTATCTACCATCTAGCCCACATAATCTCTTGTATAGCTGTAACAAGGAGTTGTAACAGATTCAGTACAGCACTAACTACCGTGGAACAGCCTGTGCAGTGTGCAATATTTATCAGTTTGAACTATGGTTAGGTATTTGAATTTGACTTGTCAAATAAAATTAAATCAAATATTGTTAAAAAATTGTAAAAAAAAATGCCAATACATCCAAATAATACACAGAAAAGGCACATATTTTTCATTAGTAAATGTGTTAAAAAACAGGGGGGAAATCATATTTCTGTCAAGAAAACTACAAAAAAAAATTGGCTTTTTTTTGTAAAATGGCTATCAACTTTGACAGATCCAAAAATATGCAAATTGGCCAGTCAATTGACTGGCTTGCTAGCCCTAATTTGAATAGCCCCAAAAGCTGCTCAAAGGATCCTACTAGAGTTGGGTACCCAAATGCTACTGTTTCAATTACCGTTGAATACCATGGGCTTCTTTGAAAATCCTAGCTCATTTGATCAGACTGCTGCCATTGTCTGTGTTAATCTGAATAACCTGGGTGAGCTAGCAACCTACTAATGGAAACACAACATGACTCAGCTTCATGCCATGCAAGAAACATACTTCTGTGCCAGACATATGCCTACTGAACTGGTCTGGAAAGTACACTCCACATTAGTCCTTGACTTCGTGGTACATTTGTGAACCTTTGAGACCACAGGAACAGAAATGGTGCAAAGTAATTTTGCCTTCTGTTCTGGACTTAGCTAAATTTGAAAGAAGCTTATGAATTCTTGTGATATTTGTATTTGGTTTAAAAAAAATATTAACCTGATATTAAAACAAGTGAGGTATGAAGTCATGGATCTTTGGAAGTTCACTGATCTTTGAAAGCAGTGAATATTCTCACAACGGAAACAATGCATGTGCCAATGACCGCTAACATAACTAGGAGTGGGCAACGAGCCCTCAAGTTCCAGGTACTGATTTTGAGGGAGCACAAGTATGATGGCCGAGCCATCACTACTGCCCCAGCTGTCACTCCTGCCCAGGGCATGGAAACAGCTTATACGCTTCAGCCAATGGCACGCTTAGTTATTTGTGCAAACAATTATACAATGTTCATTTCTAGTTATGGTAGTTGTGCGCATTTGCAGCACAAAAAAGCAGGGCACATTTTCTATTATGAGACAATTTATTGACAATCCCATATTTAAACATTTCTATCAGAGACACATACATGCACACACATACACACAATTCAATATGTATTTGAATTATTTACAGGGGGCAGTTTTCCCAGGTGACATACAGCTAGTTAATACATTTATTAAAACTTTCCCCTAAAGCCAAATAATCAGTCTAATGTATGCCGTGTTAATTCCAAATTAACATTATGAGGAATTAGCAGAGCACATATAAAAGAGATTAAAATGGGCTCATTGATAAATCTCAAACTGTGGTTGTCAATGGCATGATATCAGTGAGTGGCGCCATTCCTAACAGACTTTGCCAGGAATCAATTCTTGATTCAATGCTGCTCAATATTTTTGTCAGAAGTGTAGGTGATGATATAAAATCTCTTTTGGCAAAGTTTGTAGATGATGCAAAGATTGGCAGGGTAATAAATAATGAGAGGCCAGATTATTGTTACAGAGTTAGCTGAATTATCTGGTTATATAATTAGAGATTGGGAGACTGTCTGAGAAAATAGTTACTTTAGGAAGGATGTCATCAATATGACCATCTCAATATGAACTCTCAGTGCAATCCTGGAGCAAAATGGGATCATGTGGTTGTTGGCTGTATCAAGGAGAAGTAAGGAAGTAATCTTGTCTCTATATATAATATTGGTAAAGCTGCTAATGAAGTACTAGGTCTGTCTTGATGACCTCTTACTGTGCTAGTAGGATGACCTCCTACTGTCTTTTCTATTTCTATTATGAAAACATATCCTGTCTATTTGCTTTCATTCCATACATGCCAAATAAAAAAAGAGAGCAAAAAATATGCAATCTATGTATCCCTCTGTTCATTTCCTTTCTTTGTGAAGACCATGAAGAAAATCACAAGACATATATTGCCTTAACCATTCTCATAGCTGTTGTATACCTACATTAATATAATAGATTAAATCAAGTCATGTGCTTCAGAGACTCAGCCAATCACCAGCATAAGTCGTAAAAAAAATCCCAATCCCCTCCCCCCACATTGATTAGGAGTATTTTGGAGATGTTTTCTGCTTCATCAGAAGTCCTGGGGATTGCTCACAGTTGGAGACAGTCACTAGATGGGACTGATTGGTAGTCTAAGTCCACCAGAGAATTCCCTTTCTTAGATGCTTGTTCAATGTTGTGCTCTCATGCTCAGATTTGGGATCTGGAAGATCAGCTTGACCACGCCATATAGACAAAGAACATTGAGGACAGAGGGAAACATATATTCTACAACACGGAGCATGGTTTGCCTGTCGGAATTATCTGGGTATCTCTCACTTAATCAGTCCCCTGTCAGTGCAGAAGCCTCAGGCACTGGTTGAACCTCAGTCTCTTATGTTCTCTGCCTGTGGCACACAACAGTCTCCTGAGGAAAAAGTGGTATCATCTAACCCAAATTATTTGGCTCATTATAGACATAATTGGATAGAATGCAATGATATAGAGTATACCAGAAGTCAAGCTAAAAGACCTAGTGGTGCCTTCTGACCTGAAATACTACAAAACTATAACATAATAATAGTAAACATAAACAGAAAGAATGTCAACAGGTTCAAAAAGAATATTACAAAAAGCCAGAATGTTACAAAAAGGGTAACAATATAAATGAAAGCTTCTTACTGGCCTCAGAGTTATTACTATATAGGAAGGGTGTGCAAAGCGTATTCAATCTGGTTTCGGATTCAGCCTGAATCGGGGGATAGTGATTTGATTAATTGATTTGGACAACTGTTCTGATTTGATTCAGCCAAATACAAATCTGAGGATTCAACACTGATTCAGAGAATCAGTGATTCGGCCAACTTTAAATGTTTTTTCTATGTACCTTAAGGTATCAGGTGTAACTCGTGAACACTGAGATGGTGGGGCAGATGGAGCGTCCCACAGAAGCGTGTGGGGGAGGCCCTGAATGCTCAGCAGCAAACCCCCGCACCCCTCTCCTTGGTGATTGGCTGCTGGGGGACCCTGGGTTCCCCCCACAGACCCAGGAACCACCAGTCACCAAGCTCTGCAATAGACCCAGAAGTGGACCAGAAGTGCTTCTGGTCCACTTCTGGGTCTGCTGCCAAGCACGCAGGGGAGCCCACATGCTGTCATGGGATGTTTCATCCACCCCACCAAATAAGCATTCACAAGCTGCGTGCTACCTTGAGGAATGTAGAAAAAGCATTTAAAGCTGTGTCTATGTCCAAATCATTAAATCTCTCTGAATCTCCCCAAATTGATTCAGAGGGTTCCAATTTGATTCGGAGAGATTAAAGGGTCTCCTGATTCAATCTGGATTCCAAGATTCAGCCATGGAATTGGGCCAAATCTCCACTGAATCAAATCAGTGACTGAAACTTTGCACAGCCTTACTATATAGATACTTGATACTTTGTGAAGACCAGGATAAAATCATACTGAATCCAAGATTTTTAACTGAACAGATACTAAGGGTATTTAACTGCACTAGATACTGAAGTTTAAACTGTTCAGATTATTCTTCCCCTTTATGCTTCTGATTTCATTTTATCAATATGTTTTATAATAGGCAGGACTATATTTATCATATCATAATGCATAAAATTAGTTCATGAAACAAAGGAGCTTCTATTGCATTAGTTGTTAGTTGACATTTTGAAAATAAAACTATGAGAAAGTGTTTCGGATGCCTTTGTCTTGAGTTTTCTGGCTGAATTTCACTTGTTTGTGATGTCTGTTTTTGCCTCCTACTGTTCAACTGTCTGCTGTAAAATGCTGATTTAGGCTGGACATGGCATCTACACTTTAACAATGTGTTAAGTTTTTCAGAAAGAAATTCATTATTACTTTTTGAGTCCCAAGCATCATTTTCATAAAAGTCTACGGCAGCCTGATAATTGATTAAGCCTCAGCAGCACAAGGAAACAAAGTTGTTGCTGTCAATTGTTGTCAGCAACATCCCCAATAGAAACATAAAAGATAACTTTCTTTGATGATGCTGAAAATAGTTTTGTTGCATCTCTGCTGGAAGTGAATCCATTTGCTGCTATAGAGGGGTAAGCATTATTAGTATCTGGCCAGGTTCCCAGTGGCTTGAGGTGTGGTGCCACATTATGATCTGTAATTACTTCATTATTATAATTTGCTTTTATTTTCTTCTTGCTCAATTTATTAGCATGGGGCAGGGGGGAACATATAAAAGAAATCGACTATACCATAAAATGTAAAAGATGACATTGAGCTTAGAGCTCACTGGCCAACAGAGCACCATCCTTAAATTCTGAAAGAAACCTTTCATTTGGGTGCAAGGACATCTTCTGTGTCATCAGTATGCAATTTTTTCCAGCTGTGGGCTGGAAAGACCTACCTCATATCAAAGATGGGCTAGCTGGTATATTTTAGGACTGCTTGTAGCAGGTGCTTCTCCCTGCAGTGGCATGTGGAATGTTCCTGCAGCCAAAGCCCCCTTCTGCTATATGCTGCCAGAGTCCTATAGGTTGCCTACTTCTGTTCTATTGAATAGGATTAAGTAATGTCAGTTATATCTTTAAGGCAAGAATGTCAGTGTTTTCAGACATAGGACCAGAGTTCATAAATATTCAGAATACCAGACTTGACATACAACACAACTTATGATGCTAAGAAACAATTTTTGGAAAGGCAAAGTTTTGTCCTCCATTAGGCTCCAAGGAGTTCCTGGCATTACTACAGAAAAATGGTAATCAACCCATTCTAGATAAACAATAATACCTTTCTCAACTGATCAACAGGGTTGGTTTGTTCAGACTGCACAAATTTGCAAGACATAGTTATTGTACACTGTTAATCATTAGCTTATTTCCTGGATGGGGAGCAGAACTCTACTGATCTGCTGGTTTGGAATAGAAACAGCATGGGCATGGTTTAGTGAGCACACACAGGTGTTGTCCTTGTGGCATAAGGCCACCTCTGTTTCTCCCCAAGAATTCTGCTTTTAAACACGGTCTTAAATGGATGTACATTTTTTTCTAACTGTGGAGAAGGACTGTGAAGCAGAGAACAGCTATTTATATGATCTATCCCACCTTTACTAACTTAAAAATAAAGATTTGACTCTTTGTAGTTTAGTAAATTTTGTTATCTAGTCATCTTTATCACCCATGAATTCCTAGTAGTAGGACTCTGAAAAAATAGACATCATGGCCATGGCCATGTAAGTCCAGTAATTTATTGCTTGTGTTTAAAAACACAAACGGAAAGAGTGCTGTGTTCCTATTTCATGTGTTAACTTTTGTAAAAACAAAGTCTTAGGTCCTATTTGTCAGTGTGACTTGTTAAGCATCGATTTGCACAACAGTCCACACAGTGCCATAGCAAGTGGGGGGAGGGGCGAGTGGAGTGACTGTCCCCTGGTGCCAAAATGAAGGGGTGCCAACAGGCACTGCCCAGCCAAAGTAGGGCATGGGACAGAGCTGTGAGTGGCTCATTTGTGGGGGTGTGGGGATGGGGAATGGTGGCTCCCACTGCTGCGTGCACTTCCGGGCAAGCATTGTGGGGCATGTGCCTCCCGGATCTGTGCACAGGGCAAAGGCAGGCTGCTGCTGTGGGCTTTGTCCTGGGTGCCAAACTTTGTTGCTGCAGCACAGATTCCACAATATGCCTGTAATAGTGATTGCCAAAAAGTACTCTGTGGACCAAAATAAGCTAATTTTCATATCCCTGCTTTCATTTCAAGGTGTAGTCCATAAAGAATTTTTCCTAATTTGTGTTGCTGAACAGCATTCATTACTGAATTCTGAACAGCATTCATTACAGCATAATATAGGTTTTACTATATTACTCTATTATTACCCTATTACTCTAAAGCAGGCTTATTGGGCCAATAGATTTGTATGCTGAATAAGGGAGACACTAAAACTATGGCTGATGTCAATCCTGGAACTGACAAGGACAGTTGCATCTTCATGAAATAACCAGCATAAACAACAAATGTATTTATCACTAAGATCTAGAGAGATGGCAAACAGCTAGCGCTATTTGTTCAATGTAAATAGCTGGCCTCATTAGCTGAATGTCTTAAGTGGTGGGGACTATTTCAGGATAATCCATGTTGCAGTGTTATTATCTATTCTGCATCTAATGGAAAAGGTATCTGGTTATGATTGGGAACAGTGGTTGTATGCCTGTATGTAGTACAGTATAACCTCATAACTCCAGCATGCTCAGGACCAAGCACCTGCTGGAAATCTGAAAATGTCAGATTTTTTAAACTGTTGCAGGGGCCGGTCGCAGATCGGGGAATAAAGAGAGGGGGTGGGGGGGTTCATGCAGCGGCTGGTCCCAGAACAGTGACCACACACAGAGCAGTGGCATGGGGTGGTGAATGATAGCAGCCGCTGCATGCAAGCTTCCTGTTCCGTGTCCGGGGGGGAAGTGGCAGCTGGTCCCGGAGCAGCAGGGGGAAGTGCCAGATTTTTGATAATTCTGTATTTTTATATTTGGATTTATGACGTTATACTGTATATGCTTTTTCCTATTACACTGCAGTTATAGCCCTGTACAACATTGCACCCTGCCTCTCACCTTTCTCAAATGGGGCACACCCTTAATTGAGAAAGTCAGGGCACTCCTGGTCTAAGGGTTAAAGGAAAAGACAATTAAAGTAAGGGTTAAGAAAAGGAAATGATCAAAATAGACATTGACAATTTTAGGCACAATTGTAAAAAATAATGTTCAAAAGCTTCAAAATGAAATATTATTGACAAAAAAAAACAATATAAGAACCACAGATTAATCCTTTCTATCACCTTAGTTTAATATTTAATGGATGTATGCTGGGACCAAGATGGCAACTGTCCAGGTTCCAAGCCTGTGATGTCTTCACCCTCAAGTCTTTCATATTTATTATCTTGAAAGTCCAGAAAGTAGCAGTGTCTAAATCAGGCACAATGAAGCAAAGCTACAAAGGCTTCCTCTGTGTCAGTATTGTTTTATGAAAATTACTCTAGCCTTTGCAATTTTATGCACTCTCTCTCTCTCTTTCATTTCCTTCTTCAACAATCTGTAGTCAACAAATCCTTTCCTACATTTGATAAAAGGGAAAATATGATAATGAGTAAACAGATGGAACCCTCTTCACAAACTATAACCTCTTGTCCTTACGTAGGTGTCAGGTAATGGAATGAATGTGGTACTAATGGGAACTTTTCTACTCCCAAGGGTAGAATTTAAACACCTGGGAAAAGAAGGATTATCTCAGAGTTAAGGCACTAGATGCCTGGGACTTAGAAGATATATGAATTCATGTTTCTGATTTGCTATAGAGTCCACATTTGACTGTGTGTAGCAGTAAATCTTCAGTGCTTCATCTGTAAAAAGGAAATGATAATACCTTCCTGGACCTAGAGGGCAGTGCTTCATGCACACGCTCACATATGCATGCCCAAACACACAGAGAAACCATTAAAAATCTTGTATCAGGGTTTTGCCCTGTAATGAAAGTTTCGTCTTAATACACTTTACTAATAACTGGAATACAGAATAATCCATATCGCTACACCTTGCACTTCCATTCCTTAGTCATGTACTACTATGCTCTTGTATTGTAGGTTTTCTATCTTCCTACCTGGATTACTTTTTATTTACTTTACTCCTTTACACTTCAAGGTTCAGCATATAGGAAACAGAACCACAGTGCCCATACTTTCATATCTTTAGGAATTGTATTGAGCTCCTTTCCCCCTCATCCCTCTTCAAGCATCACAGCATGGATCCCCCAGGACTTCCATCTGTCTTTACTGTACTTGTAATCCCATCAGATGAGACCTTTTGCTAAAGAGAAGCAAGGGTTAAGAAAAAGTAGTGCAGGCAGTTAAATTATGTACCCAGTTCAGGAAGAAGTCAAGGATAGCCAGGCAAATAAATTGAAGCAAAACCCTTCCTTCCAAGACTCCTACCTTTTTCAACTGATCAACAGGGTTGGTTTGTTCAGACTGCACAAATTTGCAAGACAGTTATTGTACACTGTTAATCATTAGCTTCTTTCCTGGATGGGGAGCAGAACTCTACTGATCTGCTGGTTTGGAATAGAAACAGCATGGACATGGTTTAGTGAGCACACACAGGTGTTGTCCTTGTGGCATAAGGCCACCTCTGTTTCTCCCCAAGAACTCTGCTCTGTGACAATTTGGCTAGGATGGGCCCTGCAGAGGGTACACACCTTACCCTATCTCTTTAGGTAACCTGAGCTGGATACATTCCTGAGGGAGGGAGGAAACCTGCTCCCTCTGCCTACATGACTGGCATCACATACCTGGGCAAGGGGCTAGGGCTCCCTGGGGAGCTAGGAACTGCCAATCTGCCCAGCAGCTAGTGATGCATTTCAAATTGGTTGGCTGACAGCCAACAGGTGCTGGCTTCCATTGGACCAGGTAAATGAGGTCATAAGGGCTTTATAAGTTAAGGACTGCCCAGGAGGAGAGGGCAGCAGCCATGAGGAAGACTCAGAGAGAGAGAAGAGCTGGACCATCTGAAACTTGCTCTCTCTCTCAAAACTCATGATCAAGGAACTGCCTGCTTCCAGAGGGAATCTCCACCTACCTCTGGATGATACTTGTGAGTAAGATACCTGAGATCTAATTAGATATATATCTTGCAGTAACTCAGATGCATGATCAAAGGCTACCCAGCCATGCCAGTTTGCTATATAGGATTTCTCTGATATTGCTCTACTCTGTACCCTATTCCAACCCTACCCCTTGTAACCAATAAAGTTCTCCTTTGTACCTAGCATGGGAGACTTATTGGGAGTAGGTCTAGATTATGCCTTGGAGTCCCCTTGGTTTGGCTGACTAAAGTCAACCACTACTTGTGCTTCTGACTGAAGGAAGCATCCCAAGTTCTTGAAGTGAATCAAGTACCCTCGAGGGCTGAGGCCTGTGTTTCCCAGGGTGCTTGGAGCCAGAATCAAGCCCATCCCTGGGTGATGGCAGTGTTACCCCCCAGGCTAGTGGGTGTGCTCCAGGAAGGGGGTCAGCCAGATGTGAGGCACCCCCAGGGAGGCACTCGGAGCCTGGAAGGTGGTTGGGCACAGTGAAGGTGGGTGGCTCGATGCAGGGGCACCCCCTACTGGCCCGCCACAATCCTAATCAGATTTATTTTAGGTGAGTAGATTGGCAGTTTTTCTAGCTTAACTTCCCTCTCTCTTCCTGGACCATACAGTGGAAGAAGAAACAAGCCCTCACTTGCACATTAAGTCCAGATTCAATGTGTATTCATATTTGGGTCAGATAAGCATGGTGGGGTTTTGTTTTGTTTTTTTATTTGGAGTCTTGATAATGTTTTGAGTGATTTCATATGAAGCCTTAATTGGCCATAAAAACCTATTTCATATGAAAAATAGCCCCAATTCCACTTTCAAATCCCTCTAATATCTTTCATTGTTCTTTTTGTCCTCCCTTCCCTCCATCCTCTTCCTATATTTCTCTACACCATTTCAAAACCTTCTGTCTCATCTTTTAGTATATGCATGCTTTGTTTTGATTTTATTGCATATTGAAATCAACTAAACTCTTTTTCAAAATGCTCAACCTTTCAAAATCATTTTCTTTCAGCCACTCTGTGAGAAAAGAAATGTGCCCTTTAATGGTGAGATGATTTGCTAAATGTCATAAAATTATTTGGGAAATTCTACTGAATGTTCTTCTTGAGAATAAAAGGGCACTAAGGGTCAGCAAAAGGCTGATAATACATGTTTCAGCTATGTAAGGCTCTTATAATAGAAAACTTGGAATTCAATCAAAAATAGATTGCAGATAATACTCTTATTATATAAAGTACAAAGTTAAAAGGGGGTTACAGTGCTTGCAATAATCCCTCTTACTTGTGAAATTTAGGAGCATTATAAACCCTTAACAATTTGTGACAGATGTGCCATGCTAGTGGCTTTGGTCCATTTAGAGTAAACTTTCAAAAAAGCTTTCTTTTTTATCGTTTCCTTACTGCTAGTGGATTATTTTTGTTTCTTAAGTCCTATCTCTGAGTGTCATTTACAGAATTTTGAAACACTCATGTGTAATTAAAAGATCACTTTAGCCTAGACATGTAATTAAGTAAAATCAAGTGCTGCTTTATTATACAATAATCATGTATTCTTCTTGGTTGTGCATATTTATGAAATATTTTCTTAATATACTTTCATGATGTATATACTAACAATTTATTTTAGTGTTAACCATGGAAAGTACAAGTTTCTGCAAACAATATGCTATTAATGTTCAGTGCGACTGTTTAATAAAAACTGCTGCACTCAATAAGTTATATTTTTGGAAATTCTGCAATATATTAAGAACACAGGATTGTCTTTTTTTTAGTGCTGGATTGTAAAAATAATATAAGGTTTAGAATAATGCATTTGTGTAGCTCTGTAATACCCCAGATGGATAGAGAGAAATTCTGGGTAGTTTTTAGGTGATACATGTGAGAAGTGTCCTTTTCCTGCTGCATCCCATGGCATATTTTCTGTTTCACCATGGACTCTCACCTTTCTTTGATTCTGTAGAATTCTGTCCCAGTAGAACTGTTATGATGACTGCAAAAGGAGAATCACTCAGGGTACCTATAGATGTACAGGGCTCTGCTGTACCTCATGGCACTTTACATAAAGTGTCATGAGTTAGAGCTGCTCCCACCCCCTCCCCAAACCAACAGATGTTAGAGGGCAGGGGGAGAAAGCAAGCAGCACAGACCTGCCAGCTGCTTTAGAATAGCCATAGCTAAGGGTGGGCAGGATGGAATGGAGCTCCTTTGCCTTGCGCTCCCCCACCCTAGCTACTGTGCCAGAAGTATTGGGGAGAGCTGGGCCATGCCCACAAAGGGAGGGAGGTTCCCTTCCCCCATGCCTCACCCAGGCCTCTTGACAGCAGCAGCACAAAGCTGTTAGCTCACAGGACTAGCTCGCAGGAACTGGGCTCAGTTCCCCCCAATACCCCAGCTGGGGTAGTTGGATTGGGCCCACAAGGTGATGAGGCTCCCTGTACCCACCCCTAGCTCTGGCCATTCAAAAGCAGCCAGCAGTTCCATGCTGCCATTTGCCCTACCTCCCCCTCTCCCACTGACAGCTCCAGCTCAATTCAAAAAATCAATCCTGGAGGGAGCACAAGCTCCCTGAAGTGCTCTGCTTCAGAGTGTGTTGATATAATACTTCATTTGAACTGGGTTAATTTTTCATGCAATGGGCCATTTTAAAAGCACTCTTCAGCCATGCATGTGTGTTAAGTCATGGCTGTAGAGCACTTTTAGGGTTCCAATTGCACAAAAAATGTCATTTGTATAAACAATCTCAATTCTGTGTCATCATTACCCCTACCCAAGATCTCATAAACTCTCCTTAGGGTCTAGGGTCTTCAGAGTTTTGAGGATTTATTCTAGTCTTACTTATTTCTGACAATGTAGAAGTCATTCTCGTGTGGTAGCATCTCCTACCAACACTAATGCAAAGCAGCACCAATTCCCAAAGGGTGAGTGTTGATCATATTTTGGATAGGGCAGAGGACAATAAAGGATCATGCTATCCTTACTCGGATAAACTCTCCTTGATTGCAATGAGTTAGGAAGGTAGGCTTAAGCAATAAAGCATCAGACTGTAAATAAATCATGTTTTTTCTTTTAAACACACTGCACAGAAAGAAATAAGGACTTGTCTTGTGTAACAGAACAAGACAGCAGAATGGTAGGTTTAATTTACAGTATCTGACTGTGGGTAATATCTAGTTCCTGACAGATGAATTGTCTCATAAGTCAGGGGTATGAAACTCTCCCTGCCCTCTAGGCCAGGTCCAGATCATGGGGCTTCTAACAGGCCAGAGCCAGACTTAGTGGAAGCAGGGCCAGTGGTGGTGGGGTAAGCAGTGCTGTGCTGATACAGCCCTTACTTGCCCTGCTGCTGCCAATGCCCAATGGCCTGATTTCTGCAGCAGGCCCTACCCCACAGTTGATCTGCCTCCAAATTCCCTAACCAACCAGGAGCTCAGAGACTGAAGGAAATGACCCCATGGGCAGAATCTGGCCTACAGTCTGTATTTTTTTATGTCCTGTTCTAGGTCAGTTTGTAAGAGATCATTGTACCTGCTCTTTCTTCTAGAAAAATACAATGAGCAGACTGCTCAATAGAACGAGCAGACTAGAACCTAGAACACTGATAACTCAGACATCTTTAAGGACTCTATTTTCAGGAATATATATCTTCCTGGTGTACTTAATTTATTTTTAATAAATACTTAATACACTTTTTTGGTGATTAGTGCAATTCAAATCACTCCTGTTTAATTCTGATTTTTCTTATATCACTCCCTTATAGACCTTGAACTCACCTGTGTTTTTTGAAGGGATCCCTTATTTACTGTATGTAACCAGTCTTTCATACCTAGACAGGAGCATGTACTTCTCAGATAAGGCTCATAGGAACCAAACAGTAAGACCTTCCACCTCTATTTTATGGCCCCTGTTCTTGCTTCCATAGTTCTCTGTGGAATCTGTGGTGTCACACATACAATACTTTATCTGACAGCTAATCGTAGCACTGTGCATTATAAATTGGTTCCAGCCCAAATTAAAGACATATTAATGGTGGAAAAAAGTGCTTTCTCTCCCTCCTTCTTTATATGTGTATGCATCAAATAGAAAGCAGAGAAAATAATCCTCAACAAATGTTGGCAAAATGTTTGAAATTACTCAGGAATTTCTTCTGTGAAATCTCCTCCCTGTATGCATAGTTCAGAAACAGTGCTCATGGTAAATAGACTCAGATATTGTACTCTCAGACTGCAGGCTTTTGGGGTACAGAGCATAGATTCCATTAGTTGTTGTTTCCAGAACTGAGCAAAATTAGCCCTGATCCCTTCTTCCCACAATCCAAATAAAATAATACAATTCCAGAAAAGAACTCTAAAGTATGCTTCTAACAGAAATGTATGCTCTATTTCAGCTCTGTCAGTTTAGGTTAATCAGAAGGAGATAAGGAAGTGGTAGGAAACCCCACCTTTTTATCAGTTTATTTTGCTGCTTTAGCACACTACAGCTCATCACTATAACAATTACTTCTCTGTCTCTTGAAAATAATTTTCATTTAAATGTGCTACCTTCTGGTCAGCATTACACCAGACATATCATTAGCCTGGACAAATGGTGCAGCCTGTATTTTGTCCAAGTCAGTGTAATATTCAGCATGACAGGTATCCAACAAACAATGGAAGAAAATAGTAGGGAGAGAACTGCCTGAGACTTTCTCACTACACTAGACAGAAACCCACTAAAACAAATTAGCTCTCCCTAGAGGCAGCCTATTTAGCATGGCAGTGCTATACCAAATGAATTTATTTTGAACAGGGAGCTGAATTATTTTTAAATGAGAATTTGATGAAGAAGGACTCCAGCTGTCACGTATTTTATTGATGTTACTGCTAAAGGATTGCATTGGGTGTCAAAGCCTTTTAATTCTAGGTCAGTTTAATCTACTTGGAACTGCAAGATTTCTGCACACCAGATACTGTACTTTTACTTATGATTTCTGCGGGGTAGAACTATATACTACCCATGGGACTATCTTGGGGAGACTGCCAAGGTTGTCATCCTAGAGGCAATAAACCTTCTCTCATGTGCAATTAGGGAATGACCTGGTGCTGACTGACTAACCCTGCCAGTTATGCTTCACTGAGGAGTAACTTATCAAATGTCACTTTTTAGCCTGAAAAGCAGAATTCCTTAATTCTCCTTAGGACTAGGAGCTGCTGCAAAAGTCATTTGTGTCCTTCAGTAAAGAGTCTGCTAGAAGTCACAGATAGGAAAAATAACTGAATCTCATGAGATTTCTATGGCTTCATTCTTCGGTTGCAAAACCGAGTGTTCCTTGCTCAGTTGGCCAAACAGCTGCCAAACTTAGGTGCTGCTTGGATGAGAAATCAGTGACTGTTAGATTCCCACACCTTTCTCACTAGGTGTCTTGGGCATCACTCTCTCTTTCTGCAGTTGTTGTACTGCACAGAGTAGTTTCATTTGAGTCCCTTTATTTTAGTGAGGTCAGTGATCAATGTTCCCTCTAAGGTTTAGCACCTGGGAGTGTGCAGGTATCTCAGTGTGCCTACCCCTCTCCCCTTCTACATCAGCCTGTGGCTGGGTTGGGGCGGGTGGCAAGTGGCCCGGCAGGAAGCCAGCCAGTGGCAGTGGGGGGAGCATCAGCACCCCCTTGCTACTTCACTTGGCCTGGGGGCCATGGCCCCCTACCACCTCCCTGTTGGTACACCACTGTTTGTGCAGCATTAAAAAGTTGTTGTGCGGCATGATTTTTTATTGTGCATGGCTGTGCACATGTGCAGCTTAGAGGGAACACTATCTGTGATCATTTTTGCCACCAAGGCTCCTAATGGTGGGCCATTAACACATCATTCATAAATTACCTACTAAACTCCTTGCCTAAAAAATAGTATATGAACATTGTTTGTGTCAATATGTCATTGGGCTACAAGCTTCATACAACAATTAGTAAATTATTCTGGCTCAGTAGAAAGAGGCAGTTAGCACTGTCAGTCTAAAGGTAGGGCAGAGTGGTTCCTGACAAAGTAGGATATTGCCTATGAAAACTTATGCATGTGTGTGGGTGTACACACAAGTTTTCTTTATCTTCACAGTGAGTGAAGTATGTTCAGCTTTCAGCAGTGGGACTATGTGGTGCTGGATATGAAAGACAATGTTCAGGTAATCATCGTATTATAGATAATGAAATCTGTCTGCAGAGCCACTATTTTTTCTACAGCCTCTGGATGGATGTAGATATTTTGGATTGAATGGATACTTCTGAGTGTATCTTGCCTAACACAATGGAGTCATTATCTTGATTGGGGTTTCTGCCTCTTGACTTCAGCAAAAACTAACTCCTGTTAACAAAGGTTTCTCTAATTGCAAAAGCAGGGGCTGAGATTTTGGGAGTGATGTCTATGGGTATGCATTGCAAGAGAAAATAATGCGAAAGCCACTAGTTTGCAAAATGATGCAGTGGTGAGGGTACTCTGAGCACAAGCAGAGAGAGTGGAGAGCTGTTTGCTTCACTTGGGCTTCAGAGAAAAGAAACACTTCTTGCTTCTGTTTTGTGAAGGGAATTGGACTTTTTCTACATTCTCTGTGGGTAAACAGGACTGTATCAAAGATAAGATCCATAACTGATTTCTCCTAACAGAAAAACACTGTGCAAAGCAACAAATACTGGTAATTGCTCTGACTAAAAGACCAGTTTCTTCAACCATGAAGGGCATTCAATAGGCCTGTGTGAAGCAGTCAATTTGGATCTGGAGATTTGGTGCTGATTTGGACATTCAGACATAGACTAAATAGGCAGCAGTCCTCGACCATGCTGGACACAGTTGCCTCCAGCTGGTAAGTCTGTTGTGGTGGGTGGAGCGGGGAGGGAAGGGGCATAGGGGGCCAGATCAATGCCTCCTCAGCAAGGGAGGGATTGGGGCTGGGGCTGGGATAAGCAGGTCACAGGGGCAAGCGCTTACACCTGGACTGGGGTGGAGCTGGTGGCAGGGGCTATGGGGAATGTTAGGTTGGCTGCAGCCCCCCCCATAGCCCCCACTTCACTGCGCTTTGAAGGGAGGGCAGAGCCAGGGCTGCAGTCCAGGCTGTGACAGGAACTAGTCACCTAGAACATAGCCTGCCCCAGCTTGCCCCACACAGATCCAGGGGCACACGCTGGCTCCCATTCCCTCCCAGACTGGTGGCGAGAGCCACCAGAGAAGCCACCAGACCAATGGTGCACAGTGGCACACAATGGCAGGAGCCGCCCTCCCCGAATTCTGCACCCCGTCACCTCAGCTGGACAGCTTGTCCCAGCCCCAGCCTCAATCCCTCCCTCACTGTGGAGGCATTGATCTCCCCTGCATGCTCCTTCCCTCCCACCTCTGCCCATCACAACAGACCTATCAGTTGAAGGCAGCTGTGTCCAGCGTGGTCGAGGACTGCTGCCTGTTTAGTCTATGGCCAAATCTCTGAATCATCGCTGAATCTCTCTGAATTGATTTGGAGGCTTCCAAATCAATTCAGACCTTTTAATGCATCTCCTGATTCAATTTGGAGATTCAGCCACTGAATTGGGCCAAATCTTCTCCAAACTGAATCAGCTACCAAAGCTTCGCACAGCCCTAGCATTCAGTATGGCATAATGGGATGGGACTTTGCCCCTTTTTTCTCCCAACAGGAGGACTCATAATCTTGACAAGTGACAAGTTAACTCTCTTGAACACCTGGCACATAGTGCTAAGGATGAGCTAAATGCTTTCAATTGGTGGGCAGCTTCTACACACTGCCAAAAGTGTAATGCTTTTAGTGGAAGTCAGTTGGGAACAATCTGCTAACTAGCAGGCTAGAAGTTTGAGAGATCTACAAGTGCAATGGGTGAAAGCTGTAAGTGGTAATAATTACATGCTAATTACCTCCCTTAAGCAACTGGCCACCAACTGGTCTGACTTACATAAAAGAAACAATCAAGGCACACACTTGTTTTCAGAGCATGTAGAAAGAAAAGATCTCTAGCACAAGTTGGAGCCCAGTGTTTGTTCCGTTTTCTTCTGACTGGAGAAGTGCAGGGGAAGACTTTGCTCTAATAGAGTGATCAGAAATCAATCAAACAGAGAGGCTGTAACTTGAAAAAAAACCTTTTGTTTTTATTGGCTCCACCATTCTCCAAATTAGTAACTCCAGCAGAACAGAAGCCTTCAAAAGCTCTTGTGCTTATTCATTTGCCACTGGCTAACCTGCTGTGTTAAAATCCCAAATGAACAGCTGAAGGGGTAAGGCTCTAACAGTTGCAAATGCATTGTAAAACAAATTGATGCTTTGAGTCTGTGACTTCCTGAGTTTTGGTGTTTTCTTGCAGAACTGGAAAACATCAGTCATATTCCTCCCCCAGACACTTCACATTGTAGGCTTCTTGGGGTGTAATATCCTCCCTCAAACATTCTGGTCTTTTCAGTTTTTGAATATATGTTTGTGGCTTTAGAAAAGCTTTCTTTGTTTTACCTCTAATAATTGTTTAATAGAGAAATAAGGAACAATGTTCTCACAGGCATGCACAGCTCCAGGGGCAGTGGATCAAAACTGGGACAGTCTTTCAAAAGGGAGTAATAAGGATTTAAAACCATAAATGTGAATGGTCTCAAATAAAGAAGCTTAGTGGTAGTTTGAAAATGTGACCTTCTCTTACCCCTGACTTTCAATTCTGTTCCCTAATAAAAGCTGACATTGTAAAGGAATGTGGGTTTCAAAAAATGATTCTGTCCCTGAAAATGTCATGCAGCTGAGCTGTATCCACACATGGCTTTGTGCTATGTTATGTCAGGTTAGGTCACATCACGTGCTGTGACTTGACCTGCAGTAACCCAGTGTGGCTTGATACATATGCTTCATTGCCTTGCTAGTTTACAATAATACTGTTTTTTGTTTTTTGGGTTTTTTTCTCAGGGGCAGCTCAAAGTTAAAATTGCCCTGCAACTGAGTGTATTTTTTTGTTTTTTTTTCCAGCAGCTATGCACTGCTGTTAGGAATTCTATTGCTCTGATCAGGAGCAGTTGGGTACAAATTACATATGAAAGAGAAGGTAAAATGGCAAGTAAAGGAGAAAAAAAAATCTAGATATGGACAGCCTATTTAGATCACTAGTTAGACGTTACTTTCATTCCCCTGACTTCATAGAAAAATGCAGAGGAAAACCCTACTCATTACAGGGTTCTGTGGTAGTTAAGGTTTTTGTAGAACTTATTTTGAGCAGAGCATTAAAACAGCATAACAATTACTATCATCAGGTAGGTACAGGAATCAGTCATTTTCACTTGGGCGTGAATAGGATTAGTAATTGCAGAAATGACTGTACAGTAGTAAGTATAAGCCTGTAAGAAGGAGAGATCTTTAAACAATAATAAACAGAATTGGATACCAAGTAGCTTGTGATTCAGTATTGTTAATCATTGTTTCTCTTCCCTTTTTTTCTGACTCATTTCCTGAACATCCAGGGTGCTCATTAGTATGTTAGAGAATAAGGTTGCTTCCATAAAGGAAGCATGTGTTATTATATATAAATTAAAAAAAAAAAAAAAACCTGGCTGTTGTTGTTGTCTGTTTTAACTAAGCAAAATTATATTTAATTCCTTCCTCTTCTCCATTAACCTCTTTATTTTCTGATGCTTGACAGCTTGTTCTTCTGCAAGCCAGGGAATAGTATATATTTCCATATGAGTACTAATAGCTAGATTTTTAAATGTATTTAGGTGCTAGTAAATGAAGATCCCACTAGATTTTTCAGGAGCTGCTGGATGCTGGGACTCCCACTGAAACTGATGGCGAAAATAGCAAAGTAGTACTCTTGTCTGAATCACTTACAGAATATTTGTTCTGAAATCTTTGCTACCAAGTCAATTCTCCTTTTCATGCAATCTTCTGAAAATGGATGGGCTACCTTTCAGAACATAAACAGGTCGTAATGTAAACATTTGAAGGGCTTTTTTTAAATCAAATTTTTGTTTCAAAACAGAATGCTCATTAAATTAAAATGCTACTTTTTAAAGAGTTAAGTAAAATATATTTTCTGGTACTTCCCAAAAGTGGTAGAGGTTTGCTAAATCCAAACAGAATGTTAAACCTTCTCATTTGGAGAACTTTGATAGTCCTTTGAATAAGCTTTCAAACACCTTGAAAAGTTCTGTTGTAATTAAAAAATGATCAGAAAGGGGGGAATTTGGATTGTGGGGGGGGGAAATACTTTGGAATATCAAACATTTTATTTTAAAGCTGTTGAAGAGGATAATTTAATTAATGTTTTTCTCTGTAGTAATTAAGGTTATCCTCTTCAGCAATTGAGGTTGCTTCTGTAATATAGCAGCACCAGCATTTTCAGTATCTCTGTCTCTGGAGGAATAATATTAGGGTTTCTTTAGGGCTAGACTCTTCCTTGTCTTACGAATGGCATCATTTTTTCAGTTTCAGTAATAGAGAAAATCAGTTTGATCAGAACCATTACCTCTGATCACAAAATGCAGATTTATTTTACAGACAACGTAAGTTAACGCTGCAAGGAGGTATATCACTGTCATATTTTGCATATTTTAAGGACCCGTGAATACTGATACTCATACTGGATTTAGGGGAAAATGTAAGCATTTATAATCTTAAAAGATCAGAGAAAATTGTAAACACTTGACACAGAACACATTTTAATCTTAAACCTGAAGTAGCATGAAAAAATCATGTTTTGCAAAACAAAAAATACTACACAATATCATATTTTTTTTTTTATAAAAAAGCACAGACTTTTCATTTGATGGAGAGAAGAAAACATGGTGAGAGATTCAGATGCTACTTAATTTTAACCTGTGTAAAACTAGTTTAAATGTCTTCATTTACACCTACCTGAGATGTATTTTAATCTTATTTTGAACATAATTTTGAATTCCCATATGTATTATTTTTATGCTTATTATAGAATACCAGAATCATAGAATTGTAGCCCCAGAAGGGACCTGTAAGATCATCATGCCCAGTCCCCTGCCATGGGCAGGAAGTTACTGGGTACAGACAAGCACAGCAAGGTACCTGTCCAGCCTCCTTTTGAACACTTCCAAGGATGGTGACTGCACCACTTCTGCTGGGAGTGTGTTCCAGATTCTGGTGACCCTTACAGAGAAGAAGTTCTTCCTTATATCTAGCCTGAACTGGTTCTCATTCTTCCTTGAGGAGCCTTCCTGAAGAGTTGCTCACCTAAATCTTGGTGTTCACTTTGGTGAACTTATAGGTGGCTATCAAGTCACCTCTCAGCCTTCTCTTACTCAAACTTAAGAGGATCAATTCCCCAAGTCTCTCCTTGTAGAGACTATCCTCCATGCCCTTGACCATGCGGGTGGGTAGTCTTTGTACTCTCTCGAGCTTATCCATGTCTTTCTTGAAGTGTGTTGCCCAGAACTGGACACAGTACTCCAGCTGAGGCCTCACCAGTGCCAAATAGAGAGGGAGGGACACTTCCCTGGCTCTACTGGACACACATCAGCTGATGCACACCAGGGTTCTATTTGCTTTAATGGCAACCTTATTGCACTTCTGGCTCATATTCATCTTCTGGTCAGCTGTAACCACAGGTCTTGCTCAGATACTGTGCCAGCCAGTGGACCACCACCCATAGTGTTGTTGTAGTGAGGGTTCTTCCTACCCAGATAAAGGACTTTGCACTTATCCCTGTTAAACCTCATCTGATTCTGTTTTGCCCATGAGTCTATGGGTATGTGCTATAAGCTTTCTATGTAAGCTGTATGATACCTTTGTTGGTAATTACCTTACTTCTAAGAAACAATTCCAGTAGTCTACTTGCATTATAAAATCATATTCCTAGAAATGATGGTCATTAGATCTGAACATTGACAGATATATAGTCTGCTATCTATAGGACTGCCATTATGAATTGTCTTTCTGTAAATGGAACTGTTGTCTTGTCCCCTTGAATCACATTTTCCCCCTCCCAACCAAAGTTTAGGTAAAACAAAAATGTGAAAGAATATTGTTCACTGAACAGAATGAATGCATGCCCATAAGAGCAATTCACACATGGATTTTTGCCCCCCATCTGTTCACCATTCATTAAAAAAATATTTTTAACAAATTCAGCAGAACTGAGAAAATCAGTTTATATGTGTATGTTTTTTCTTTAAATGAAATTGAAGTAAATGTTGAGGAAAACTTCTCTCCTCAACATCATTCTTTGTTGAGGATAGAAGAAGCTTCAACCGCCATAAACTTCTTAGGGTTTTATAGATAAGAAATTGGTGAAACAGCTGATACAAATTCATAACACATTCTTGTATTGTAGTTGAAAAGATTTGATCCAGCTCTCATGTTCACGGTATGTTTAAATGAGAACAATACCAGCAACATCTTATGGAGCCCTTGTATACTTGACTAGACTGCAGATCCTGAGTTTGGGTATATACAACTAGTATATTTAGATTGACCTAACCAAGGTTAGGTCAGTCAGAGTGGCCAGGCATGCAGGTGTTGGCAGTGGGCTTAGGATGTCTGATCTAATGTTAGTTCATTGCAGAGGTGAATTTTTTTTAGATTGGCCTAGGTTAATACTATATAAAATGGGTTAGCCCTGCTCAACAAACACCTGCACATGTTCACAGCACAACCCTGGGGCTAAAAAAGCTAAATTATTCACCTTAGTGGGGCTCAACTTTTCCTACTTCTGTCCCCAATCCTGACTAAGCTATTTTTAGCCCCTCTAACTACCTCTGCAGACCCACCAGCCCCTCCTTTGGACACACCAGTACAACCTATGGCCCTGCCAGCCCTTCCCCCTGCTCCAGCTCTGTGAGTTATTTATCTTGGGCTACCCAAAGTAAGCCACCTAAACTTAAACTGGGTCCTGAAAACAGTTGCTTATATCCTTTCTGTATAGAGCTTGAGCACATCTAGGTGGGGCAATTTTTCCTTCTTATTCTTGTGCCTCAAAGAATAAGCTGAGGCATCTGTTTTGTTATGATCTCATCCTTCCTTCTCAAGCTATAGGACATTTCAGGGCTGGGCTTACAGAGACGTTCTCAGTTCTTTTATTCCCTTGAGAAAAGATAGTTGAAAAAATACAACCAGTGCAGAATACTACAGTTTGGGGTGAGTTGTCTGTAGCACAAAAAAAATACCCTTTGTAGATTGAAAGGTATTGCTGGTACTTATAGCAGAAAGAACCATAGCATAAAAATGACAGAAAATACTTGAGAAACATGTAAAGCATTTTATATTTTCAGAAACTCTCAAGTACATAAGACATTAGAAATGTAAGGCACAAACTCTCAATAATAGACTTAATTGCAAGAGAATAGACATTCATCTTATTTGCTTTCCTCTATTGGTATTTTATTCCATTTTCACTCATTTACTTAGTTTTATTCAAATAAGTCCTTTCAGGATACAAAATTCATATAACTGTCATCTTTTAAAAATACATAGGAATCTGTCGTCTTTCCATTATTCTTGTTTTCCTATTTAATAATTCAAAACTTCCTGTTCAAACCACTTGTAGCTCACTCTTTCAGAAAAAAAGCATGGGAAATGGGTAGGATTTGTTGGGGGTTTGAGGTATGCAAACTTAGCCTCTGAGGTCCAGTGGACAGAATTGATTACTTGAGGCCTAGGTTCTTCACAACAATTGATTTTAGTCTTCTTCAAGCTTTAAATCTTCATACTGTTCTCAAATCAAAGGGTATCTCACAAGAAGATCACTACTATAAATAGACTGTAAAGGTTTACCAATAATTGTAATTACCCCAGTGAATTCTAGTAGTCTTCAATAGCTCTAGGAGTTTCCTTATGGGAACCAATTGGAAACCAGTTAAGATGATGATGATGTGTGTGTGAAGATTTCACTGTGATGGGAAGCAGAATAGGAACATGGTAGGCATGTCAGTATATTAAGTATAATATACTTTCTCCATGAGATTCTGTTAGGTAAATTGACAGCCTACGCTACTTGATATTTCTAAGGTGTTACAAGCATATGCAGGATAAAGTCAAACTGAAACCTTTGTGCTTTGCTTTTTTGGCTACATTTTCTTTTTATTTCACATTTGCTTTGCTTTCCATTACATTAGTTCTTCACATTTGGAGTACAGGATTTAGATTATATTATGTCTGCTCATTTTTATGTTTGGCTTAATTTTGGACTTGTAGATTTACTTAAGAAACAATGTAACACTTCTTTGTGATCTCTGGGGTAGATAAAATAGATTTCAATATACAAAACAAAAGAAGAAAAGTCCAAAATATAATACCAGGGATTTGGAATAATTAAGAATATCCAAAGAATAACTATGTAGCTAGTTCTAAGATACGTAGTCTTAGACAGTAAAAAAAAAAAAAAAAATCAGGTAAACAACTAGTCAAGATGTTAAATTGTATGCAAGTTACCTACCTTTCCTAATATGTGCTGTCTGTTCCTTTGTTCCTTTATTAATACTTCTATAAAGGTTTTCTCAAATAACTTCAATTTATCATGAAAGGCTGCAACTTTTTCTCCAACAGTTGTAACTGACGTTGAGAGGATTTATGGATTAAAAATCTTTTACAGAGCTAATCAGTATCACAAATTTTATTAAAAATCTTTAAATTACTCATTTTTCCCACATTTTTGTTGATGTATTTCACTTCTATGAATAATTTTGATACATAAAGAGAGGGGAGAAATAATAAGTGGAGAGAAGTGGGGGAAGAAATAACAGCAAACTTCCCGGATCCTGATTGCAAAATAAGGAAAAAAGAGGATCTCTTTTTACTCGCTCTAAAACCAAATATGAAAGAAATCATGTTGAAAATGTTAATAAAATATTTTTCAATAAGATACTTTATCAATTTAGTTTTTTAATTGGCTAATTCTACTGACACATATGTATTGCATTTTTATGTTAATATTTAGCAGTTCTCATTCTTTATCCTTTATTTTCAAACTGTAGTCATAGAGCTGGAAAAGACTAAGAGTTATTTAGTTTAGCTTCTCCTACACAAAGGCAGAATGCTCTATGACTAAATCATCCCAGACAAATGCTAATCTGGCATTTTCTTCAAAATTTTTAGTTAAGGTGATTCTACAGCTTTGCTGGGTAGGTTGATTCCGTTACTCATGAAGCTTTCTGGAGGCTTACCCTATGTCTTCAGTGCTTCACTTTAACCCCTTTGTATTTTGTCTATCTTAAAATGTGGAGCCCAAACTCATAAACAACTTCAGCTGAGGTCTAATCAGCAGTTAGTGATGCTATGTTCTTCTGTCTTTCAAATAATACTTCTGTTAATGCAGTCCCAAAATGATTCAATGTGATTTTAAATGTTAAAATTACAGTCCCCCAGAATGTTTTCCAGCTGTGGGCTGGGCTATGCTGCCTACTCTAGAGTTCCCAGTCTACAAGGGGTGAAGAGGAACTGCTCCCCACCTGAAAAACTTGGCTGGGGTCTGGCACCAGGGAGGGGGGTTAAATATACCTTCCCCTGCTCAAACTTGCTGCTGGCTGCACCCCAGGTAGGCTGCTTTCCCCAGCACGACCTAGCATGGGGAATGGGGAGGAAGCCCATCCCCATCCCCCACAATAGATTGCGCTGGGATGGGAGGCATCCCAGCTGGGTTGCTTTCCCATCCCCTATGCTAGATCGTGCCGGGGATGGGGAAAGCAGCCTAGCTGGGCTGCCTCCCACCCCTGGCATGATCTAGCACTGGGGATAGAGATCTAGCACGGGGGATGGGGCATCAACACAGCTGGGCTGACTTCCCATCCCTAGCCTGTGGTTGCCTAGCTGTCTCCCACCCCGGCATGATCTAGCACTGGGGATAGAGATCTAGCATGGGGGATGGGACATCAACCCAGCTGGGCTGACTTCCCATCCATAGCCTATGGTTGAAATGTTTCAACTTTTGAAACATTTCAACTAGCCTCATTTTGTTTCAAGGTTATTTTGACGGCCTTTGTTTCATTCTGATTTTGCTGTTTCAACTTCAAAATTGGTCGAAACAGCGTCAAAATAAAACAGCTGGTGAAATGTCACACAGCCCTACTGTATAGTCAATTGTTTGCATTCATTTTTAATAATGTAGCTTACATGTAGCTGCAATTGTAACAATTGTTTCTAGTCAGGTATGGGATGATAACAAGTGGAATGAGAGGTAAACTAGTCCCATCATTTTCTTCTTGGAAAGCTCACTTTAAAAATAACAATTTTAGTAGAATATTGTAGAAAGGTGTGAAGTAGGGTGTATAACAAGGAAATATTTTCTTTGCGGAAGGTAGTGAAGGCTTGGCTTTCCTTTATTCTGTTGTTGTTCCATTTAGCTTTCTGCACTGCAACAAGAATAGTCAATCTGATGTATTAAATAAAGTCAAACAGTTAACTTACTCTTGAAAGAAATAGGTTAAAGATTTGGGTCAGATAGCCCCCTAAGGATTCTCCACACATGCACACATCATCCCTTCTACACACATAGGGTGAGGCTCAGATGACTATGGCAGTTCCTTAAGGTATTGATTTTCAAGGTCCTTAGTATTTTGTGTCCCAGGCCTCCCTATAAGTTTCAGAATTCTTCTAATCAAGCCTTGAGGTCTGAAGATAAGAGGTTGAAAGACCCTAGGGCTTTCCTTTAGAGAATTTCTGAAAGGTCCTCCCTACCCATAAAAAACATGCATATAATTAGGTCCTTTTTGAAAGGCATTTTAGAACTACTTATTTCATATGGTCATCTGCTATAACTTAGTAAAGTGAAATGAGTTGTCCTAAAAATTCCTGTAATAAGATAGGGCTATATTTTCATGTCTTATAAGACAGATAAAGATATCTTGAATGGTATTATAAGGCACCTAGTAGATATGTTCCTTCCAAACCTACTTCTCTGATTCTTTGAATTCATACCTAAAATGTTCATTTAAAGGCAGTCTGTATCCTTGTCATTGTAAGTGTCCATTATCTATTATTTTGTTGCTTTCGCAATCATCTTGACCTACGCAAGATATTTTCTTTTCTATCTCCAAGGAGAATGACAGCTACACAAGCAGAAAGTTGATGTTTCTGATTTTGTAGTTTTTTATTTTTGATATGCTGACATGTAGTATTCGGGGAGTATGAACAATCCTATCGTCCCAGCTTCTTCTGTAACGTATTTCTAATTCAAACAACAGTGTAAGAACTAAATTCTCAAAGGTGAGTTTGAAAAAAAAAATAGAGAATCTCCTTTCTGATTTTGTTACATTTGCCTTCACTAGAATTAATTGCACCCCCTCCTATGATTTCTAAGGCAATATATTTAACTTCTTTCAAATAGTCAAGATCAAAGTCACTTCTAATCACTAAAAAGTCAGCATCCATTATATCTAGAATGCATGCAAAAAGGAATGCAAATGTGGAAGAAAACAAATCTTTAAAGAGGGCAGGAAATGAGTGGGAGTGCTTAAACATGCCTTCTGTGTGTTCTCTTTAGACACATTTGTATGATTGTCACCCAATACTTTATCTGGCTAGATCTGTGTCTCTTGTGAAATTCCTATGTTTGTTTCTCATTTTGGACCATTTCTGTGGCAAATAAATCCATCTTTTAACTCCCTTCCAATGCTAATCTCACTCAATTTGGTTTTAGTGCACATTAGGAGAAGGCAGGCTAAATAAAGAATCTAACGAATAGTAAAGTGGGAATAAGAAAACTGTTTTAATTGATTTCTGTGCTACATAAACTGTCACTGAAGAAAACTTCCATCACATAGAGGAGAGAGAGCATGTTATAGTCTGTGGAATACAAACCTGGGGGCCAAGATTTAGTAGTGGTTATTTTCATGTTTCACCATGTGGCAGAATTTAAGGAGTGAAGGTAAAATTGATTTATTATGCATTGAACTCTGGACTGCATCAGGCTTCAAAAATAACTGAGAACAGTATTGGGAACACCTGCCTACCCATTACCCCAAGCGACTGATGTCCCTTTCTCCTAAAAATACCAGAGTTTCAAGGGTGATGTTACTAGAATTCCTCTATTACCTCCATGCAGCTGGTCATTTCCTGTGATCTAGAGAACAATAATTAGTGATAAATATCTTTTAATACCCTGCACTGATAGGATGGAATAGAAGTGCCATAAAAAATTTGATCATTAGGACTATTGGTTTTGAATCCTGGCTTTGTTACTGATTTGTGATGTTGTGAGTCCACAGTTTCATAGACATTAGGTTTCATAGACATTAGGGCTCGAAGAGACCTTGTAAGATCATCAGGTCCAGTCCTAGTTAATCTTGTGAGGTAAATTAATCTTGCTTTGTAAGAGGTACAAGGTAAGTTAATCTTACCTTTCTGCTTGCTATATATAATTTTCAAATTCAGAACTGACTACATGGTTTACTGTGGAAAAAAAATCAAAACCCCAGGAAGAAGGCTGTTTTTTTTTTTCTTTGTCCCTCTTTAAATATCTATAATATTTTTGCTTGCAAATTAGTGGGTATTACTCTGATCTCTGTTTCATGTTGGCATAATTCTTATGACCAGTTAGTCTTAATTTTTACCAGTTAAAAATATGATTAGAATCAGGCCTTTGACCTTGTAGTGGTAAATCAGGATTATATCACACCTGTGTCCTGCTTATGCTGATGCTGTTACTGCTGCTATTCTACAAGGACTGCTTTCATATCTTTCCTGTTGGCATCTCTACAAGTCAGTGTAGAATAAGCCAAAGGATATGCTTTTGGTCCTCATAGTAAACACAAAATCATTTATTTCCATCTCTTGAAGACAGCACTGTTGGTGAGGGTAGCCCCCTAGTCACCATTTAATCACTTACATCTTGAAAGCTTTAGTAATGGTGCACTGCTCTGGTGACGTAAGTAGGACAGAAAAAATTACATGTTCAGGGGCAGCTAGATTTTTCAAGTGTTTGTCACATAGTGTATATCAAAAGAATAAGATAACAGGTGTAGCAAAACTGCTGTGCATAAAGGACAGAAAATATTTTTTAAAGATATGGAGTTAAATTGTGAGACAGTTACTCTTCAAATGCTCTTTTGAATTCAAAAGGAAATTTTGATTTGACTTGTGCTGTAATCCCTCGCATATTGATTTTTTTCATAAATGTGATGCCATGCATTCCCCCAGAGATGCATCTTCTTGAGACATCTCTGGCATTTATTTATTGTTTGGTCTCTCAGTGTACCCCTTGAAGCTAGTTCAAGTGTGGGTTCTAGAGTAGGGGGCAAGTCCTGGCTTCTTCTGACTGTAAGACCCTCCCTATGACCCTTTCTGGCTGTCCATGGTCCTCTCAGGGAGCTTTACCTCTTGATAGATAGAAGTGCACTTCAAAGTCCCAAGTAGTGAAGCAGACAGCTCCTGTTACATAAAGGCATTTATTGGGGGCAAACGCCACTCATCCAGGAGTTCTCTTCTCCCTCCAAAAGGCTAGAGCAGTCCTTTTGTCCCCAATCTAGCCACACAGATTTAGCACCCCAAAGCAGACTCAGCTGTTCCCTCTCTGGTTTGCACTATGAGCCCCTAAAATGCTCAAATGTTCACTCTTCAGATTCTCCTCATCAAAGGCTGCCACTGTCCTTTAGACCGATCTATTTCTTGTGATGCTTATCTTGGGCCACTTCTTTTGATGCCTTCAGGATGTTACCTTGAACCCCACCTTGCTGAAGTGTGGACAAAGCTATTTAATTCTCTGATGCTTGAGGTCCATCTTATCTCATCTTCACATAGGCAGGTCTGAGAACTAGCAGGAACTCAATTAACCCTTTTCCCGCATGTAGAAGCTAGTCAGGGAAACTGGGTGCATCTACATGTGAAATTCATGTAACACAATAAACTCTGGAGCAGTTCAAGTTGGAGTCAACTGCCCCTCAGCATAAGGTCTAGATGTGTACCTGGGACAGCAGGAGTTTGAGGCAGTGCAGCCCCAGGCTAGCAGCAGGCTCAGGAGGTTAGCTTTGGGCAGCAGAATCAGGCAGCAGAGGGGTTGGTTGGAACATGAGAGAATGCTAAAACTGGGGAGCTGTGCAGCAGGCAGCCCCAATATGTTAGTACCCCTCATGCCCCAGCCAACCCTGTCACTGTCTACATATGTATTTTGTTGCACTTAATGACTCTACCTTAAGACAGTACTTACTGTCTCTGACTGTATTATCATATGGCAGAGTTAATTTACTGTGGCCTAATGCTGGTGCACATGTATATGGCGATGCTTTGCTGTGGAGCTAATTGGTCAACTCCACAGTAAAGTACATGTGTAGATGGATCCACTAAGGCATGTGCCACTGTTATAATTCATAGATTCATAGACTGTTAGGGGCTGGAAGAGACCTTGCAGATCATCGGGTCCAGCCCTCTCCCCCTCCCCCCCCCCCCCACATGCACACTAGGCAGGAAGACAAATGGGGTCAAGTGACCCCAGCAAGGTGACTGTCTCTTCTTGAAAACGTCCAGGGTAGGTGACTGAACCACTTCTGGTGGGAGTTTATTCCACAGTCTGGACACCCTGTGAAGGAGTTTTTCCTGGTATTAAGCCTGAAGTGGCCTTCCAGGAGTTTATATCCATTGGTCCTGGTCTTCCCCAGGGGTGCCCTAATGAACAGTTGTTCACTGAGCTCCTAATGCACTCCTCTGAAATAGTGGTAGCCTGCTGTCAAGTCCCCTCTCTGCCATCACTTCTTTAAGCTAAAGAGGTCCATGTCCCTCAGCCTTTCCTAATATGGCTTGTCTTGCAAATCCCTGATCATATGGGTGGCTCTTTTCTGGACACTCTAAAGTTTTTTTACATCCTTATTGAAGGGTGGTGTCCAGAACTGGACATAGTACTCCAACTACAGTATCATCAGTGCTGAGTACAGCAGGATTATCACTTCCTTAGTTTTACACAAGATGCATCAGTTGATGCATGCCAACATATTATTTGCCCTGATGGCCACTGCATTGCACTGACGGATCATGTTCATGTGATGGTCAATCATTACCTCCAGGTCCCTTTTGGCTCACCTCAGAGCCTGTATGTATGTTAAGGGTTATTTGCCCCTAGGTGGAGCACTTTACACTTGGAAGTGTTATACTTGATCTGGTTCCAGTCTGCCCAACTCTCAAGCCTGTCCAGGTCTGCCTATCTCTGCCACCTATCTTCTGGAGTGGCCACACTGCCTCATAACTTGGTGTCATCCATGAACTTGGTCAGCAAACCTTTCAGTCCTCCATCCAAATCATTGATAAAGATGTTGAAAAGTGCTGATCCAAACACGGACTCCTGAGGGACACTGCTGGCCACTTCGTGCCAGGATGACACAGTTCTATTCATGAGAATACTCTGGGTCCTACCTTATAGCCAGTTTCCTACCCACTGAACCGTCGAGCAGCTGAGCTCACAGTCTTCCAGTTTTCCCACAAGGATATTGTGGAATACTAGAACAAAAGCCTTCTGGAAGTCTAGGTATAAAATGTCTACCTTGTCTCCCATGTCCAGGTGGCAAAAGACCTGGCTGTAGAAGGAGATGAGATTGGTAAGACAAGACCTATCCATGACAAAGCCATGCTGGCTGTTGTTCAGAATCTTACTTTCTGCAAGCATATTACACGTAGATTCTTTACTGAGCTCTTCCAGGAATTTCCCTGGGATGGAGGTTAGTCTGATTGGCCTATAGTTGCTCAGGTCCTCCCTCTTACCATTCTTGAAGATGGGCACAATGTTGGCCCTCTTCTAATCCTCAGGGCTCTACCCTGCGACTCCCCTGTGTGCCACAAATTCTGAAAGAAAATGAAGTGGGGAACACATTTAAGAATATGAATACACTTAAATTTGCAGTAAAATCTCTAGTTCTTCATGCATGAAGCTGGAGTTTCATTATTTTTTTTTTTATAAAAATGTATATTAAGTTTGAATGTTTCTGGAAGGCAAATTTCAAATAAACATTTTCTTTCAATACTAAAGACACAGATTTGGGTCTAAGCTGGTTATTGAGGCATCCAGTAATGAAACATTAACAATGCCACATGATTAATCTTTTTTTTTTTCCTCAGTGTAAATTCTAAATTCAACCATGGTTGGTTAATAATTTTCCAATATTGAAATTTTAGATAAAATATATTACTTCTAAATAAATATTTCGTGTTTAGTCATAGTCTGCAATTCAGTCATCATTAGCTTCAACTAATGTATATATTTATCAAATGCCAAAATATTGTGGCAGACAACTTCTGAATGGGAAAAAAGAAACTCATCAAGTTATTCTCTTGGTCCTAGTATCTTGGACTTCATCAATACTTTTTTTTTTTTACCCTAACAATTTTTTTTCCACTTTAATATTGCAAAAATCAGTTTTGAATTGAATAATGTGCAAGTGTTAATGTACATAATATATAACTGTCTAGAAGCTGCCTGAATTGTAGCACCTGATTTTTTTAGAAAAAAGGCTTTGTTTTCTATTAAGAAAAAAACGTTCTTTACAAGTGTGTAGAATTTACACCTTATTCGGTACACAAAGAACTCTCTTTTTCCATCTTTACATAACTCTGTTTTCTCACAATATGGATACTATATGCTACATGGACTCCATGGCTTTGTGAGGCAGTCAGAATTAATTTACACTTGCATGAAAGAGCTGTTTTGCATAAAATATAAGCTCTCACAGATATAAATGGTTTAATGTCAGTAATCAAAGGCATGTTATATCATCCATTCATCAGCGAATGATGGTGGATATTGCAACTATTCTACTGACTGGTGATGGATTTTCTCTTGTGCTTGTAAAGACTGATGTTAGACTTGCAGGTCCTGCCACAGTGGGCACAGGTGTACATGGCATTAGGGGCTACTGTACTGACAGGCTGCACCCTTCAGTCGCATTTCTATTGTAATTTGAATGATTCTGTTGTCATTTGTTTTGCATAAAATATAAGCTCTTGCAGATATAAATGGTTTCATGTCAGTAATAAAAGGCATATTGTTCAAATCACTGATTGATGTTTACACTTTAAGATAAGCCAGAAAATCTAAACTAAATGAGCTACAGCAAACTAAACCTGAATCCAAATAACTAAAGTACTAGAAAGCATGAATTGCTACTGTAACACAGACACATTAAAATGCCTAAGCATTTTGTATCTGTTTACAAAAGATTAACAGAATATTTTTCACCTAATAAGAAAAGTTCTTTACAATGTGAGACTTTCACATACTCTCTCTCTCTATATATATATTTTTTTTTCTTAACAAATACTTGACAGAAAGTCCTGCTTTCATTTGCCCTTTACAAATGAACACTGGGTCTGGACATTTCTTTTCTTCTAAATCTTTGAGCTGTAAGACAATTAAATTTTACATGGTAGGAGCAGGTGGCAGATTACATTTATAATGGCTTTCTGTTTCCTAAAGAGTTTGTTAAAACAGAGCCACTTTGGACACAGTGACAAATGAGGACTTTAAGAAGAAATCACCAGAGCAGAAAAGTGTTACCTTGGCTGTAATGATTATTTCTCCTTACATTTGATGGAATTGGAAGAAAAAAAAAAAGTTGAGGATATCTTAATTTGTAGGGAGAGAAATGTAAATAGCCTGCATTTACACAAATATATTGGCCCTGCCCATTCCAGAATTACTGTTTGCTTCAGATTAATAGGAAAATGTAACATCAAAACAACAGTAATCTTTTCTTTTTTTGTTTCTGAAATTAAGACACATTGTTTGAATTGCTGAACTGTTCTGATGGCTTTTGAATGCAGATATTGCATAACCAATTAAAATCTTCTACCAGTACACAAAATTATACCTAGAGTTATATCAAATCTGCACACAACAAGAAGGTGGCACCATGGTCTGCATTTTCAGTATAATTAAAGGCAGTTCATTTGCACATGAAAACCTGCCTTTCAACATAGCAACTGCTAGATAAATATTGTGAGGTACAAAGTTCATCAAGGCTGCAGGAAACACATATGGCTGCTGAGAGTTGTATTATGGCTACAGATATCATGGGGCAGGTGTTTTGGGATGTGAAAGGCTTATAAAAGGGATAAGATAATGCCAGAGGGGACAAGCAAAATCCTTTTGTGTACAGGACTAGGACTGTTAATGAAGCTATGTTGGTTAGCATAATCAAGAGAAATTGGCTCCCAATGTTTCTTTCAAGAGGAGGAATTGTCAGTATGAAAGAAATTGGGTGAAATGAGTTTTAACTGTGAAATAACTCTGGAATGAAAAGCAGTGAACTGCATACCTGCCTAGAATAAGCAGTTCTTTAGCAAGGCAGAGATGTTAGTCTTTAATGGTATTCCTGCTGAACAGAAAAGGTACGTGTCCCCCGCACATGGTCATGTTTTGCTATGGTCAGTCCTTTAAAGTGGAGGTGAGCACTTGAACCTTGATTCAGCATATGCTTAATTATAAACACCTGCATAGTGCTGTGGACTATAAAAATGTTAAGAACATGATTGCTTACTTTGCTGGATTGCAGCCAGGATGCTTGGCAAGCTAGAGCCTTACATTTTCAGTCAGGAAGAGTAACTCCCATTAATGAAGAGATTTCCATATTAATATGAAAGAACCCTAAAGTATGCCAAGGAAGGACTTCATAACCTTACCTTTTTAAAGTCAAATCAATTCTTTGCCTGATGAAGTATAAAACTACTGTCTTAATTCCATGTCTCCATAAGGCATTTTAAAAAAAATCTTAATACATGCTTAAATACTAATTGAACCCTATAATCAGCTGAACCAAATTAAAGTTATTCTTTTAAATTACTGCTTTCATCATTATTGATATTTTGTATTTTTTTAAATAGTGTCAATTGTGGCCCTTAAGAGAGAAACAGTTATCTCAAAACTAGAACTACAAACTTCATCTGCTGGGAGGAGAAGCCAAATCCAACCATTCACATAGTTTCTTAACCTGTGTACAGGACCTTCACCTAACACAGGAGGTATACGGTCCCACTACGGGGAATGTTTTACTGGACTTGGTGTTGGCTATGGGGGGGGGGGGGTGACCCGGTAGGGGAGCTGCAGATGCGTGGTCATGTTGGGGATGGTGACCACCAATCAATCAAATTCACCATACAGTATAGAGTAGGTAAGACAACTAGTAGGTTGGAAGTGCTTGACTTTAGGAAGGCTAACTTCAGTGTGCTCAGGAGTTTAGTCAATGACAGTGCAAGATAGGAGTATTGCTGATACAGGAGTCCAGGAAGAGTGGTTATTCCTAAAGGAAGTGATCCTTTGGGCACAGAGGGCGATGACAGGGCACAGACAGTGGGGACAAAGCTGAGCTCTTAATGAGGTTTTTGCCTTAGTGTTCTTGAACAAAGGTCAAGATAAGTCTCCTAATGGGTTCTTAGATGGGCATCAGAGGGACACCAGCCTACCAAATCTCAATGCTGACTTAGTGCACAGTCCCTTGGATAGACTGGATGTGCTTAAGTCATCAGGCCTGGTTGAGCTGCATCTGAAAGTACTGAAGGAATTGGCTGGTGTCATAGCAGAACCAGTGGCACAGCTGTTTGAATGGTCATGATGCTTGGGTCAGGTCCCAGAGGACTGGAAAAGGGCTGATGTATTCCCTATTTTCAAGAGTGAGAGGAAGGAGGATCCAAGTAATTATAGGCCAGTCAGTCTTATCTCAATCCTTGGAAAAAGTCTTTGAAAAGATTATTAAAGAACATATTTGTGCAAGTCCAACAGGAAAAAATAATGCTGCAGGGCAACCAGTATGGATTCGTAGCAGGCAGAGCATGCCTGGTTAACCTGGCTTCGTTTTATGACCAGGTCACAAAATGCTTAGACACAGGAGGAGAAGTGGATGTAGTAGTTTTTTTGGATTTTAGGAAGGCCTTTGATATGGTATCTCAACCCAGTCTCATAAATAAATTGAGAGGCTGTGACTTAGATGTTTATGCAGTCCTGTGGGTGGCAAATTGGCTTGGGGGTTGTACCCAGAGAGTGGTAGTAGATGGGTCGGTATTGACCTGGAAGGATGTGGGTAGTGGGATCCCGCAGGGCTTGGTCCTTCGACCTGTACTCTTCAATGTCTTCATCGGTGACTTGGATGTGGGCATGAAGTGTATTCTGTCCAAGTTTGTGGATGATACTAAATTATGGGGTGAAGTGCGCACTCCAGAGGGTAGCGAACGATTGCAGGCAGACCTTGACAGGTTGGAAAAGTGGGCAGAACACAATAGGATGCAGTACAAAAAGGACAAATGTGGAGTACTGCACCTAAGGCATAAAAATATCCAGCACACCTACTGGCTGGGAAATGACCCTCTGAGCAGCACAGAAATGGAAAGGGATTTCACAGTCACAGTGGACTGCAAGATGAACATGAGTCATCAGTGTGACAAAATCATCAGCAAAACTAACTGCACTTTAACATGCATTGGCAGATGCATGACAAATGGAACCAAGGGGGTGATACTTCCCCTCTACGCAGCATTGGTCAGACTGCAGTTGGAGTACTGCATCCAGTTTTGGGCACCGTACTTTAAGAAGGATGTGGATAACCTCAAGAGGATCCAGAGGAGAGCTACTCATATGGTTAAGGGTTTACAGGCCCAGCCCTATGAGGAGACACTAAGGAACCTGGACCTCTTCAACCTCTGCAGAAGAAGGCTGAGAGGTGATCTTGTGGCCACCTACAAGTTCATTAGGTTGGCGTAGCAAGGAATCAGAGATGCTCTGTTCACCTGGGCACCTCTTGGGGTGACAAGGAACAATGGTAACAAACTAACGGAGAGCAAATTTAGGCTGGACCTCAGGAAAAACTTCTTCATGGTAAGGGAGGCCAAAATTTGGAATGGGTTTCCAAGGGAGGTGGTGCTCTCCCCTACCTTGGGGAACTTTAAGAGAAGGCTGGATAGGCATCTGGCTAGGGTTATCTGACTCCAGTACTCTTTCCTGCCTAGACGGGGGGTCAGACTCGATGATCTGTTAAGGTCCCTTCCAACCCTAGTATCTATAAATCTAAGAAGACTAAGGTAGGGAAAAATTGGGAAAGGTTTCTTCTCTATCCTTGATTCTAGTTGTAAAGCAAAAATCAGGATTTTGAGAAGAAAATTAAGGTCAAAGTGTTTAAGGTGATGAGTATCCCAACACTGATTCATTTCAACTGTATCTGGAATACACAGAAAGAGGAACATTATTACCTTGGATTAATCTTTGCAAGCAGTAGGAGTTCAGTTCAACTCCTGTTGAAGTCTCCACAGGGAACAATTGTGTAAGTGGCTAGGCACCTTTTAAAAGGTGTTAAGCAACCTCATCTCCCAGTGTTATTAATACCAAGCCAAGCACAGACAGCAGTTGGGATGTGGTAGGGTCATGTCCTAAATCTCTTTCAAAAGTTGGACTGCTTTTACAGCACACTAGCAATGGTTTGTTTTATGTATTTTGACAGTATTTTATATTCAGCAAATTTTGGTAGGAATGGGGGGAAAAACAGATGACCATCTCATTAAAATATTAAATTTCTTTAATCATTTGAGAAACTTTTGTCAGTGACTTGTTCAGTCCCATACAAAAGGTGCAGAAATCCTGGTAAAAGTAGAGATGCTCTTTAAGAAAATGTGAATAACTTTGGCAATTAAAAAGGGGTTTCAAACCACTGTTGTTTGAAAGCTCATTGACAAAGGTACATTTATAAGAAAATTTATAAAGTGGACAAATATTATCCACTTTACTTATCTCAAGATTCTGCTTAAGATCTGCCCTTCTGTCTTTTAAAGATGTGTGAACAATTTTGTAAAGCACTTTCAGCTTTGCAGTTGACTTGGTTTATACAACACTATACTCGGGAACATTAGTATTTTTAAATTTGATGTGTAATCTGATTAGCTTTTCTTCAATCAGTGTGACTGGATTTAAAGTATATGGAAGTAGTTTTCCTTTTAGGAGAGAAACAAAGAATAGATCTCTGTTTGGTCCTTTCACAAATATTGAGACATGAATAAGGTAATTAGGAAACTCAGCTAGACTGTGCATCATAAGAATTATAGCTGTGTCCCACAGGGCAAAAGGTAATGGCTTTGTTTGGATTGTCAGACTTACGGTTTGCAAAACATGTAAGAAAGAGGGACCCCATTTTCATTATTCACCACATACTTGGATGAAGTATATCAAGGTTCATAAAACCTAATATTGTTGTCATCATTCTCAGACTTCTTAGAAAGATAAGATTTTAGCCATGACGCACAATCAGTAGGATATTACTTTTAAAGATAAATATATCATTTTATTTTCAGATCTGGATCTAATTAACTAAGATCAAAAGCAGGCCTTTCTCTGCTGCATTATAAAGTGTTAGTTTTAGTGAAGAATTTAAAGCTTATTCTGTTTGTTTTCTGTATTATGTCTTGCAAAACTGTCTCTTAGCAAAGATAGTCAGTTGTTATTTTCTGATTATGATAATGAACAAGCATTATTAGTTTCTGATTAAAACCATAAACAGTCTCTGTCACCACCAAGTTCTGTGATTCACTTTCAGAATATGACAAGGTTTAACACAAAATTTGGGGTCCCACCCTCTCCCCTTCATAGAAAAAGCAAGTCAAAGGGGATCGCTTGAATGGCAAGTCAAAGGGGACTGCTTTTCATATTGCAAGTCTGGGGGGACTGCTTGAATGGCTGGTAAAAATTGCAAGTCAAACAGCAGCTTTATTTTAAGAGTTAATTTGTTTCATATATATTTCTGGTATAGATGCAGATATCGCAACTTGGCCTAATGAACAGTTTTATATAAATGTTATGCTAACATAACATACCCTTTCTTCTTAAGACACTTTTACAGTGCAAACTTGATTATTTTGAGCTATGTCCCCCAAATTGAAGAATGAGTTAAATGAAGGTAAAGATACTGAAACTGCTAAAAACCTAACGATGGAAGAATGTTGGCATTCCCTCATCTGTCTAAGGCTAAGCACAGAT